>NC_053393.1:313603351-313926115 GCF_905171765.1 Bufo bufo
CCTGGGCCTAAATATGTGACAGTGGCCTGTTCCAGTGGTGGGTGACGTGAAGCCTGATTCTCTGCTATGACATGAAGACAGATTCTGTGCTGACATAAGGCCAGATTCTCTGTTACGGGACCTCTCTCCTCTGCCTGGGTGCCTGGGCCTAAATGTGTGACAGTGGCCTGTTCCAGTGGTGGGTGACGTGAAGCCTGATTCTCTGCTATGACATGAAGACAGATTCTGCGCTGACATAAGGCCAGATTCTCTGTTACGGGACCTCTCTCCTCTGCCTGGGTGCCTGGGCCTAAATGTGTGACAGTGGCCTGTTCCAGTGGTGGGTGACGTGAAGCCTGATTCTCTGCTATGACATGAAGACAGATTCTGCGCTGACATAAGGCCAGATTCTCTGTTACGGGACCTCTCTCCTCTGCCTGGGTGCCTGGGCCTAAATATGTGACAGTGGCCTGTTCCAGTGGTGGGTGACGTGAAGCCTGATTCTCTGCTATGACATGAAGACAGATTCTGCGCTGACATAAGGCCAGATTCTCTGTTACGGGACCTCTCTCCTCTGCCTGGGTGCCTGGGCCTAAATGTGTGACAGTGGCCTGTTCCAGTGGTGGGTGACGTGAAGCCTGATTCTCTGCTATGACATGAAGACAGATTCTGTGCTGACATAAGGCCAGATTCTCTGTTACGGGACCTCTCTCCTCTGCCTGGGTGCCTGGGCCTAAATGTGTGACAGTGGCCTGTTCCAGTGGTGGGTGACGTGAAGCCTGATTCTCTGCTATGACATGAAGACAGATTCTGCGCTGACATAAGGCCAGATTCTCTGTTACGGGACCTCTCTCCTCTGCCTGGGTGCCTGGGCCTAAATATGTGACAGTGGCCTGTTCCAGTGGTGGGTGACGTGAAGCCTGATTCTCTGCTATGACATGAAGACAGATTCTGCGCTGACATAAGGCCAGATTCTCTGTTACGGGACCTCTCTCCTCTGCCTGGGTGCCTGGGCCTAAATGTGTGACAGTGGCCTGTTCCAGTGGTGGGTGACGTGAAGCTTGATTCTCTACTATGACATGAAGACAGATTCTGTGCTGACATAAGGCCAGATTCTCTGTTACGGGACCTCTCTCCTCTGCCTGGGTGCCTGGGCCTAAATGTGTGACAGTGGCCTGTTCCAGTGGTGGGTGACGTGAAGCTTGATTCTCTGCTATGACATGAAGACAGATTCTGTGCTGACATAAGGCCAGATTCTCTGTTACGGGATCTCTCTCCTCTGCCTGGGTGCCTGGGCCTAAATGTGTGACAGTGGCCTGTTCCAGTGGTGGGTGACGTGAAGCCTGATTCTCTGCTATGACATGAAGACAGATTCTGCGCTGACATAAGGCCAGATTCTCTGTTACGGGACCTCTCTCCTCTGCCTGGGCCTAAATATGTGACAGTGGCCTGTTCCAGTGGTGGGTGACGTGAAGCCTGATTCTCTGCTATGACATGAAGACAGATTCTGCGCTGACATAAGGCCAGATTCTCTGTTACGGGACCTCTCTCCTCTGCCTGGGTGCCTGGGCCTAAATATGTGACAGTGGCCTGTTCCAGTGGTGGGTGACGTGAAGCCTGATTCTCTACTATGACATGAAGACAGATTCTGCGCTGACATAAGGCCAGATTCTCTGTTACGGGACCTCTCTCCTCTGCCTGGGTGCCTGGGCCTAAATATGTGACAGTGGCCTGTTCCAGTGGTGGGTGACGTGAAGCCTGATTCTCTGCTATGACATGAAGACAGATTCTGTGCTGACATAAGGCCAGATTCTCTGTTACGGGACCTCTCTCCTCTGCCTGGGTGCCTGGGCCTAAATATGTGACAGTGGCCTGTTCCAGTGGTGGGTGACGTGAAGCCTGATTCTCTGCTATGACATGAAGACAGATTCTGCGCTGACATAAGGCCAGATTCTCTGTTACGGGACCTCTCTCCTCTGCCTGGGTGCCTGGGCCTAAATATGTGACAGTGGCCTGTTCCAGTGGTGGGTGACGTGAAGCCTGATTCTCTGCTATGACATGAAGACAGATTCTGTGCTGACATAAGGCCAGATTCTCTGTTACGGGACCTCTCTCCTCTGCCTGGGTGCCTGGGCCTAAATGTGTGACAGTGGCCTGTTCCAGTGGTGGGTGACGTGAAGCCTGATTCTCTGCTATGACATGAAGACAGATTCTGCGCTGACATAAGGCCAGATTCTCTGTTACGGGACCTCTCTCCTCTGCCTGGGTGCCTGGGCCTAAATGTGTGACAGTGGCCTGTTCCAGTGGTGGGTGACGTGAAGCCTGATTCTCTGCTATGACATGAAGACAGATTCTGCGCTGACATAAGGCCAGATTCTCTGTTACGGGACCTCTCTCCTCTGCCTGGGTGCCTGGGCCTAAATGTGTGACAGTGGCCTGTTCCAGTGGTGGGTGACGTGAAGCCTGATTCTCTGCTATGACATGAAGACAGATTCTGCGCTGACATAAGGCCAGATTCTCTGTTACGGGACCTCTCTCCTCTGCCTGGGTGCCTGGGCCTAAATATGTGACAGTGGCCTGTTCCAGTGGTGGGTGACGTGAAGCCTGATTCTCTGCTATGACATGAAGACAGATTCTGCGCTGACATAAGGCCAGATTCTCTGTTACGGGACCTCTCTCCTCTGCCTGGGTGCCTGGGCCTAAATGTGTGACAGTGGCCTGTTCCAGTGGTGGGTGACGTGAAGCCTGATTCTCTGCTATGACATGAAGACAGATTCTGTGCTGACATAAGGCCAGATTCTCTGTTACGGGACCTCTCTCCTCTGCCTGGGTGCCTGGGCCTAAATGTGTGACAGTGGCCTGTTCCAGTGGTGGGTGACGTGAAGCCTGATTCTCTGCTATGACATGAAGACAGATTCTGCGCTGACATAAGGCCAGATTCTCTGTTACGGGACCTCTCTCCTCTGCCTGGGTGCCTGGGCCTAAATGTGTGACAGTGGCCTGTTCCAGTGGTGGGTGACGTGAAGCTTGATTCTCTGCTATGACATGAAGACAGATTCTGTGCTGACATAAGGCCAGATTCTCTGTTACGGGATCTCTCTCCTCTGCCTGGGTGCCTGGGCCTAAATGTGTGACAGTGGCCTGTTCCAGTGGTGGGTGACGTGAAGCCTGATTCTCTGCTATGACATGAAGACAGATTCTGCGCTGACATAAGGCCAGATTCTCTGTTACAGGACCTCTCTCCTCTGCCTGGGTGCCTGGGCCTAAATGTGTGACAGTGGCCTGTTCCAGTGGTGGGTGACGTGAAGCCTGATTCTCTGCTATGACATGAAGACAGATTCTGCGCTGACATAAGGCCAGATTCTCTGTTACGGGACCTCTCTCCTCTGCCTGGGCGCCTGGGCCTAAATATGTGACAGTGGCCTGTTCCAGTGGTGGGTGACGTGAAGCCTGATTCTCTGCTATGACATGAAGACAGATTCTGCGCTGACATAAGGCCAGATTCTCTGTTACGGGACCTCTCTCCTCTGCCTGGGTGCCTGGGCCTAAATGTGTGACAGTGGCCTGTTCCAGTGGTGGGTGACGTGAAGCCTGATTCTCTGCTATGACATGAAGACAGATTCTGCGCTGACATAAGGCCAGATTCTCTGTTACGGGACCTCTCTCCTCTGCCTGGGTGCCGGGGCCTAAATATGTGACAGTGGCCTGTTCCAGTGGTGGGTGACGTGAAGCCTGATTCTCTGCTATGACATGAAGACAGATTCTGCGCTGACATAAGGCCAGATTCTCTGTTACGGGACCTCTCTCCTCTGCCTGGGTGCCTGGGCCTAAATGTGTGACAGTGGCCTGTTCCAGTGGTGGGTGACGTGAAGCCTGATTCTCTGCTATGACATGAAGACAGATTCTGTGCTGACATAAGGCCAGATTCTCTGTTACGGGACCTCTCTCCTCTGCCTGGGTGCCTGGGCCTAAATGTGTGACAGTGGCCTGTTCCAGTGGTGGGTGACGTGAAGCCTGATTCTCTGCTATGACATGAAGACAGATTCTGCGCTGACATAAGGCCAGATTCTCTGTTACGGGACCTCTCTCCTCTGCCTGGGTGCCTGGGCCTAAATATGTGACAGTGGCCTGTTCCAGTGGTGGGTGACGTGAAGCCTGATTCTCTGCTATGACATGAAGACAGATTCTGCGCTGACATAAGGCCAGATTCTCTGTTACGGGACCTCTCTCCTCTGCCTGGGTGCCTGGGCCTAAATGTGTGACAGTGGCCTGTTCCAGTGGTGGGTGACGTGAAGCTTGATTCTCTACTATGACATGAAGACAGATTCTGTGCTGACATAAGGCCAGATTCTCTGTTACGGGACCTCTCTCCTCTGCCTGGGTGCCTGGGCCTAAATGTGTGACAGTGGCCTGTTCCAGTGGTGGGTGACGTGAAGCCTGATTCTCTGCTATGACATGAAGACAGATTCTGCGCTGACATAAGGCCAGATTCTCTGTTACGGGACCTCTCTCCTCTGCCTGGGCCTAAATATGTGACAGTGGCCTGTTCCAGTGGTGGGTGACGTGAAGCCTGATTCTCTGCTATGACATGAAGACAGATTCTGCGCTGACATAAGGCCAGATTCTCTGTTACGGGACCTCTCTCCTCTGCCTGGGTGCCTGGGCCTAAATATGTGACAGTGGCCTGTTCCAGTGGTGGGTGACGTGAAGCCTGATTCTCTACTATGACATGAAGACAGATTCTGCGCTGACATAAGGCCAGATTCTCTGTTACGGGACCTCTCTCCTCTGCCTGGGTGCCTGGGCCTAAATATGTGACAGTGGCCTGTTCCAGTGGTGGGTGACGTGAAGCCTGATTCTCTGCTATGACATGAAGACAGATTCTGTGCTGACATAAGGCCAGATTCTCTGTTACGGGACCTCTCTCCTCTGCCTGGGTGCCTGGGCCTAAATATGTGACAGTGGCCTGTTCCAGTGGTGGGTGACGTGAAGCCTGATTCTCTGCTATGACATGAAGACAGATTCTGCGCTGACATAAGGCCAGATTCTCTGTTACGGGACCTCTCTCCTCTGCCTGGGTGCCTGGGCCTAAATATGTGACAGTGGCCTGTTCCAGTGGTGGGTGACGTGAAGCCTGATTCTCTGCTATGACATGAAGACAGATTCTGTGCTGACATAAGGCCAGATTCTCTGTTACGGGACCTCTCTCCTCTGCCTGGGTGCCTGGGCCTAAATGTGTGACAGTGGCCTGTTCCAGTGGTGGGTGACGTGAAGCCTGATTCTCTGCTATGACATGAAGACAGATTCTGCGCTGACATAAGGCCAGATTCTCTGTTACGGGACCTCTCTCCTCTGCCTGGGTGCCTGGGCCTAAATGTGTGACAGTGGCCTGTTCCAGTGGTGGGTGACGTGAAGCCTGATTCTCTGCTATGACATGAAGACAGATTCTGCGCTGACATAAGGCCAGATTCTCTGTTACGGGACCTCTCTCCTCTGCCTGGGTGCCTGGGCCTAAATGTGTGACAGTGGCCTGTTCCAGTGGTGGGTGACGTGAAGCCTGATTCTCTGCTATGACATGAAGACAGATTCTGCGCTGACATAAGGCCAGATTCTCTGTTACGGGACCTCTCTCCTCTGCCTGGGTGCCTGGGCCTAAATATGTGACAGTGGCCTGTTCCAGTGGTGGGTGACGTGAAGCCTGATTCTCTGCTATGACATGAAGACAGATTCTGCGCTGACATAAGGCCAGATTCTCTGTTACGGGACCTCTCTCCTCTGCCTGGGTGCCTGGGCCTAAATGTGTGACAGTGGCCTGTTCCAGTGGTGGGTGACGTGAAGCCTGATTCTCTGCTATGACATGAAGACAGATTCTGTGCTGACATAAGGCCAGATTCTCTGTTACGGGACCTCTCTCCTCTGCCTGGGTGCCTGGGCCTAAATGTGTGACAGTGGCCTGTTCCAGTGGTGGGTGACGTGAAGCCTGATTCTCTGCTATGACATGAAGACAGATTCTGCGCTGACATAAGGCCAGATTCTCTGTTACGGGACCTCTCTCCTCTGCCTGGGTGCCTGGGCCTAAATATGTGACAGTGGCCTGTTCCAGTGGTGGGTGACGTGAAGCCTGATTCTCTGCTATGACATGAAGACAGATTCTGCGCTGACATAAGGCCAGATTCTCTGTTACGGGACCTCTCTCCTCTGCCTGGGTGCCTGGGCCTAAATGTGTGACAGTGGCCTGTTCCAGTGGTGGGTGACGTGAAGCTTGATTCTCTACTATGACATGAAGACAGATTCTGTGCTGACATAAGGCCAGATTCTCTGTTACGGGACCTCTCTCCTCTGCCTGGGTGCCTGGGCCTAAATGTGTGACAGTGGCCTGTTCCAGTGGTGGGTGACGTGAAGCTTGATTCTCTGCTATGACATGAAGACAGATTCTGTGCTGACATAAGGCCAGATTCTCTGTTACGGGATCTCTCTCCTCTGCCTGGGTGCCTGGGCCTAAATGTGTGACAGTGGCCTGTTCCAGTGGTGGGTGACGTGAAGCCTGATTCTCTGCTATGACATGAAGACAGATTCTGCGCTGACATAAGGCCAGATTCTCTGTTACAGGACCTCTCTCCTCTGCCTGGGTGCCTGGGCCTAAATGTGTGACAGTGGCCTGTTCCAGTGGTGGGTGACGTGAAGCCTGATTCTCTGCTATGACATGAAGACAGATTCTGCGCTGACATAAGGCCAGATTCTCTGTTACGGGACCTCTCTCCTCTGCCTGGGCGCCTGGGCCTAAATATGTGACAGTGGCCTGTTCCAGTGGTGGGTGACGTGAAGCCTGATTCTCTGCTATGACATGAAGACAGATTCTGCGCTGACATAAGGCCAGATTCTCTGTTACGGGACCTCTCTCCTCTGCCTGGGTGCCTGGGCCTAAATGTGTGACAGTGGCCTGTTCCAGTGGTGGGTGACGTGAAGCCTGATTCTCTGCTATGACATGAAGACAGATTCTGCGCTGACATAAGGCCAGATTCTCTGTTACGGGACCTCTCTCCTCTGCCTGGGTGCCTGGGCCTAAATATGTGACAGTGGCCTGTTCCAGTGGTGGGTGACGTGAAGCCTGATTCTCTGCTATGACATGAAGACAGATTCTGCGCTGACATAAGGCCAGATTCTCTGTTACGGGACCTCTCTCCTCTGCCTGGGTGCCTGGGCCTAAATATGTGACAGTGGCCTGTTCCAGTGGTGGGTGACGTGAAGCCTGATTCTCTGCTATGACATGAAGACAGATTCTGCGCTGACATAAGGCCAGATTCTCTGTTACGGGACCTCTCTCCTCTGCCTGGGTGCCTGGGCCTAAATGTGTGACAGTGGCCTGTTCCAGTGGTGGGTGACGTGAAGCCTGATTCTCTGCTATGACATGAAGACAGATTCTGTGCTGACATAAGGCCAGATTCTCTGTTACGGGACCTCTCTCCTCTGCCTGGGTGCCTGGGCCTAAATGTGTGACAGTGGCCTGTTCCAGTGGTGGGTGACGTGAAGCCTGATTCTCTGCTATGACATGAAGACAGATTCTGCGCTGACATAAGGCCAGATTCTCTGTTACGGGACCTCTCTCCTCTGCCTGGGTGCCTGGGCCTAAATATGTGACAGTGGCCTGTTCCAGTGGTGGGTGACGTGAAGCCTGATTCTCTGCTATGACATGAAGACAGATTCTGCGCTGACATAAGGCCAGATTCTCTGTTACGGGACCTCTCTCCTCTGCCTGGGTGCCTGGGCCTAAATGTGTGACAGTGGCCTGTTCCAGTGGTGCGTGACGTGAAGCTTGATTCTCTACTATGACATGAAGACAGATTCTGTGCTGACATAAGGCCAGATTCTCTGTTACGGGACCTCTCTCCTCTGCCTGGGTGCCTGGGCCTAAATGTGTGACAGTGGCCTGTTCCAGTGGTGGGTGACGTGAAGCTTGATTCTCTGCTATGACATGAAGACAGATTCTGTGCTGACATAAGGCCAGATTCTCTGTTACGGGATCTCTCTCCTCTGCCTGGGTGCCTGGGCCTAAATGTGTGACAGTGGCCTGTTCCAGTGGTGGGTGACGTGAAGCCTGATTCTCTGCTATGACATGAAGACAGATTCTGCGCTGACATAAGGCCAGATTCTCTGTTACAGGACCTCTCCCCTCTGCCTGGGTGCCTGGGCCTAAATGTGTGACAGTGGCCTGTTCCAGTGGTGGGTGACGTGAAGCCTGATTCTCTGCTATGACATGAAGACAGATTCTGCGCTGACATAAGGCCAGATTCTCTGTTACGGGACCTCTCTCCTCTGCCTGGGCGCCTGGGCCTAAATATGTGACAGTGGCCTGTTCCAGTGGTGGGTGACGTGAAGCCTGATTCTCTGCTATGACATGAAGACAGATTCTGCGCTGACATAAGGCCAGATTCTCTGTTACGGGACCTCTCTCCTCTGCCTGGGTGCCTGGGCCTAAATGTGTGACAGTGGCCTGTTCCAGTGGTGGGTGACGTGAAGCCTGATTCTCTGCTATGACATGAAGACAGATTCTGCGCTGACATAAGGCCAGATTCTCTGTTACGGGACCTCTCTCCTCTGCCTGGGTGCCTGGGCCTAAATATGTGACAGTGGCCTGTTCCAGTGGTGGGTGACGTGAAGCCTGATTCTCTGCTATGACATGAAGACAGATTCTGCGCTGACATAAGGCCAGATTCTCTGTTATGGGACCTCTCTCCTCTGCCTGGGTGCCTGGGCCTAAATATGTGACAGTGGCCTGTTCCAGTGGTGGGTGACGTGAAGCCTGATTCTCTGCTATGACATGAAGACAGATTCTGTGCTGACATAAGGCCAGATTCTCTGTTACGGGACCTCTCTCCTCTGCCTGGGTGCCTGGGCCTAAATGTGTGACAGTGGCCTGTTCCAGTGGTGGGTGACGTGAAGCCTGATTCTCTGCTATGACATGAAGACAGATTCTGCGCTGACATAAGGCCAGATTCTCTGTTACGGGACCTCTCTCCTCTGCCTGGGTGCCTGGGCCTAAATGTGTGACAGTGGCCTGTTCCAGTGGTGGGTGACGTGAAGCCTGATTCTCTGCTATGACATGAAGACAGATTCTGCGCTGATATAAGGCCAGATTCTCTGTTACGGGACCTCTCTCCTCTGCCTGGGCGCCTGGGCCTAAATATGTGACAGTATCCTGTTCCAGTGGTGGGTGACATGAAGCCTGATTCTCTGCTATGACATGAAGACAGATTCTGCGCTGACATAAGGCCAGATTCTCTGTTACGGGACCTCTCTCCTCTGCCTGGGTGCTTGGGCCTAAATATGTGACAGTGGCCTGTTCCAGTGGTGGGTGACGTGAAGCCTGATTCTCTGCTATGACATGAAGACAGATTCTGTGCTGACATAAGGCCAGATTCTCTGTTACGGGACCTCTCTCCTCTGCCTGGGTGCCTGGGCCTAAATGTGTGACAGTGGCCTGTTCCAGTGGTGGGTGACGTGAAGCCTGATTCTCTGCTATGACATGAAGACAGATTCTGCGCTGACATAAGGCCAGATTCTCTGTTACGGGACCTCTCTCCTCTGCCTGGGCGCCTGGGCCTAAATATGTGACAGTGGCCTGTTCCAGTGGTGGGTGACGTGAAGCCTGATTCTCTGCTATGACATGAAGACAGATTCTGCGCTGACATAAGGCCAGATTCTCTGTTACGGGACCTCTCTCCTCTGCCTGGGTGCCTGGGCCTAAATGTGTGACAGTGGCCTGTTCCAGTGGTGGGTGACGTGAAGCCTGATTCTCTGCTATGACATGAAGACAGATTCTGCGCTGACATAAGGCCAGATTCTCTGTTACGGGACCTCTCTCCTCTGCCTGGGTGCCTGGGCCTAAATATGTGACAGTGGCCTGTTCCAGTGGTGGGTGACGTGAAGCCTGATTCTCTGCTATGACATGAAGACAGATTCTGCGCTGACATAAGGCCAGATTCTCTGTTATGGGACCTCTCTCCTCTGCCTGGGTGCCTGGGCCTAAATATGTGACAGTGGCCTGTTCCAGTGGTGGGTGACGTGAAGCCTGATTCTCTGCTATGACATGAAGACAGATTCTGTGCTGACATAAGGCCAGATTCTCTGTTACGGGACCTCTCTCCTCTGCCTGGGTGCCTGGGCCTAAATGTGTGACAGTGGCCTGTTCCAGTGGTGGGTGACGTGAAGCCTGATTCTCTGCTATGACATGAAGACAGATTCTGCGCTGACATAAGGCCAGATTCTCTGTTACGGGACCTCTCTCCTCTGCCTGGGTGCCTGGGCCTAAATGTGTGACAGTGGCCTGTTCCAGTGGTGGGTGACGTGAAGCCTGATTCTCTGCTATGACATGAAGACAGATTCTGCGCTGACATAAGGCCAGATTCTCTGTTACGGGACCTCTCTCCTCTGCCTGGGCGCCTGGGCCTAAATATGTGACAGTGGCCTGTTCCAGTGGTGGGTGACATGAAGCCTGATTCTCTGCTATGACATGAAGACAGATTCTGCGCTGACATAAGGCCAGATTCTCTGTTACGGGACCTCTCTCCTCTGCCTGGGTGCCTGGGCCTAAATATGTGACAGTGGCCTGTTCCAGTGGTGGGTGACGTGAAGCCTGATTCTCTGCTATGACATGAAGACAGATTCTGTGCTGACATAAGGCCAGATTCTCTGTTACGGGACCTCTCTCCTCTGCCTGGGTGCCTGGGCCTAAATGTGTGACAGTGGCCTGTTCCAGTGGTGGGTGACGTGAAGCCTGATTCTCTGCTATGACATGAAGACAGATTCTGCGCTGACATAAGGCCAGATTCTCTGTTACAGGACCTCTCTCCTCTGCCTGGGTGCCTGGGCCTAAATGTGTGACAGTGGCCTGTTCCAGTGGTGGGTGACGTGAAGCCTGATTCTCTGCTATGACATGAAGACAGATTCTGTGCTGACATAAGGCCAGATTCTCTGTTACGGGACCTCTCTCCTCTGCCTGGGTGCCTGGGCCTAAATGTGTGACAGTGGCCTGTTCCAGTGGTGGGTGACGTGAAGCCTGATTCTCTGCTATGACATGAAGACAGATTCTGCGCTGACATAAGGCCAGATTCTCTGTTACGGGACCGCTCTCCTCTGTCTGGGTGCCGGGGCCTAAATATGTGACAGTGGCCTCTTCCAGTGGTGGGTGACGTGAAGCCAGATTCTCTGCTATGGCATGAAGAGACTGATTCTCTGCTGACATGAAGCCAGATTCTTTGCTATGGCATGAAGAGACTGATTCTCTGCTGACGTGAAGCCAGATTCTCTGTTATGGGACCTCTGTCCAATTGATATTGGGTCATTTTTATTTTTTTTATTTTTATTTTAATTAATTTCCCTATCCACATTTGTTTGCAGGGGATTTACCTACATGTTGCTGCCTTTTGCAGCCCTCTAGCTCTTTCCTGGGCTGTTTTACAGCCTTTTTAGTGCCCAAAAGTTCGGGTCCCCATTGACTTCAATGGGGTTTGGGTTCGGGACGAAGTTCGGGTCGGGTTCGGATCCCGAACCCGAACATTTCCGGTAAGTTCGGCCGAACTTCTCGAACCCGAACATCCAGGTGTTCGCTCAACTCTAATCACTACTCAAATATACAGTCGTGGCCAAAAGTTTTGAGAATGACACAAATATTAATTTTCACAAAGTTTGCTGCTAAACTGCTTTTAGATCTTTGTTTCAGTTGTTTCTGTGATGTAGTGAAATATAATTACACGCACTTCATACGTTTTAAAGGCTTTTATCGACAATTACATGACATTTATGCAAAGAGTCAGTATTTGCAGTGTTGGCCCTTCTTTTTCAGGACCTCTGCAATTCGACTGGGCATGCTCTCAATCAACTTCTGGGCCAATTCCTGACTGATAGCAACCCATTCTTTCATAATCACTTTTTGGAGTTTGTCAGAATTAGTGGGTTTTTGTTTGTCCACCCGCCTCTTGAGGATTGACCACAAGTTCTCAATGGGATTAAGATCTGGGGAGTTTCCAGGCCATGGACACAAAATGTCAACGTTTTGGTCCCCGAGCCACTTAGTTATCACTTTTGCCTTATGGCACAGTGCTCCATCGTGCTGGAAAATGCATTGTTCTTCACCAAACTTTTGTTGGATTGTTGGAAGAAGTTGCTGTTGGAGGGTGTTTTGGTACCATTCTTTATTCATGGCTGTGTTTTTGGGCAAAATTGTGAGTGAGCCCACTCCCTTGGAAGCCCACTCCCTTGGATGAGAAGCAACCCCACACATGAATGGTCTCAGGATGCTTTACTGTTGGCATGACATAGGACTGATGGTAGCGCTTACCTTTTCTTCTCCAGACAAGCCTTTTTCCAGATGCCCCAAACAATCGGAAAGAGGCTTCATCGGAGAATATGTCTTTGCCCCAGTCCTCAGCAGTCCATTCACCATACTTTCTGCAGAAGATCAATCTGTCCCTGATGGTTTTTTTGGAGAGAAGTGGCTTCTTTGCTGCCCTTCTTGACACCAGGCCATCTTCCAAAAGTCTTCGCCTTACTGTGCGTGCAGATGCGCTCACACCTGCCTGCTGCTATTCCTGAGCAAGCTCTGCACTGGTGACACTCCGATCCCGCAGCTGAATCCTCTTTAGGAGACGATTCTGGCGCTTGCTGGAATTTTTTGGACGCCCTGAAGCCTTCTTAACAAGAATTGAACCTCTTTCCTTGAAGTTCTTGAAGAATCCTATAAATTGTTGATTGAGGTGCAATCTTAGTAGCCACAATATCCTTGCCTGTGAAGCCATTTTTATGCAACGCAATGATGGCTGCACGCGTTTCTTTGCAGGTCACCATGGTTAACAATGGAAGAACAATGATTTCAAGCATCACCCTCCTTTTAACATGTCAAGTCTGCCATTTTAACCCAATCAGCCTGACATAATGATCTCCAGCCTTGTGCTCGTCAACATTCTCACCTGAGTTAACAAGACGATTACTGAAATGATCTCAGCAGGTCCTTTAATGACAGCAATGAAATACAGTGGAAAGGTTTTTAGGGATTAAGTAAATTTTCATGGCAAAGAAGGACTATGCAATTCATCTGATCATTCTTCATAACATTCTGGAGTATATGCAAATTGCTATTATAAAAACTTCAGCAGCAACTTTTCCAATTTCCAATATTTATGTAATTCTCAAAACTTTTGGCCACGACTGTACAATGTCCCACCCTTTACAGTATACATATCCCCAGATGGCTTGGATCTGAGCGCTCAAAATATCCAAACAGCGCTCAGATGCCACAAACACAGTCAAATCGCCATGGGGTTTTAGTTTAGCATGGGCTGATGAGAGGGCCCATAATCCTGGTGCAAGAGGCTGGCAACCAGGCCCCTCCAAAACGAGGTTAGTTTCGCCACAGAAACCACCCAAAAATGACCCCATTCTAAAAACTACACCCCTCAAGGTATTCAAAACTGATTTTACAAACTTTGTTAACCCTTTAGGTGTTCCACAAGAATTAATGGAAAATAGAGATACAATTTCAAGATTTCACTTTTTTGGCAGATTTTCCATTTTAATAATTTTACAAACCAAGGGTTAACAGCCAAACCAAACTCAATATTTATGTCTCTGATTCTGTAGTTTACAGAAACATCCTATATGTCGTCGTAAACCACTGTACAGGCACACGGCAAGGCGCAGAAGGAAAGGAATGCCATACGGTTTTTGGAAGGCAGGTTTTGCTGGACTGGTTTTTTGACACCATGTCCCATTTGAAGCCCCCGTGATGCACCCCTAGAGTTGAAACTCCATAAAAGTGACCCCATCTAAGAAACTAAACCCCTCAAGGTATTCAAAACTGATTTTACAAACTTTGTTAACCCTTTAGGTGTTCCACAAGAATTAATTGAAAATAGAGATACAATTTCAAAATTTCACTTTTTTTTTACAGATTTTCCATTTTAATATTTTTTTTACTTTTACAAAGCAAGGGTTAACAGCCAAACAAAACTCATTATTTATGGCCCTGATTCTTTAGTTTACATAAACACCCCATATGTGGTCGTAAACGACTGTACGGGCACACGGCAGGGCGCAGAAGAAAAGGAATGCCATACGGTTTTTGGAAGGCAGATTTTGCTGGACTGGTTTTTTTGACACCATGTCCCATTTGAAGCCCCCCTGATGTAACCCTAGAGTAGAAACTCCATAAAAGTGACCCCATCTAAGAAACTACACCCCTCAAGGTATTCAAAACTGATTTGACAAATGTCGTTAACCCTTTAGGTGTTCCACAAGAGTTATTGGCAAATGGAGATGAAATTTCAGAATTTCAATTTTTTGGCAAATTTTCCATTTTAATAAATTTTTTCCAGTAACAAATCAAGAGTTAACAGCCAAACAAAACTCAATATTTATGGCCCTGATTCTGTAGTTTACAGAACCACCCCATATGTGGTCGTAAACTGCTGTACGAGCACACAGTAGGGCGCAGAAGGAAAGGAATGCCATACGGTTTTTGGAAGGCAGATTTTGCTGGACTGTTTTTTTTGACACCATGTCCCATTTGAAGCCCCCCTGATGCACCCCTAGAGTAGAAACTCCAAAAAGTGACCCCATTTTAGAAACTACGGGATAGGGTGGCAGTATTGTTGGTACTAGTTTAGGGTACATATGATTTTTGGTTGCTCTATATTACACTTTTTGTGAGGCAAGGTAACAAGAAATAGCTGTTTTGGCACCGTTTTTTTTTTGTTATTTACGACATTCATCTGACAAGTTAGATCATGTGGTATTTTTATAGACTAGGTTGCCACGGATGCGGCGATACCTAATATGTATACTTTTTTTACTTGTGTAAGTTTTACACAATGATTTCTTTTTTTAAACAAAAAGAAAATCATGTTTTAGTGTTTCCATAGTCTGAGAGCCATAATTTTTTTTCAGTTTTTGGGCGATTACCTTGGGTAGGGTATGATTTTTGCAGGATGAGATTATGGTTTTATTGGCACTATTTTGGGGTGCGTGTGACTTTTTGATCGCTTGCTATTACACTTTTTGTGATGTAAGGTGACAAAAAATGGCTTTTTTTACTCCGTTTTTATTTTTATTTTTTTACAGTATTCACCTGAAGGGTTAGGTCATGTGATATTTTTTTAGCGCAAGTTATTATGGATGCTGCGATACCTAATATGTATACTTTTTTTTATTTATGCAAGTTTTACACAATGATTTCATTTTTGAAGCAAAAAAAATCATGTTTTAGTGTTTCCATAGTCTGAGAGCCATAATTTTTTCAGTTTTTGGGCGATTATCTTGGGTAGGGTATGATTTTTGCAGGATGAGATGACGGTTTCATTGGCACTATTTTGGGGTGCGTGTGACTTTTTGATCGCTTGCTATTACACTTTTTGTGATGTAAGGTAACAAAAAATGGTTTATTTAGCACCGTTTTTATTTTACATTTTTTACGGTGTTCATCTGAGGGGTTAGGTCATGTGATATTTTTATAGAGCCAGTCGATACGGACGCGGCGATACCTAATATGTATACTTTTTATTTATTTATGTAAGTTTTACACAATAATATCATTTTTGAAAAAAAAAATCATCTTTTAGTGTCTCCATATTCTGAGAGCCATAGTTTTTTCAGTTCTTGGGCGATTATCTTAGGGTCTCATTTTTTGCGGGATGAGATGACGGTTTGATTGGCACTATTTTGGGGTGCATATGACTTTTTGATTGCGTACACTTTTTGTGATGTAAGGTGACAAAAAATGGTTTATTGACTGTCCTGTCAATCTTATTCCCGAAACTGTGTTCCATGGTATATCTAATGCCTTGTAAATTCTTTTGTACCCTTCTCCTGACTGATACCTTTTAACAATGAGATCCCTCTGATGGTTTGGAAGCTCTCTGTGGACCATGGCTTTTGCTGTGGGATGCGACTAAGAAAATTTCAGGAAAGACTAACTAGAGCAGCTGAACTTTATTTGGGGTTAATCAGAGGCACTTTAAATGATGGCAGGTGTATGCTGACTCCTATTTAACATGATTTTGAATGTGATTGCTTAATTCTGAACACAGCTACATCCCCAGTTATAAGAGGGTGTACACACTTACGCAACCACATTATTTTAGTTTTTTTGTTTTCTTCCCTCCACCTAAAAGGTTTCAGTTTGTTTTTCAATTGAGTTGTACAGTTTATAGATCACATTAAGGCCTCATGCACACGACCGTTGTGTGCATCCGCGGCCGTTGTTCCATTTTCCGTTTTTTTTCGCGGACCCATTGACTTTCAATGGGTCAGTGGAAAAATTGGAAAATGCACCGTTTGGCATCCGCGTCCGTGATCCGTGTTTCCAGTCCGTGAAAAAAATATGACCTGTCCTATTTTTCTCACGGACAACGGTTCACGGACCCATTCAAGTCAATAGGTCCGTGAAAAATCACGGATGCACACAAGATTGTCATCCGTGTCCGTGATCCGTGTCCGTGATCCGTGTCCGTTTTTTCCTATCATTTCAAAGGCAAACTTGACTTAGATTTTTTTTTCATTTTTCATGTCCATGGATCCTCCAAAAATCAAGGAAGACCCACGGAAGAAAAAATGGACACGGATCACGGAACAACGGAAACCGTTTTTGCGGACCGCAAAAAAAAAACATCCGTGTGCATGAGGCCTAAAGGTGGAAAAAGTTCTGAAATGATTTATCTTTGGCCTCATGCACACGACCGTTCTTTTTTAAGGTCCGCAAAAACGGGGTCCGTAGGTCCGTGATCCGTGTCCGTTTTTTCATCCGTGGGTCTTCCTTGATTTTTGGAGGATCCACGGACATGAAAAGTGAAAAAAAAAACTAAGTCAAGTTTGCATTGAAAATTATAGGAAAAACGGACACGGATCACGGACGCGGATGACTATCTTGTGTGCATCCGTGATTTTTCACTGACCCATTGACTTGAATGGGTCCGTGAACTGTTGTCCGTGAAAAAAATAGGACAGGTTATATTTTTTTCACGGACTGTAAAAACGGACGCGGAAGCCAAACGGTGCATTTTACGATTTTTCCACGGACCCATTGAAAGTCAATGGGTCCGCGAAAAAAAACGGAAAACGGAACAACGGCCGCAGATGCACACAACGGTCGTGTGCATGAGGCCTTTCTCTCATTTTTTTTTACATCACAGATACCTGACATTTTTACAGGGGTGTGTAGACTTTTTATATCCACTGTAGATAGAGAGATATTAGATACATTTTGGAGCCAGAAAAGGATAAGTAACTAGATTCGGGCTGATTATTATTATGGAGCCAATGTGAGCTAAAAAACAAATCACTGTACAAATCTTTATTGAAGATAACCAGCCAAGTTATCAAATTTGGCCAAATGCCTGCCAAAGTTTAAATGAAACAAAATATAATATTATAATAATATTATATTTGTAATGTGAGTAGTGTATGACAATCCCGATTACCTCATTGGCGATACCAGAGCATGCGCAGTGCTTTTTTGACTGGAACTGGAGAGGAAAAACGGTGCATGCGCAGTGCTTTTTTGACCGGAGCCGGAGAGGTAGGCCGAAGACGGAGGCCGGCGCTTCAACTTGCAGGAGGCGGTGACGTCATTAGTGACGATCCGTCTTCTGCTCAAGCCAGGAGACCGGAAAGACAAGGAGACAGACTTCGCCCGGAAGAGCAGAAAATCCATCTGGAGGGACCACGTGACCAGGAGGCAGATCTCAGGATATGCTTCATTGTGGAAGGTAAGTATGTCACCAATAATCTTTACTCCACAGGTTAGAAGTTATGAGCCAAAAAAAGGTTTAGGCTGGAGAACCCCTTTAAAGCTCCTGAACTGTTGGTCTGGCTGTAATATCATGTCTGTGATAAGATCACAGAGCAGAGGGGCCAAAAACAGGACAGACACTTGGATTGCTCACAGTGCGTGGTTCTCAGCACTTCCCTAGCTCTGCTGTGTCCTCACATACAGCAGAATCCTCTCAGTAGAGGAGAGACAGAGGGGGCGGAGTCTGTAGTCAGTGAGCTCCCATCTGCCATCACAGCTTCTCCTCAGTTTCCCTTCCTTCTGAAAAAGTTCCTTTATTTCAGCTTTTAGAGTCCATTCACACGTCCGCAAAATAGATCCGCACTTCCGTCCCGCAAAAAAATAGAACATTACATATTCTTGTCTGCAGTAGCTGACAAGAAAAGGCATTTTCTATGAGAGGGCTGGTGATGTGTGGTCTGCAAAATGCTGAACGCACATTGCCGGTGTCCGTGTTTTGCGGATCCGCAAAACACAAACGGACATGTGAATGGACCCTTAACAATCTTCCTGCTAATCTCCACCAGCCCTGCGCAGCCAGGAGAGGCAGAAGGCACCTCCGATACAAGCAGGTTGCTTTTAGAACCCAGACAGCAGCACAGGCTTCAGGCATGGACCAGGCAGCTCCTCCATGGCAGGTGCAGGGATGGACTAGACAGGCTGCTGTGAGAGCAGGACAGGAGGGGCGTGGCTTCCAATAGCAAGGAAACCAGGCAGATCTGCGTAACCCCTTCAAGACCCTGCCATTTTTCACTTTAAGGACCATGCCGTTTTTTTTTATTTGACATGTGTCACTTTATGTGGTAATAACTTTGGAACGCTTTTATTTATCCAAACTATTCTGAAAAAGTTTTCTCGTGACACATTGTATTTCGTGATAGTGGTAAATTTCAATATTTTTAATTTTTAATAAAAAAAATACCAAATTTACAAACAAATTGGAAAAATTTGCAACTTTCCAAATTTCAATTTCTCTGCTCTTAAAACAGATAGTGATACCTTACATAATAGTTATTACTTTACATTTCCCATATGTCTACTTTATGTTTGGGTCATTTTGTGAATGCCATTCTATTTTTTGGGGACGTTAGAAAGCTTAGAAGTTTAGAAGCAAATCTTGAAATTTTTCAGAAAATGTTCAAAACCCACTTTTTTAAGAACCAGTTCAGGTCTGAAGTCACTTTGTGAGGCTTAGGCCTCTTGCACACGAACATGTGCACCCCGTGGCTGTGCTGCGGATCGCAAATTGCGTGCCGTAATGCACGAACACCAACCGTGGGGCAGCCGCAGCGGATCGTGGACCCATTCAATTTAATAGGTCCGCGATCCGCCCGTTCCTCCAAAAAATAGGACATGTTCTATCTTTTTGTGGAACGAAAGTATGGGACGAAACCCCACGGAAGCACTCCGTAGTGCTTCCATAAAGTTCCGTTCCGTGCTTCCGTTCAGCATCTCCGGATTTGAGGACCCATTCAAGTGAATGGGTCTGCATCCGTGATGCAGAATGCATCCGTGATGCGGATCCGCAAATACAGTCGGCAATACGGCCACGGAGCGCACACGTTCGTGTGAAAGAGACGTTACATAGTTCAAACCACCCATAAATGGCCCCATTTTAAAAACTACACACCTACCACCTGCTTGAGCCTAAATGGCTGCCACGGGACTCCTCATCTTCACTTGCGCTCGATTAGTGCACTTTTTCATGTTCATATGTTACATGCTATGTGTGTTTTATTGCTGTATTACTGTTTACATGCCGAAGGTCAGTAAGGCTGCCGTTCTGCCCTTGACCTCTCCTTCCCCTCCCTAGGGATATTGACACCCAGTGTCGACCGTGACCATTGTCACATCTTAGCTTACTTCTGAGCCAGCGTTACTGGCTCACTCCTTCAGGAGTTTTGTTTGTGTCTGTCTAATAGTTGTTTGTCTGTTTTGTCCCCTACCCCATCTCTGCCCTCCTGTTCTCAACCTCTTTATACCTACCCTATTCCCTGAGCTCACAGGCGATTCACTCAGCGGAAGGGATGACCTCCCTTTCTTTCTGCACTTATAATGCTAGAGGCCTTAACAAACCAGAAAAACGTAGCCAGATCTTATATCACCTCCACCGGAAATGTATCATGCTTGTTATGTTCCAGGAGACCCATTTTAAACTTGCCTCGGTTCCCAGGTGTGAACGTGGTTACTATACCACTTGGTTTCATAGTCCCAATCCTGTCAAAAAATCAGGAGGTGTTTCCATAGCCTTCCACAAAACTTTCCGCCCTGCAGTTTTGTCTTCGGACATTGACGGTAGGGGGCGCTATATCTTCCTCAAGCTGTCTGATGGCCAGCGTGTGTATACGATAGCTAACGTTTATTTTCCCAACCAGGGACAGATACCGTTTGGTTCCAAGATCCTCAGAAAACTGGCTCGCTTCGCGGATGGTTCCTCTATCATACTGGGCGGCAACCTCAATATGGTGATGGACCCTGCCATAGACTCCTCGACTGGTAAGTCCTCTATCTCCCCGGCATCCCAGCACCGATTCAGAGGGGACCTGTCTTCGCTTTGTCTGGTTGATTTGTGGCCAGTGTTGCATCCGGGGGTCAGAGATTTCAGTTTTCATTCTCAGGCCCATAATAGCTATGCTAGACTAGACCATCTTTTTATCTCACATAATTTATTAGATTCAGATCCGCTCTGTTCGATGGACGGATTCCTTTGGTCTGATCACTCACCTGTGTATGGCCTTTTCCGGTTTCAACAGACACGTTCCCGCTCCTTTACGTGGAGATTGAATGATAACCTTCTAAACGACCTGATCTGCATGACCGACATTCGCACTGCCATTACAGAATTTACCAATATTCATCAAAACGACCCGTCCCCCCCTCCGATAAAATGGGATGCTTTGAAATGCGTTCTTAGAGGGATCTTTATATCCCATGGCGCCAGACTTAAGAAAGAACGCTCCATGAAACTTTCTTCTCTCCTTATAGCACTCGACGGTAAGGAAGCATCAAATAAGCTTGCCCCGTCCGATCAGTTGAAGGCTGACATTTCCCTTCTCCGTCAACAAATACTCCAAATCCTTGACCAGAGAACTCTCTGCCTCCGGGATAGGGTTAAGTACGTTTTTTTTTTATATGGGGATAAAAGCGGAAAGTGGCTTGCTAGGGCCCTACACCCTCAGCTTCCACTGACGCGTGTTCCCTCAATAAACTCACCGAATAAGGGCCTTGTACATACTCCCTCTGAAATCTCATCGGAATTTCAAACTTACTACGGTACTCTTTATGATCTTAACATTGGGAGAGACCCGGTCTCTGTCTCCTATGTATTAGACACCCGTGACTACCTACGCCAATTTGGTCCCACACGTATTCCCACCGAGGACTCATCGACATTAGAAGACGATTTCTCCATTTCGGAACTCATATGCGTTATGAAGGACCTTAAAAATGGGAAGAGTCCGGGACCGGGTGGCCTAACCTCACGTTTCTATAAACTTCTCACGGAAGAGTTATCTCCTACCCTCCTCCAGACTTTTAACTCCATCTCACCTGATGTTCCATTTCCGCCTCAATCCCTACAGGCACATATAGCAGTCATACCCAAACCCGATAAAGACCTCTCCCATTGTGCCAACTATAGGCCAATATCCCTTCTAAATGTGGATTTAAAAATATACGCCAAGCTAATTGCCCTACGGTTACATCCCCACATACCGAAATGTATCCACCAAGAAAAAGTGGGTTTTGTCCCCGGCAGGGAAGCATGTGACAATACCCTGAAGTCCATGGGCATTATAGCCAGAGCCAGGTCTACCAGGTCTCCTCTGTGTCTGCTTTCAGTGGAAGCAGAGAAGGCTTTTGACAGGGTCAATTGGAGCTTTCTGGCTCAAACTCTAGAGTGTATGGGATTGGGCTCTAGAATGATCAATCGCATCATGGCTCTGTGCTCTTCTCCTTCAGCCCAGGTCCGAGTTAATAGCCTTCTTTCAACGCCTTTCACCATAAAAAATGGAATGCGCCAAGGATGCCCCCTCTCCCCCTTCCTTTACATTTTAACCATGGAGTCTCTGGCTAATGCCCTGTGGAGCAACCAATCTATAAAAGGGGTTACTGTTGGGGCCACGGAACACAAATTATCCCTTTTTGCAGACGACCTGCTTCTATATCTCTCTTCCCCGAGAATCGGGCTTCCTTCGGTCCTTCGGGAATTTGAGAAATTCAGTAGGCTTAGAAATTTCAAAGTAAATATTCAGAAATATGAAATTTTGAATATATCGCTTGCCCATCAGGAAGTTACCCATATTAGAGAAAAGTTTTCGTTTAAAATAGCCACGGATTCGATTTGCCATTTAGGCATTAATCTCCCTGCTAACCCTAACCATCTTTTTACATTTAACTATAAACCGTTGCTTAGATCCATCGAATCTAACCTCCAGAAATGGTCCCCCCTTCAGATTTCTTGGTTCGGCAAAATCAACGCCCTAAAGATGGACACTTTACCCAAAATCCTCTACCTGTTCCAGACAGTCCCATGTAATATCCCTAACAGATTCTTTACCCAGCTTCGGTCAATAGCCTCTCATTTTATTTGGAACGGCTCCAGGGCTAGAATAAGCTATAAAATACTCTCTAGAGCGAAAAATCTGGGGGGAGCAGGTCTTCCTAATTTTCTGGCATACTATAGAGCCTCCATTGCAAACTGTGTGTTGTACCTAATTCATAATCGTACCTTGAAACTCTGGGTAGACATAGAACATACCCTTGCCCCACACCTTGTGTCAGGGATCTTCTGGCTTCCCAGCGCCGCACATAGTAATGTTCTTCAGACTCTACATTCTCCATTACTCCAAATACTTGCAAAGTCTTGGAGAAGATTTGCCTCCAAAATTAATCTAATCACTGCACCAGGCCCGTTGACGGCTATTGCCACTCATCCTGATCTACCTTCCTCTGTTAGAAACATGCCATTATTCCAGGCTTCACCTACTTCCCAGATCCTAATAAAAGACATACACTGCGTGCAGAATTATTAGGCAAATGAGTATTTTGACCACATCATCCTCTTTATGCATGTTGTCTTACTCCAAGCTATATAGGCTCGAAAGCCTACTACCAATTAAGCATATTAGGTGATGTGCATCTCTGTAATGAGAAGGGGTGTGGTCTAATGACATCAACACCCTATATTAGGTGTGCATAATTATTAGGCAACTTCCTTTCCTTTGGCAAAATGGGTCAAAAGAAGGACTTGACAGGCTCAGAAAAGTCAAAAATAGTGAGATATCTTGCAGAGGGATGCAGCACTCTTAAAATTGCAAAGCTTCTGAAGCGTGATCATCGAACAATCAAGCGTTTTATTCAAAATAGTCAACAGGGTCGCAAGAAGCGTGTGGAAAAACCAAGGCGCAAAAGAACTGCCCATGAACTGAGAAAAGTCAAGCGTGCAGCTGCCAAGATGCCACTTGCCACCAGTTTGGCCATATTTCAGAGCTGCAACATCACTGGAGTGCCCAAAAGCACAAGGTGTGCAATACTCAGAGACATGGACAAGGTAAGAAAGGCTGAAAGACGACCACCACTGAACAAGACACACAAGCTGAAACGTCAAGACTGGGCCAAGAAATATCTCAAGACTGATTTTTCTAAGGTTTTATGGACTGATGAAATGAGAGTGAGTCTTGATGGGCCAGATGGATGGGCCCGTGGCTGGATTGGTAAAGGGCAGAGAGCTCCAGTCCGACTCAGACGCCAGCAAGGTGGAGGTGGAGTACTGGTTTGGGCTGGTATCATCAAAGATGAGCTTGTGGGGCCTTTTCGGGTTGAGGATGGAGTCAAGCTCAACTCCCAGTCCTACTGCCAGTTTCTGGAAGACACCTTCTTCAAGCAGTGGTACAGGAAGAAGTCTGCATCCTTCAAGAAAAACATGATTTTTATGCAGGACAATGCTCCATCACACGCGTCCAAGTACTCCACAGCGTGGCTGGCAAGAAAGGGTATAAAAGAAGAAAATCTAATGACATGGCCTCCTTGTTCACCTGATCTGAACCCCATTGAGAACCTGTGGTCCATCATCAAATGTGAGATTTACAAGGAGGGAAAACAGTACACCTCTCTGAACAGTGTCTGGGAGGCTGTGGTTGCTGCTGCACGCAATGTTGATGGTGAACAGATCAAAACACTGACAGAATCCATGGATGGCAGGCTTTTGAGTGTCTTTGCAAAGAAAGGTGGCTATATTGGTCACTGATTTGTTTTTGTTTTGTTTTTGAATGTCAGAAATGTATATTTGTGAATGTTGAGATGTTATATTGGTTTCACTGGTAAAAATAAATAATTGAAATGGGTATATATTTGTTTTTTGTTAAGTTGCCTAATAATTATGCACAGTAATAGTCACCTGCACACACAGATATCCCCCTAAAATAGCTAAAACTAAAAACAAACTAAAAACTACTTCCAAAAATATTCAGCTTTGATATTAATGAGTTTTTTGGGTTCATTGAGAACATGGTTGTTGTTCAATAATAAAATTAATCCTCAAAAATACAACTTGCCTAATAATTCTGCACTCCCTGTATATAAAAAAAATCAGGTCTTTTACCCCTTTGTGATCTATCACACATCTTCCTCAACTCTCCAGGTCGTTGGTTTCATTGCCTCCAACTCCGCAGCTTTATAGGATCTCTGGCTCATAATTGTCCGCCCCTCTGACAAATTTTGAAAAGCTTTGTGTAGCAGACACGGGTCCTTGTCATGGTATATCCTTGATCTATGGTCTGCTCGGTGCCGGGGAGGTGGGGGATGGTTCATTAACTGACCAGTTGAGAGATGTTGGGTTTGTTTCTGGTTGGGAGAGTGAATTGGCGGTCTCTATTTCTGCTGAGCAATGGAACCGTTCCCTCTTATTTACCCATAAACTGACTGTATCCTGTCGCTTGCAAGAATTGAATTATAAAATTCTCACACGTTGGTATAGGATTCCGGACAAGCTGCATCAATTCTATCCATCTGTCCCCAACACATGCTGGCGATGCCAAGCTGCAGTTGGATCTATGCTCCACATCTGGTTGGACTGTCTGGGGGTCGCCCCCCTGTGGCAAGATATCTTCGCTCTCTACAATGCTCTATACCGGACTACTATATCACTATCCCCTCTGATAGCTCTGCTTTCTGTTTACTCGGGTAGATTTCAGCATGTCAAAAAAGGGGCTCTTAAAAAGTTTGTTCAATCTATGAGGCAGATTATACCGCGCCAGTGGAAATCAACAGACAGCCTGCGGAGAGTCACATGGGTATATGCTTTAGATGCCTTGGTCTGAATGGAGGAGCTAGGGACTAAGGCCCATAATCGAACACAAATTTACACACAGACCTGGTAACCATGGCTGCAATTCAGGGGTTCTCCTCGATTCCAAATTTGGTTGGATACTGGTGGTTGCACCTGGTAACATTCCTGATACTTTTTCTACAATTTCCCTTTCCCTTTTCCTGTCCTTTCCTACCCTCCCCTCCTTCCCTTCCCTAGTCTATTTTTCTTTTTGTGTGTGTGTCATGATTTCAGAAGCACATTACTTGTTTTGTTATTAATATGTATAGAAGATTCTGGAAACGAGCATTTGCTGCACTATTCTTCAACATATTTGGCCTATATATTGTACATGTTATTTCTCTTCTCTTCCTAATAAAAACCAATTGAACCATAGAAACTACACACCTTAAGGTATTTACTAACTTTGTTAACCCTTTAGATGTTCCAAATTATTAAATTAAAGGAAAATGTAGATGAAATTTCAGAATTTCACTTTTTTGGCAGATTTTACATTTTAATCCAAACAAACAACCAGCCAAACAAAACTCAATAATTATTATCCTGATTCTGTAGTTTACAGAAACACCCCATTTATGATCGTAAAACTGCTGTAAGGGCCCACGGCGAGGAGCAGAAGGAAAAGAAACGCCATATGGTTTTTGGAGGGCAGATTTCACTGGGATAATTTTAAGTTGCCATGTCACATTTGAAGACCCGCTGATGCACCCCTAGAGTATAAACTCCAAAAAGTGACCCCATTTTGGAAACTATGGGATAAGGTTGGTACTATTTTAGGGTACATATGTTTTTTGGTTGCTCTATATTACACTTTTCGTGAGGCAAGGTAACAGAAAAGCTGTTTTGGCACTGTTTTTATTTTTTATTTACAATTAGGGATGAGCGAATCGACTTTAGATGAAACATCCAAAGTCGATTTGCATAAAACTTTGTTCTAATAGGCCCCTTTCACACAAGCGAGTATTCCGCGTGGGTGCAATGCGTTATGCGAACGCATTGCGCTCGCACGGAATCCGGACCCAATAATTTCAATGGGGCTGTGTATATGTGCGTTGGTTTTCACGGATCACTTGTGCGTTGTGTGAAAATCGCAGCATGTTCTATATTCTACGATTTTCACACAACGCTGGCCCTATAGAAGTGAATGGGGCTGCGTGAAAATCGTATCCGCAAGCAAGTGCGGATGTGATGCTTTTGTCACTGATGGTTGCTAAGAGATGTTGTTTGTAAACATTCAGTTTTTTTATCACGCACGTGCAAAACTCATTAAATCGCATTGCACCCGCGCGATAAAAACTGAATAACTGAAAGCGATCGCAGACAAAACTGAATGACTTTGTTTGCGAAATTGCGCAGTTTTCACTGAATGCATTCGCAACGCATCCGGACCTAATCCGCACACTCTCGTCTGCAAGGGGCCATACTGTACGGAGCAGGAGCTCCGTACAATATTAGAATGTATTGGCTTCAATGAGCCAAAGTTATTGCTTCACGAAGTCTCGCCAGACTTCGCGCAATAACTTCATAAATTAAATTGTACTGTAAAAAACCATTTCCCGAACTCGGGTTTGGTTCCAAGTGGTACCTATTTTAGTGTTTCCATATTCTGAAAGCCATATTTTTTTATATTTTTTGGGCGACGGTCTTATGTAGGGTCTCATTTTTTGGGGGATGAGATGACATTATGACTGTTACTATTTTAGGGTGCATATGACTTTTTGATCGCTTGGTATTAGACTTTTTGTAATGTAAGGTGACAAAATGCTTTTTTGACACAGCTTTTATTTTTTGTATTTTTACGGTATCCACCTGAGGGGTTAGTTTATGTGATATTTTATACAGCAGGTTGTTACGGACGCGGCAATACCTAATATGTATATTTTTTTTATTTATTTAAGTTTTACATAGAGCCTTAGTTTTTTTCTTTTTTTGGGCGATTGTCCTAGGTAGGGTCTAATTTCTTTGTGGGATGAGCTGACGGTTTAATGCGTTCTATTTTGGGGTGCGTATGACTTTTTGATCGCTTGGTATTACACTTTTTGTGATGTAAGGTGACAAAAAATGGCTTTTTTGACATAGTTTTTATTTTATTTTCTTTACGGTGTTCACCTGAGGGGTTAGGTCATGTGATATTTGTATACAGCAAGTCGTTACGGACCTGGCAATACCTAATATGTATACTTTATTTTATTTATTTAAGTTTTACACAATAAAAGCATTTTTGAAACAAAAAAAATCACGTTTTAGTGTCTCCATATTCTGAGAGACATATTTTATTTTTTATTTTTTGCCCAATTGTTTTATGTAAAGGCAAATTTTTTGCAGGATGAGGTGACGGTTTGATTGATACTATTTTGAGGGGCATACGCTTTTTTGATCGCTTGGTGTTGCACTTTTTGTGATGTAAGGTGGCAAAAAAATGACTGTTTTAGCACAGTTTTTATTTATTTTTTCTACAGTGAGGGGGTGGATCATGTGATATTTTTATAGAGCCGGTCGTTACGGAAGCGACTAATACCCAAAATGTCTGGCTTCCTTTTTTTTTTTCAATAATTTTTTTACAATTTTGTGTTTTCTTTTTTAATAATTTTTTTTTTACTTGAAACTTAATTTTTTTTATTATGAAAAACAATTTTTTTACTTTTTTTTTGTCCCACTCTAGGACTTCAACTTCTGGGGTCTGATCCCCTCTGCAACGCATTACAATCCAACTTGTATTGTAATGCATTGTATTGTAATGCATGCCTGTGAGACCCAGCCTAAGGCTCCATTCAGACGTCTGTATGAATGGTCCGGATCCGTTCCGCAATTATGCGGACCCATTCATTTTCAATAGGGCCGGAAAAGATGCGAACAGCACACAGTGTTCTGTCCGCAACCACACTTGCGTTCCGCGGCCCGAACTTCCGATCTGCGGCTTCGCAAAAAAAATGGAACATGTCCTATTCTTGTATTCTTGTCCGCAATAGCGGACAAGAATAGGCATTTTCTATTATAGTGCCGGGGGGGAGGGGAGGTTGTTGGTTAGCATGGGTTCTTTTCATTCTGTTGTTGTTCGTCCTTATGATTGAGGATGAGACTGATTTTATTACTCTACTGTTTTAACCCCTTAAGGACCGGGCTCATTTTCACCTTAAGGACCAGGCCATTTTTTGGAAATCTGACCAGTGTCACTTTGAGTGCTAATAACTTTAAAACGCTTTGACTTATCCAGGCCGTTCTGAGATTGTTTTTTCGTCACATATTGTACTTCATGACACTGGTAAAATGAAGTAAAAAAAATTATTTTTTTTTGCACAAAAAAATACCTAATTTACCAAAAATTTGGAAAAATTTGCAAATTTCAAAGTTTCAGTTTCTCTACTTCTGTAATACATAGTAATACCCCAAAAAATTGTGATGACTTTACATTCCCCATATGTCTACTTCATGTTTGAATTGTTTTGGGAATGATATTTTATTTTTTGGGGATGTTATAAGGCTTAGAAGTTTAGAAGCAAATCTTGAAATTTTCAGAAATTTACAAAAACTCAATTTTTAGGGACCAGTTCAGGTCTGAAGTCGATTTGCGAGGCTTACATAATAGAAACCACCCAAAAATGACCCCATCTAAGAAACTACACCCCTCAAGGTATTCAAAACTGATTTTGCATACATTATTAACCCTTTAGGTGTTGCACAAGAGTTATTGGCAAATGGGGAGGAAATATGAGAATTTAATTTTTTTGTCAAATTTTTCATTTTAACACATTTTTTCCACTAACAAAGCAAGGGTTAACAGCCAAACAAGATTGTATCTTTATTGCCCTGACTCTGCCGTTTACAGAAACACCCCATATGTGGCCGTAAACTACTGTACGGGCACACAGTAGGGCGTAGAGTGAAAGGTGCGCCGTTTTGTTTTTGGAGGGCTGATTTTTATGGACTGGTTTTTTGACACCATGTCCCATTTGAAGCCCCCTGATGCACCCCTAGAGGAGAAACTCCCTAAAAGTGACCCCATCTAAGAAACTACACCCCTCAAGGTATTCAAAACTGATTTTACATACGTCGTTAACCCTTTAGGTGTTGCACAAGAGTTATTGGCAAATGGGATGAAATTTGAGAATTTCATTTTTTTGCCTAATTTTCAATTTTAACCCATTTTTTCCACTAACAAAGCAAGGGTTAACAGCCAAACAAGACTGTATCTTTATTGCCCTGACTCTGCTGTTTACATAAACACCCCATATGTGGCCGTAAACTACTGTACGGCCACACAGCGGGGCGCAGAGTGAAAGGTGCGCCGTTTGGTTTTTGGAAGGCTGATTTTGCTGGACTGTTTTTTTGACACCATGTCCCATTTGAAGCCCCCCTGATGCACCCCTAGAGTAGAAACTCCATAAAAGTGACCCCATCTAAGAAACTACACCCTTCAAGGTATTCAAAACTGATTTTACAAACGTTGTTAACCCTTTAGGTGTTGCACAAGATTTAATGGAAAATAGAGACACAATTTCAAAATTTCAAATTTTTGGCAGATTTTCCATTTTAATATTTTTTTTCCAGTTACAAAGCAAGGGTTAACAGCCAAACAAAACTCATTATTTATGGCCCTGATTCTGTAGTTTACAGAAACACCCCATATGTGGTCGTAAACTGCTGTACAGGCACACGGCAGGGCGCAGAAGGAAAGGAATGCCATACGGTTTTTGGAAGGCAGGTTTTGCTGGACAGTTTTTTTGACACCATGTCCCATTTGAAGCCCCCCTGATGCACCCCTAGAGTGGAAACTCCAAAAAAGTGACTCCATTTTAGAAACTACGGGATAGGGTGGCAGTTTTGTTGGTACTAGTTTAGGGTACATATGATTTTTGGTTGCTCTATATTACACTTTTTGTGCAGCAAGGTAACAAGAAATAGCTTTTTTGGCACGTTTTTTTTTTTGTTATTTACAACATTCATCTGACAGGTTATATCATGTGGTAATTTTATAGAGCAGGTTGTCACGGATGCGGCGGTACCTAATATGTATACATTTTTTTTATTTATGTAAGTTTTATACAATAACTTCATTTTTAAAACCAAAAAAATGTTTTAGTGTCTCCATAGTCTAAGAGCCATAGTTTTTTCAGTTTTTGGGCGATTATCTTGAGTAGGGTCTCATTTTTTGCGGGATGAGATGACGGTTTGATTGGCACTATTTTGGGGTGCATATGACTTTTTGATCGCTTGCTATTACACTTTTTGTGACGTAAGATGGCAAAAAATGGCTTTTTTTTACACTGTTTTTATTTTTATTTTTTTACGGTGGTCATCTGAGGGGTTAGGTCATGTGATATTTTTATAGAGCCGGTCGATACGGACGCGGCGATACCTAATATGTATACTTTTTTTTTTATTTATGTAAGTTTTACACAATGATTTCATTTTTGAAACAAAAAAAAATCATGTTTTAGTGTTTCCATAGTCTAAGAGCCATAGTTTTTTTCAGCTTTTGGGCGATTATCTTGAGTAGGGTCTCATTTTTTGCGGGATGAGATGACGGTTTGATTGGTACTATTTTGGCGTACATGCGACTTTTTTGATCACTTTTATTACCTTTTTTGGGAAGTAAGGTGGGCAAAATTTCAATTTTCTCATAGTTTTTATTTTTTTATTTTTATGGCGTTCACCGTGCGGGGAAAGTAACATGACCATTTTATAGATCAGGTCGTTACGGACGCGGCGATACCTAATATGTGTAGTTTATTTTATTTTTTTAATTTTTATTCAGTGATAAATGTTATTTTTTTTTATCTTAACTTTTTTCACTTTTTTTTACATTTTTTTGACCCAGACCCGCTTGGTTCTTGAAGATCCAGTGGGTCTGATGTCTGTATAATACAGTACAGTACAATATATATTGTTCTGTACTGTATTTTACTTACACTGAACAGATCTATGCTTTCAGCATAGATCTGTTCAGCACCATGGACAGCAGGACGCCTGAGCAGGCGTCCTGTTGCCATGGGAACCCTCCCCGTCTGCTCAGAACTTCGCAGACGGGGAAGGGTAAGCACAGGGCTGAGGGGGGCTCTCTGGGGGCTCTCTCCCTCTCCATCGGGGGGCTGCAAAGGCACAGCAGCCCCCCGATGGAGAGGGAGGGAGCTCCCTGACCGATGACAGTTAACTTTTTCCATACAGCGGTCCGTACGGACCGCGGTATGGAAAGGGTTAAACGGCTGACATCTGCACAGATGTCAGCCGTTTATACCAGGGTGCCAGCAATGTGCTGGCACCCTGGTATAACCACTAGAAGCCAACGATCATTCATGGGGAGGCGGGCGGGGGATCGCGATCCCGCCTGCCGCACCGCCCGCCTCCCGCAACGCCCCCACCGCATGCGACACCCCCCCCAGCACCACCCGCCGGCATCAAATCATGCAGGGGTGCAGGGGGGGGTGAAAAATATAGATTTTAGCCACTCTAAAGTTTCTGATCGCCGCGGTCAGGGACCGCGGGGATCAGAAACTGCAAAAAGCGCAGCAAACCGCAGGTCTGAATTGACCTGCGGTTTGCTGCGATCGCCGACACGGGGGGGGTCACATGACCCCCCCTGGCGTTGTCACAGGATGCCGGCTGAAGGATTTCAGCCGAAATCCCGTTCCGTTTAACCCCTCGGGCGCCGGAATACAGATTTTAAGTCAGGACGTACCGGTACGTCCTGTGTCCTTAAGGACTCGGGAAATAGGGCGTACCGGTACGTCCTATGTCCTTAAGGGGTTAAAACGTTAATAAACTGATTAAAAAAATAAAGTGTAATATCAAATGATCAGAAATTCACGTGTACCCCAAAATGGTACCAATGAAAAGGTCACTTTATCCAGGAAAAAACGAGCCCCCACACAAGACCATCGGCAGAAAAAATATATGGCTCTCAGAAAATGGCATTGCAAAAACATGATTTTGTTTTCAAAAATGCTTTGAGTAAAAGTGGTAAAACATAAAAAAAATTATATAAAATTGCTGTCCCTGTAATTGTACTGACCAGCAGAATAAAGATAACATGTCATTATTTCCACATGGTGCACGCCTCAAAAACAAAACCCAAAAAACTATTTATCCTGCTTCCCACAAAGCAAAATAAAAAGTGAGCAAAAAATTGTATGTACCCCATATTAGAACCAATGATGATGGTAACTCATCCTGCACAATATAAGCCCTCACACAGCTCCATCGAGATAAAAATAAAAATATGGTTCTCAGAAAATGGCTGCACTGCTACCCCAGAGGCTGTTCAAATAGCAGCATGGTACCTATAAACCAATCCATCAAAATCTGCGCTGCAAGAGCCAAAAGGTGGTATTTCCCTTCTGAACCCTGCAGTGCATCCAAACAGCAGTTTATATACACAGTTATGGCATTTCAGTACCCTACTGGGTAGTTACCATCATCATTGTTCTACTGAACCCACCTAATGATTTAAAACGTGTGGTGCTTCTCAAATGGCACGAGCTGGGCACAACATATTGGGCACTGAAATGCCATATCTGTGGAAAACTTGCAATTTTAATTGCCCTGCTCATTAATTTCTGCAAAACACCTGTGGGGACAAAATGTCAATTTTAATAAATATCTTGAGGGGTGACGTTTCCGATACAGGCTCAGTTCTTGGGGGTTCCATTTATTGTTTCATACCAGAGCCTCTACAGTTGTCTGCGTAAATCACCACATTGGGCCTCAAATGTGCATGGTGCTCTGGTGCTCTTTTACTCCTGAACCCTGTTGTATGTAGAGTGTTTATAAAACCAGCAAACACAGTATAATAAGAAGAAAGCTGACTTTTCACACTGACACACAATGGGCACAACGTATTGGGCACTGAAATGGCATATCTGTGTAAAAATGGCAATTTTCACTTTGTACCATCTGCTATGAATAGATTTTTTGCAAAACACCTGTGGGGTCAAATTGTTCACTATACCCCTTGGTAAATTCTCTGAGAGGTGTGCTTTCTAAAATGGGGTCACTTATTGGGGATGTCTTTTTTATATTTCGCCTAAGAGCCACTGCAGTTGTTGGCCATTGTTGTACAAATCACCAAACTAGGCCTCAAATGCATATGGTCAGTAAGGTGGCTCACTAGTTAGCACTGGTCCCTTGCAGCACTGAGGTAATTGTGGCAGGCACAGCACTATCAAGTGCCTTTTGCGCTGTGGCATTAGAAAAATTTTGATATCTCTGACTTTTAGTCTAACCAGACTGTCTGTTACTCTGTAATTCCTCTAGCGCTGTTCTATGGAAACAGTAAGTTTAAAGAGCACACCAAATACTTCAAATAACTTCTTTATTAACTTCAACTTTTCTTTATATATAACACTGCCACCTCCACAGCAGATACTCCATGTACATAACACGTGTTGAAAAGATATCACAAAATGGCGGTATGATTAAGATGGTGGTTCAACTGTTCAATCTTGTCATTCAACATAAAATGGTGGATATATTTCTCTCTTGAGTATCTGTACTCTCACTTTAAGTTATTTAAGCACTTTATGATCTCTCTGAGAGGTATATCTGAGGTCTAACTAATAGTTCACTTGCAGTATGCAGTGACTATTTGCAGATTGGTTGAGTATGATCTGGTATGGTTTTATGCAATTTGGATTGCAATATGGAATCTGAATGCTTGCAATTGTAGCTTGCAATTTGAAACTTGCAATTGAATTTGTATGGTTGCAATTGAATTTGTGAACTTTGTGGCTGGTGGAACTGTAATTAAACACATATATCCAGGTATCTAGTTCAGTATACAGTTCTAAACACAATACTAACAATATGAACATTATATTACTTGTTTTAAATACCTATATTGGCCTCTTGTTCCCATAAAACTCAGCTCTCAGTGGAGTGAATGTCTCTTCAGCTCCTGTCTCTGGTGAATGATTCTAGCAGCAGGAGCTGGGGGAATTCCCAGACAGGCTGTCTCTGAGGCTGGCTGTGATTGGTGAAAACTCTTGCTGTATGAGAAGCTGGCTGTGATTGGTCTAGACTTCTGAGCAGTAACAACTGATTAACACTATGCTTTCTGTTGTTTCTGCTGTGTCACTGAGTTTACCTTCCATTACAAAATGAATCTTAAAGGGCTTCTGTCACCCCACTAAACATTTTTTTTTTTTTTTGGTTACTTAGAATGCCTATAATGCGATTTATGCATATATACTGTAATTAATCATTTCTGTTCAGCAGATTTTGTTAAAAACATAGTTTTAAAATATGCAAATTACCTTGCTACCAGCAAGTAGGGCGGCTAGTTGATGGTAGCAGCTGCATCCTCCTATCCTAAAGACGCCCCCTCCGCATGTTGATTGACAGGGCCAACGGACGGGATCGCCCTCTGGCTGGCCCTGTCTGCTATCAAGATCTCGCGCCTGCGCCGTAACGATATTCAGTCGGTGCAGGCGCACTGAGAGGAGACGCTCGCTCGGCCGCTCCCTTCCCTCAATGCGCCTGCCGCCCCGGGTGTAGTGTGACGTCATCGGCACAGGCAGCATTGAGGATGGAGCGGCGACGAGGCGAGCGTCCGCCTCTCAGTGCGCCTGCGCCCGACTGAATACCGTTACGGTGCAGGCGCGAGATCTGATAGCAGACAGGGCCAGCCAGAGGACCGATCCCGTCTGTTGGCCCTGTCAATCATCATGCGGAGGGGGAGTCTTTAGGATAGGAGGATGCGGCTGCTACCAGCAAGTAGCCGCCGCTACTTGCTGGTAGCAAGGTTAATTTGCATATTTTAAAACTACGTTTTTTAACAAAATCTGCTGAACAGAAATGATTAATTACAGTATGTATGCATAAATCGCATTATAGGCATCTTCTAAGAAACCAAAAAAAAAAAAACTGTTTAGTGGGGTGACAGAAGCCCTTATTAAAGGTATATAGTCTTTTTCTGACTTCTGTGAATACAAAATATAAGTTAGATGACATCCAAAACATGATGTCACAGTAAATAACTCTGCTTTTGTCTTTAACACATAAACATAGGAACTGTATTAAGGCGATAGGCAGGGTATAGCTGTATACACATATAAGCTATACTAGCAACCTAGGACAGGTCTTAGCTGGCCAGCTACAGTCCTAGGATTTAATATGACCAAGGACAACATTTGTAGGGTCTCCCCATGTCTTTGGGAACTTGTGATCCCCCTTGGGGACAGCGTGATGACAATGTCCTATAAAAATATATGGGGGGTGGGGAGAATTTATAAAACTGGTTTAAAGTAGAACTGGTTTATGTTGCCCATAGCAACCAGATTCTGTGTTTCATTTTCCCCAGCTACATAGGTTACGACCACATATGGGGTGCTGCCATATTCAGGATGAAATGAATAAAACATTTTGAGGTGCATTTTTTCCTGTTAACCCTTCTGAAAAAAAAAATTTGGGCTCTGATGCTACATTTTCTTGTAAATGTGTAATTTCTTTCACCATGTTCAACGGCCAATTGTTTCTAAATTTATATGTAAGGGCCTGTGGGGTCAGGTTGGTCACTTGCACCATTTTGAAAATTCTCCTGGGGAGTGCAGTTTCCAAAATGGGGTCCACTTTTGGGGGATTCCACTGTAGGGGTACCTCAGGGCATCTTCAAATGCAACTAACACCCAGAAAGTTATCCAGTGAAATCTGCCCTCCAAGAAGCCATATGGGGCTCCTTCCCTTCTGAGCCCTGCTGTACATTAGTTTACGACCACATATGGGGTGTTGCCATATTAAAGAGAAAACTAGTATCAAAATTGCTGTATGGGCCCGAGAGTGGCTGGCTCAAGTTCCTTGGGAGGGGGGTAAGTTCCAAATTGGAGCTTCACATGAGGAGTAGCATTTGGGGTGCCTATAAAATGCAAATAGCACCCTTTAAACTCATCCAGAAAAACATCCTACCGTCCAAAAACCATAATGGTGTTCCCTTCCCTATCGAGGCCCTGCCAGTGTGCCTATACAGCAATTGTTGACTGGGTAGTTTCTGGAAAACATCAAGGTAATTCAATATTAAGTTTTATATTGCTGTTAACCCTTGCTGTGTTACAAGAAAAATATACTAAAGTGGAAAATCTGCCAAAAAAGCTGAAATTTTTACCTCAATTTTCCTTTTTTTTGTGGAACATCTAAAGGGTTAACAAGGTTTATAAAATCTGTTTTGAATAACTTGAAAGGTGTAGTTTCTAAAATGGGGTCATTTATGGGCTTATGTAAGCCCCTCAAAGTCACTTAACTGTATAGAGGGGTGTTAACCAGTTGGGGTGTTTCCCTGCACAGTCTGACAATGGCAGCACTGACAGGATAGAGTGAAACTTTGCAGGGACCCCCCCAACTGTTTAACACACTCTGTACCCTTACTGCAGACTGCTAGCAATTCATTCATATCTTCTAGTTGACATAACAAAGGAATGGCAGAACATAGAACCATAAGAATAGACGCTCCAGAATTGTTATTACATGGGGAATGCATGTAGCTATTAAACAGGCATGTCAGGAGTGGTTATAGGTCCTCTTTAACCGCCTCTGGACCGGCTAACGCAGGATTGCGATCCGGAGGCGGTCGATTTATTCCTCCTTGACGCGCGGGCGCGTCATCTCGCGAGAGGCGAGATTTCCTGTGAATGCGCGCACACAGGAGCGCGCGTTCACAGGAACCGGAGGTAAACGAGTACATCTACAGCCTGCCAGCGGCGATCGTTCGCTGGCAGGCTGTAGATGCAATTTTTTTTAACCCCTTAAAGGTATATTAGACGCTGTTTTGATAACAGCGTCTAATATACCTGCTACCTGGTCCTCTGGTGGTCCCTTTTGCTTGGATCGACCACCAGAGGACACAGGCAGCTCTGTAAGTAGCACCAATCACTACTGCACTACACCCCCCTTCCCTGTCACTTATTAACCCCTTATTAACCCCTGATCACCCCATATAGACTCCCTGATCACCCCCCTGTCATTGATCACCCCCCTGTAAGGCTCCATTCAGACGTCCGTATGTGTTTTGCGGATCCGTGGATCCGCAATGGGCATTTTACCCAAACCAATAAATATACACTTATTGCATTTTTTTTTTTATCAAAGACATGTAGAACAATAAATTTAGATAAAAATTTATATAGAAATGTATTTATTTATTTTTTTACTTACAACTTAAAGTAAAAAATGTCATTTTTTGCAAAAATTTCGGTAAATTTCGATTAATAACAAAAAAAAGTAAAAATGTCAGCAGCAATGAAATACCACCAAATGAAATCTCTATTAGTGAGAAGAAAAGGAGGTAAAATTCATTTGGGTGGTAAGTTGTATGACCGCGCAATAAACTGTGAAAGTAGTGTAGTGCAGAATTGTAAAAAGTGGTCTGGTCATTAAGGGTGTTTAAGCTAGGGGAGCTGAGGTGGTTAAAAGCAGAGAAATTCAAATTTCGAAAATTGCAGTATCGGTTAGATAAGTAAAAGCATTTGAAAGTTATCACATAAAGTGACATGTCAGATATGCAAAAATTGTCCTTGGGCTTAAGGTGAAAAGAGGTTCATTCTTGAAGGGTTGTCCAGACTACATATATTGTTAGGAGAAAGAAGGTCCCAGAGACAAATAGAGTTCCTCTATCAGCTTTCCTTTAATATTCACATAAAGTTGACAGACGTCACCACCCTCCACATGACATAATATTGACGCGTTTCACTGTCAATGTGCAGCTAAACATTGAAGAGGACGCAACCCTTGTATGAGTACCATGGCTTCTTCAAACCACGCTGATATACAGTTAGGTCAAGAAATATTTGGACAATGAAGCAATCTTCATGATTTGGGCTCTGCATATGTAGACTTTCAGGTTTAAATCAAGGGGTTGAATAAAATACTTGAAATATGAAATATTTAGGAATTGGTAACCATTTTTCTACAAAGCCTCCACATTTCAGGGTTCAAAAGTAATTGGACAAATTAACATTACCATAAATAAAATTTTCATTTTTAATACTTTATAGAGAATCTTTTGCGGGTGATGACTGTCTTAAGTCTGGAACCAATGGACATCACCAAGTGCTTGGCTTCCTTCTTTGTGATGCTTTGCCAGGCCTTTACTGCAGTCGTCTTTGGTTGTTGCTTGTTTGTGGGTCTTTCTGCCCTATGTTAAGTGAAATGCATGTGCAATCAGGTTCAGATTTGGTGATTGATTCGGCCATTGCAGAATATTCCAGTCCTTGGCCTTAAAAAGCACCTGGGTTGCTTTCATAGTATGTTTTGGGTCATTGTCCATCTGTACTATGAAGAGCTACCAAATCAAATCTTGCTGCATTTGGTTGAATCCAGGGTGGATAAAAATCAATGATTTTTTTAAAAAAAATCAAAAAAAATGATTTTTTTTATTTAAATCAGATTTTTGGGATTTAAATCTGATTTATTTTATATAAAATGCTTTTTGAGGAAAATATAATACCATCCAAAGGTTATTCCATCATGAAATAAAGATGATTTTTTTTAATTATGTAGAATAAGGCTGTATATGTTTAATTTTTTGGGTAAATAAATTCCATTAATCCATTCACAATGGGAGGAAAGAAATGCAAATGAGTTCTTAACAAGCTTTGCCTCTAATGCCACCAGATGTAAGGCAGCTATCCTATAAGTCAATATTCAGCTCTTAAAATAAGCCTTGAGACATGACTTGGATATTAAATAAGCCAGCACCTCATCTGCAGACAGCTGTTTCGGGGTGATTGCCCCTCATCAGTGCAGAGCAGAGAGTACTGGCTTTTAACTGGGTAGGAGGCCTGTGTCCGAAACAGCTGTCTGCAGATGAGGTGATGGCTTATTTAATATCCAAGTCATGTCTCAAGGCTTATTTTAAGAGCTGAATATTGACTTATAGGATAGCTGCCTTACAGCTGGTGGCATTAGAGGCAAAGCTTGTTTAGAGCTCATTTGCATTTCTTCCCTCCCAGAACTCCAGAGGAGCATGTATGACCTAAAAGTCTCCTCACACTGATTAAGGTGCTCTTTCCCTAAGGAGAGTTAGTTTCCCCTTTGTCCATTCACAATGTCATGCTCTTCCAGAGGTTTTTGTAAGATTATTGGTCAGTTTCTCTGCCTACAAGATATTATCACAGATGCTTGGTTTACTTTTGCAGTTCTCAAAACTGTATTTGACTCAGCAGAGATCACATGCCTCTTCTTCACAGCAAAAATGTTATAACATGAACAGAGTTGAGAAAAAGACCTTAATACTAACTTCTACAAACCTATGAATACACAATCAACCTAATCAAACTAATATGAATAGTTGTTATTCTAAAAATCTTCATCTACTTGCATATTATAAGTTATACCAGCAAGAATTAATCTTTATGTAGAAAACTATGATTTAAATCAAGCCTTACTGACTAGTGATTTAAATCAAATCCACCCTGTTTGAATCTGAGCAGAAAGTATATCCCCATACACGTCAGAATTTATTCAGCTGCTTTTTTCTTCAGTCATATCATCAATAAACATTAGTGACCCAGTGCCATTGGAAGCCATGCATGTCCATGCCATCACACTGCCTCCACCATGTTTTACAGAGGATGTGGTGTGCTTTAAATTATGAGCCATTCCAAGCCTTCTCCATACTTTCTTCTTGCTATTATTCTGGTACAGTTTGATCTTAGTTTCATCTGTCCAAAGAATGCTATTCCAGAATTGGATTGGCTTCTTTAGATATTTTTTTTCTCAAAGTCTAATCTGGCCTTTCTATTTTAAGGCTGATTAATGGTTTGCACCTTCTGGTGAACCCTCTGCAATTGCTCTCATGAAGTCTTCTCCTTATTGTAAACTTAGATACTGATACATCAACTTCCTGAAGAGAGTGTTGTTCACATGTGTGGATGTTCTGAAGGGCTTTTTCTTCACCATGGGAAGGATTCAGTGATAATCCACCACTGTTGTTTTCTGTGGACATCCAGGCCTTTTTGCATTCACGAGCTTACCAGTGCTCTTTTTTTTTTTTACCACAATCTACCAAACTGTTGATTTGGCCACTCCTAACACTTCCGCTCTGTGATAGATTTCTTTTTTTTTTAAGCCTGATGATGGTCTGTTTCACTTCATTGAGAGCTCCTTTGATTCATTTTTTGTGGGTTCACAGCAGCAGCTTCCAAATGCCACACCTGGAATCAACTCCAGACCTTTTACCTGCTTAATTGATGATTGATTAATGAGGAAATAGTCCATTAAATAGCTTTTGAGATAATTCCCAATTACCTTTGGTCCATTGAAAGAGGCAACTACATATTAAAGAACTGTAATTCCTAAACCCTTCCTCCAATTAGAATGTGAATACCCTCAAATTAAAGCTGAGAGTCTGCACTTTAAGCCAATATTGATCATATAACTGTATCTTGAATATGTATTGGTACCTTACTACCTTGTACATGGTCACCAGGACTCGGCAGCTGGAGGCCTTACTAGAGGCAAGGTCTGATCAGGCGAAACGTTAGTGTAAAACTGACATTACAATAACCTGAAATGATTATAGATGATCATTGTAGGGTATAGTACAAGTCATCAGACCACTCTGGATCTCCAAAAACCCAAGTGTGACAACTAAAAGAATCAATAAAAAAAATTATTCTAATAAATCTGAAAAAACAAAACAAAAAAAACAAACACTATACATAATTGGTATCGCTGTGTCTGTAACGACCTGATCTATAAAAGGATTATGCTACTTATCCCACACAGTGAATGTCGTAAAAAAATAAAAAACAATGACAGAAGTTTTGTCACGTCCCAAAAAATGAAATAAAAAGTGATCAAAAAGTCATATCTACCCCAAAATGGTACTAATAAAAACTGCAATCTGTCCCACAAAAACCAAGCCCCCACATGGCTACATTGACGGAAAAATAAAAAAGTTATGGGTCTTATATATGGCAATGTAAAATAAAAGATTTTTTTTTAAAGAGTGATTTTATGAGGCAAAAGTGGTGAAACATGAAAAAAAACTAAATAAATTTGGTATCGCCATAATCATATCAACCCACAGAATAAAGTTATATCAAATATACCAAAGAGAACCCCATAAAAAAAATAAAAAAAAACACTGAAAGAATTCCAATTTTTGCACACTTCACCTTTAAAAAATGAAATAAAAAACGATCATGGTACCAATAAAAACTTCAGTCTGTCCCCACAGGGCTACATTGAGTTACGGGTCTTATATATGGCAATGCATAAATAAAAAAAGATTTTTCCAAAGTGATTTTAAGATGCAAAAATGGTAAAACATGAAAAACTATATAAATTTGGTATTGCAATAATTGTATCAACTTACAGAATAGTTATCATATCGAATATACCGCATGGAGAAGATAGAGATAAAGAAAAACTGACAGAACAGCAAATTTTGCCCTTCACCTCCCAAATAATAAAATAAAAGGCGATCAAAAAGTCATTTGTACCCAAAAATGGTACCAATAAAAATCACAGCTTGTCCTGCAAAAAATGAGCAGTCAACAGAATAATAAAAATAAATAAATATATGGCTCTTAAAACACGTTAAAATGTTCCCTTCCTTCTGAACGCTGCCATGTCCCCAAACAGAAGTTTATGACCCCATATGGGGTGTTGATATATTCAGGAAAAAATGCATAACAAATTGTGGGGTGCATGTTCTCCTGTGTTCACTCTTTGTGAAAATGAAAAATTTGGGGCTAAAGCAACATTTTATTTGAAAAGCTAATCTTTCTTTTTTGCAGCCAAGTGTTTTTTTTTTTATTTATTAAGCACTTGCTGGGTCAAGGCACTCACTCCACCCCTCGATTAGATCTCTGATGAGTGTATTGGCGTTTTTCCACTGTAGGGGTACCTCAGGATCTCTTCAAATGTGACATGGCACTTGAAAACCATTCCAGCAAAATTTGCTCTCTAAAAACCATATGGCACTCCTTCCCTTCTTAGCCCTGCCACGTGGATATGAAGAAGTTTAGGACCAGATGAGGGGTGTTTCTGTAAACTGCAGAGTCCAGGTTATAAATATTGGAGGCTTGCGCCGCTTGTTGCGTTATAGGAAAAATGGATCAACCCCTTCAGTACCGAGCTACTTTTCATGTTAAATTCCACTTTTTGTGGTAATAACTTTGGACAACTTTTACTTATCCAAGCCATTCTGAGATTGTTTACTCGTGACACATTGTACTTTATGTTAGTGATACATTTGAGTCAATATGTTTTACCTTTATTTTTTTTTGAGAAAATGCACTATTTTCTAAATTGGAATTTCTCTGCTTTTATGGCACACAGTGATACCTCACGAAATAGTAATTACTTTACATTTTCCATATGTCTACTTTATGTTGGCATCATTACATGTAATTTAATTTTTTTAGGATGTTACAAGGCTTAGAATTTTAGAAGCTATTTTTTACAATTTTTAAGGAGTTTCCAAAACCATTTTTTAAGCAACAATTCAGTAAGTGATTATATAATGGAAACCACTCATCAATGACCCATTTTAGAAACGAGGAGAGAGAAAAAAAGAGAGAACCCAACCACCGTGTGGGCGCCAGTCCACAGATTAAAATCGGATCAGATAGTACTATAGATCCGTAGGAATAAAAAATTATTCAGCATTTATGGCAAATATCAAATATAAAGTATAAAATAGATCTTAGTGTGAGATAATCATAAATAAGAAGCTGGGTCAGTGTATAATGACCTGAAGAAGTCTTGCAAACCAGTGTATATCTGAACACTCAAAGACGATTAAAAACATCAATATAGATAAATATGCAGGTGTGTATTGGATAACTCCCTTCACGAGGGGAGATAGTCTATGGGATAGAGCTCAAGGCACCCATAGGCTAAACTCCCCTGCCAGGATCGCTTGTAGACTCACAGGAATAACCGCAGCAACCACGGACGGTACTTCTGGAAGATTCCCTTTATTGAAATCAAGGCTCGACGTGTTTCAGGGGCAAATAGTATGCACAAAAACATAAAAGACATAAACATAAATGGTACCTGTGGTTTTATATACCTATCTGTGTAATCTATCAGTTTGGAAAAAGCACATGGTGGGGAGGGACCAGAGGTAAACGTCACTTTCGGTTCCGGGTTGTTTCTGGGCCAATCGTGTATTTAATTTCTAAAAAATCTATAAAAGAAGTTTATATAATGGCATGGAGTGGTGGGGACGTATGTGTCCCTTATCAGAAGTGCCGTGGATGGTACCTGAATACCGGAGACCGCCATTCGTTCCGGTCTTTGGAACGTATCCGTGGACCGTATCAACCATGTGACATCCGGTCCGCTCCTATTTTCCTTCCATTTTAGAAACTACACCCCTCAAATTATGCAAAACTGATGTTTCAAACATTGTTAACACTTGAAGTGTTCCACAAGATTAAAAGGATTTTTTTTTTTTGTAGATTGTTCATGTTAATTTGTACTTACAACATAGCAAGGGTTAACAGCAAAATAAACCTCAATATATATTATTCTGATTCTGCAATTTACAGAAATTCCCCATATGTGGTGGTAAATTGCTGTATGGGCATGTAGCAGTGGTCAAGAGGAAAGGAGCGCCATATGGTTTTTGGAGGCAGATTTTGCTAGAATGGTTTTTGGGCACCATTTTGTATTTGAAGAGACCCTGATGTACCCCTACAGTGGAAACCCTAAAAAAGTGACCCCATTTTGGAAACTACACCCCTCAAAGAATATATTAAAGGGGTGTACTGAGGACTTTGACCCCATAAGCATTTTACAGAATTTGGAAACACTTGGCTGTGAAAATAAAAAGCTTCATTTCTTCCAATAAAATGTTGCTTTAGCCCCAAATTTTTCATTGTCACAAGGGGTAACAGGAGAAAAGGCACCCCATAATTTGTTACCCATTTTCTCCTGAATATGGCAACACCCCATATGTGGTGGTAATCTGCTGTGGGGGTATATGGCAGGACTCAGAAAGGAAGGAGTGTGCCATATAGCTTTTGCAGTGCAGATTTTGATGGATTGGTTTACAGGTGCCATTGGTTTTTATTTTTTGAGTGATTGCAGGAAGAGGTAATGTTTTCATTGGAACCAATTTGGGGTATATATATGACTTTTTGATCACTCGATAATATACATTTTGTAAGGCGAGGTGACAAAAAAAACAACTGTTCTGGCATCATTTTTATTTATTTATTTTTACAGCATTCACCTGACACAGTATATCATGTGATATTTTTATAGAGCAGGTTGTTACGGACGCTGCAATACCTAATGTGTCTATTTTTATTTTTTTGTTAAGTTTCACACAGTAAAAGCATTTTTGAGAAGAAAAATATCTTGTTTTTGTATTGCCATTTTCTGAGAGCCATATATTTTTATTTTTTGAGTGATTGTCTTATGTAGGGTCTCACTGTTTGCGGGATGAGATGACGGTTTGATGGGTACCATTTTAGAGTACATACGAATGGCAGGTGGCTGCACTGAACTGTAATATACCCATTTCTGTATCGGATAATGGAGAAAATTCCATTACCCTATACAAATTGCAATCTGATAATTGCATGTTGGTGTTCCACTTGGAGACCTAATATAAAAAGTTTAAAAAAAAGTAAAAAAAGTTTTTTTTTTATATAAACAAAAAATATAAAATCACTCCACCTTCACCAAAATAAAAAATACTTAAAAAAAAAAACATCATAAAAGTTTTTTTTTTTCCCCAGTAATAAAACAAGAGACAAACTATACATATGTGGGATTGCCATAACCGTACTGACCTGGGAAATGAAGAGCACAAGTCAGTTTTATAGCATAGTGAACCGAACGCCATAAAAACTAAACCCGTAAGGCTACTTTCACACTAGCGTTCGGGTGTCCGCTCGTGCGCTCCGTTTGAAGGGGCTCACGAGCGGCCCCGAACGCATCCGTCTGGCCCCAATGCATTCTCAGTGGAGGCGGATCCACTGAGAATGCATCCGCCTGCCAGCGCTAAGCCTCCGCTCCGCTCAGTGAGCGGACACCTGAACGCTGCTTGCAGCGTTCGGGTGTCCGCCTGGCCGTGCGGAGGCGAGCGGATCCGTCCAGACTTACAATGTAAGTCAATGGGGACGGATCCGCTTGAAGATGACACCGTATGGCTCAATCTTCAAGCGGATCCGTTCCCCATTGACTTACAATGTAAAGTCTGAACGGATCCGCTCAGGCTACTTTCATACTTAGAAAATTTTCTAAGTTTTAATGCAGACGGATCCGTTCTGAACGGATGCGAACGTCTGCATTATCGGAGCGGATCCGTCTGATGAAACATCAGACGGATCCGCTCCGAACGCTAGTGTGAAAGTAGCCTAAAACTGTGGCAGAATTGGGTTTTTATTTTTCAATTTCCATCCCATTTGGAGTTTTTTTTTTTTCTGCTGTATGCAACATTAACCACCTCCCGACTGCCTAACGCAGGGATGCCTCCTGCGGGCGGCCGGGTTATTCCTCGTAGACGCATCGGCGCGTCATCTCGTGAGATTACGCGCATAGCCGGTCCGCGCATGCGCAGTGTGGGCCGGCAAAGTTACAGGAGGAGTTCGTCATCAGCCTGCCAGCCAATGATCATCGCTGGCAGGCTGGTGATTTTCAAAAAATCGAATCACAAGCCATTTAACACATTATATTTATAAATATAATGTGTTAAATGGCTTCTGTGCTCTCTGCTGGGTCCTTTTCGTCGGTTGGTCCCAGCAGAGAGCACATATCACTGTGAGTACACCAAGCACAACACATTTAGCCCCAGATCATCCCCCCCCATCACCCCAATTAACCCCTTGATCACCCCTGTCGATCACTAGTGAAAGGGAAAAAAGTGATCAGTGTAAACTGTCACTTTTTTTTTCCCACCAGTATTGACTGTTAGGTTTAGATTAGTTTAGGCCCCTTTGGTAGTTAGCTTCAGTTAGCGCCCAGCCCACCGCAACCGCAGTCACTGATTCGCTGATTAGCGTATCGCTAATCAGCATTGGTACTTTTAATAGTATCTGTAAGTGATCAGAACTATAATAGTATTAGTGTCACCTTAGCTCGCCCTCCACCCAAAACGCAGTTGTTTGTCCGATCAGCAAGGCCTGATCGGTCGCCCACACGTGCGTTCACCCCACAGCCCGCCCTGCCTTTAGTGACCAAATTTTTTTTAAATGATTATTATCACTGCACATTCACTACACCAAGCGCTGCCGGCGCGATAAAAAAATCAGTTTTGATATTTTTTTTATCAATAGCAGCGGCTTCCTGTACTTCGCTAGCCTCCCGTTGTAAGACAGGCTTGCTTTTTTTTCTTGGGTAGTCTCAGGGAATACCCCCTAAATTTAGTTGACCAAATGGCAAATAAGGGGTATTCTTCTGAAGAGGCCTACAGGCTTCTGACCCAGTCGGATGAGGAATGGGAACCCTCATCTGACGAATCCAGCGGGTCAGAATACAAACCTGTAGAAAGCAGTGGCAGTCTGACCCAAAGTTCAGACGATGAGGTTGAGGTCCCTGATACCACCAGGCGTACCCGGCCCCGTGTTGCTAGACCACAGGTTGCGCAGGATCCGCTTCAAGGGCAGCAGAGTGGGGCTGGCACTGTCGGATTACGTGGTGAGGCATACACCAGCAGCGCAGCCCATCCTGGACCTAGTACCAGCACTGCCGTAGAACATGGTGAAGTGGCGAGCACCAGAAGGGCAGTTGAAGCTGGTACGGTGACACGTGCAGTAGTTCCCCCGTCGCAGCCACCGCACAGACAGGCCCGTAGAGCCCCTAGAGTCCCTGAGGTGCTGGCAAACATTGATTGGCAGCCCCCATCTTCAGCCGCACCAGTAGTTCCCCCTTTCACCGCCCAGTCTGGAGTTCGGGTTGAGACAGCTCAGATCGGATCGGCACTGGGGTTTTTTAAGCTGCTCTTCACTGCGGAGCTCTTAGACTTAGTCGTGGCAGAAACAAACCGGTATGCCACTCAATTTATAACCGCCAACCCGGGAAGCTTTTATGCCCAGTCTTTCCGGTGGAAACCCGTCCAAGTTTCCGAATTTAAAACTTTTCTGGGCCTTCTCCTCAACATGGGCCTGACAAAAAAGCATGAATTGCGGTCATATTGGTCCACGAACCCAATTCATCACATGCCCATGTTCTCTGCTGCCATGTCCAGGACACGATTTGAGACCATCCTGCGTTTCCTGCACTTTAGTGACACCTCTCGTCCCAGAGGCCACCCAGCTTTTGACCGGCTCCACAAAATTCGGCCCCTCATAGACCACTTTAACACAAAATATGCAGATTTGTATACCCCTGAGCAAAACATCTGCATAGACGAGTCCCTGATACATTTTACCGGGCGCCTTGGCTTCAAACAATACATCCCAAGCAAGCGCACCCGGTATGGGGTCAAATTGTATAAGCTCTGTGAAAGGGCCACAGGCTATACGCACAAATTTTGTGTCTATGAGGGTAAAGATCAGACCGTGGAGCTGGTCGGTTGCCCTGACTACCTGGGGAGCAGTGGGAAGACGGTCTGGGACTTGGTGTCACCCTTATTTGATAAGGGGTACAACCTTTATGTGGACAATTTCTACACAAGTGTGCTCCTCTTCAGGCATTTGTTTCTAGAACAGATTGGCTGCTGTGGCACCGCGCGACCTAGTCGCCGGGGCTTCCTCCGTCTTGCAAGGGGGGAGAGGGCTGCCTTGTGTAAAGAAGAACTGCTCGCGGTGAAATGGAGAGACAAGCGTGACGTTTACATGCTCTCCTCCATTCACACAGACACGACAATCCAAATTGAACGGGCAACCAGTGTCATTGAAAAGCCCCTCTCGGTCCAATTTGCTCATGGGAGGGGTGGACTTCAATGACCAGATGTTGGCTCCTTATTTACTGTCCCGCAGGACCAGACGCTGGTATAAGAAGGTGTCTGGGGGGGGGGTGGCCAACAGCCGGCATGTAAGCACGCATCTCAGTGTAGCTCCGCTTACCCTCGCTAATCCTGAGCCATCCTGACAAACTGCCGACTCCAGGCACAGAGTGGATGGTGTGCAGACGCAAGAGGAGACCCCACACACCGAATATGGGGCCCAACAAGGCACAAAATGCTGCTGAGAGGCTAAATGAGTTCGCCCACTCAGAGGCCCAAAATGGCGCCACGGGCGCGACTCCGACTCGAGCGGCCATTACACGCTGATGCAGTATAAGTAACTCCATTTTGTCCTTTCAGCAACGTGTATTACGATTACATTTGGCTAGTGCACTTTTCTAAAATCCCCCTTCCCCCTTTGGAATGTGAGAAACTTCCTGTGCGGTTTCAAAATACCCATACATTCCTTAATTTGTAGTTGGAACAGTCATACCTTATATGGTCATCTTGGCTCAAATGCATACTGGCCTTTGTGTCTATACCTAATTGGTCAAATGCTGTTACTATGAGTCATCTATTATGTTAATGCAGAGCTCATGTGTGTTCTTGCTATAGGCTAAACAAATGCTAACATATGATTGGATGTCAAGGAAGCTCAACCCCCTCTTTTATAACTGTTTGCCAACTGTGAATAAACCAGAATGGATTGGAACTAGACACGTGTTTAAGTGTTTCACCCTGATTCATTCTCCCGGTACCGGATAAGACTTAATTCAAGCTGATCACCGAAATCTTGTGTCAGGGACACATTAGGCAAAGAGTCTATATTGCCTTACAGCTTTGGGGGCTCAGTCTCGGGATTGAGAGGGTCATCCTCGGGTCTACGGTGAAAGACATCAATTTTTGTCCTCCTTGGACCTGGGGGCACTGACCAAAATCTCGACTCAAGTAAGTTGAACCATCTATTTGTTGATTTCGGTAGATTGCTGTGTCCAGGGGACACAGGCAAAAGCTCAGGGAGCTAAGTTGATTATAAGAGGCTCAGGGAGTCCATATCATTAGAGATAAAGTGCACTATGAAGAAATCCTGTTCAGGGAACAGAAGATTACAAGCTTGGATTAACTCTTATGTATATATAGTATAAGTATTTTAGAAGTGATAAGATTATCTGTCTGTGTGAGATGTTGACTGGGTGGTAAGTGTACGGTCACATCCCACTGTGAAATCATTCTGTTTCCATCACTGCCAACATGTAAACTTTATGTTGCACGGTCTAGTCCCACAAATTACTTCCTAGTTAACCCATGGGTAGACAATTTGGCAGGATGTGAGAATTGACAGTTAAAATGTGAAACAGAATGTTATGCCCGGCTGGCAACAGGGATGAAAATCTGTAAGAATCTGTGAAGTTAGAGCTTACAGACTGTGTACATCAGAACTCCTGTGATGGTGAAGGGGGGGCTATGGTGAGTGAGGAAACAGAGCAGTGTCAGGAAGTTAATTGATGGCAAGGAAAAAGTGCCCCAGTGTCTGCAATCAGAGAGGGCTTGTGTTAAATGTTCAGAAATGAACTGGTTAAGTTTTGTTGCCCTAATGCAGAGATGGCCAACCTGAGGCTCTCCATCTGTTGCAAAACTACAACTCCCATCATGCTCACACTGCCTACAGCTATCAGCCTACAGCAGGGCATGGTGGGAGTTGTAGTTTTACAACAGCTGGAGAGTCTCAGGTTGGCCATCCCTGCCCTAATGATATGTATGTGTTTAAATAGGGACGATCCATAGCCCTAGAATTAGAGATTACAGCAGTAAAAGATGGTCAGTTCATGGATAAGTGTATTGAAGGAAAAGAGAAGTTGGTTGAAGGATAATAATAGGCTGGTGCATACTGAGTTATGGTTTAAAGTGTCCATGGAAGTAACTGAGAGAAATTGAAAGTTGGAGAAATGAGTAGCATTTCTTATTACAAGATGGAGGATTTTGAATCCTACAGATAACAAAAAAGTTGCCCTGCGGCATCCCTTCACCCACCACATCTGCTGTAACATTCAAAAGTAATTATTGTACTTGTAGTACGACAAGAACTTTTCCTGTTTTCTTTTTGAGAGCACATTCCAGGGAGAACTCCCTCCCATCTCACATCCCCCTCCTGTGCTCAACTACCCTCCATATGGGGGTTGGGGGGAGGGGGCGTGGTATTGGTAATGCATCTGCAGACTGTGAAGTTACTAATGTAATGTTATCTATAGATCTTACAGACAGGGCTCCAGCATTGGATTAGATCCAATGATGTTTGCAAAATCCACTAGTTAAGAAAGTGCCCACAGTGATTGTGCTATGATGCCAATTGGAAGTGTCAATCCTATCAATCTAAGGTTGCACCCATTTTAAGTCCTTATTCAGATATGAGTAAAAGTTTGAGGAATATTTAAGTAGAACGTTCTGTGATGGACGGATTTACTTCTCCTGCCTTAAACAAAGAAACATTCTTGAGATAAGAGACGCAAGGCAAAGGAAATGGGGAAAGGGGAATTATATAGAGTAAGTGACGATGTGTGCAACACTAAACTAAAACCACATGGCATATAAGATGATTTGTATTTTAACAAAATTACTGTATGATTATAACATGTATATTGTCTTCTTATAAGAGTTGATTAATCACAGAGTGAAGACCAGAAGATATTGGAAAAAGCAGCTCAATAGTGACAGACCATTAGTAATTCTGGGTGTGGTGTGGATATCTGTTTCCAGGAAAGCTGTGTTTGTCTGTGCTACAAGTTTTGGAATGTAACAAAGAAATTGTGTGACTGGGTTGAAAGATACATGATTCAGTGGAATGTGAATGGGTGTGGCTTTGAATTGTAAGTGGAGTTGAAAATAAATAATAGTAAAAGTCCAGCTCACCTGCATCAGCAGTTTCAAGAGTGCACGGATGGGATGAGACCCAAACAAATGAACTTGAAGGAAAAGAAAATCCAGCACCTTGTTTTTCTTGCTTGACGGTGTTTATTCATGATTAAGAACCATCTGGTTCGAAACATGTAGACCGTATTGGGGCTTATACATTGAGGGTTCCGTTACGCTGTACACTTGGTTTGTGGAATAAACACCCGGTCAAGCAAGGGAAAAACAAGTGCTGGATTTTCTTTTCCTTGGAGTTGAAAATGTAGGAAGACTGAGATGTTTTTTAGCAGAGCTGTGTGTGCAATTCAGTTTTATGTATGAGGGCGAGGTTATGAGCTGTTTGTGAAAATAAAGTATACGAAAATTTGAATGCGTAATGGAGTACGGTATTTGTTTTCATATGATATGCGCATTGAGAATTTTATTTTATTTTTCTGGAAGTTTTTGGTTTTTATTGGTGCCAACAGCATTGATCAAGCTGTACATTTTTTTTATTGAAGTCAATGAAAAAGTTTTATGGGCCCTTTGTGTGTTCATGTCTGTATTGTCAAATCTGTTTGTCTTCAAATGTTTGCAGTTACGTGTTACATGTTAAGTGTTGTGCTTAACATCTGAGCTCTGTTCTTATGAGCAGCTGGGACACTAATGACAGACAGAAGGAGGACCACAGCGTCCGACTAAAAGGGGAGGACTTAGATGGACAGCAGAGTGGGAGGAAGGATGTGTGAGCCTTCTATGTGAAATAATGGGGTTTTGACAAAACCTTTCAAAAACTGACTCACCTACCACTCGAGACCATGGACAGGGAATACATCAAGATCATGTATTTAGCATTATATCTAGATTTCCCAGTCAGCCTGTTAGGGGAGAGATTTGTTCATTAAGCTTGACTTGTAGGTATCAGCAAAGAATCAGGGCATTACGAGTACACTCAGAATCTCATTCCAATCTCTACAACCTGTGCCACTGATTCTTGCAAACATACAGGACCACCCCAGAACTTAATAACATTAACCCTGCATTATGGTCTTGAAATGAATATGACACAGGATTCATAGATTGCACACCTTACAAAGCTACTGTGGAAAACCAGGTGTCATCTCAGTGTTCCAGAACACAATACCCATTGTCAAAAGAGAACTTGAGGGACTTAGGCCAATGATAGAAGAATTCCTACAAAAAGGGAATCCTGGGAATAGTGATTCCACCCTACAGCACGCCCGTGCATCCAGTGACAAAGGCAGATGGTACTGCCCGCTTTGTACAGGATTTAAGGGCCATCAACATCATTGTGCCTATAGCCCCCTAGTATGTACCTGATGTCACTTAATTATTATCTGCCATTCCAGCAGACGCTGTTTGGTTCAGTGTGATAGATCTGACAAATGCATTCTTTTCTATCCCAGTAAGATAACCAGACTACTTTTTGCTTTTTCCTTTGACAGACGTCAACTGAACCTGGTGCAGAAATGCCCAGGGATATGCTGATTCACCTGTAGTGTACAGCATAGTCTCCAAGCAATGTATAGAACCATGGTACCCCCCCAAGGTTCTGTGCTGCTGCAATATGTTGATGATTTGTTACTGTGTAGCATGTCAGCGTGAGGCCAGCATTCAGGATGGTTTATCACTGTTAACATGATGTGGGTCACAAATACATTTAAGAAAATGCAATGGTGTAAATTGCAGGTTGAATACTTGGGCTTTGTCCTCACAAAAGCGTGAAAGGAGAATCAAGCGCAGAAAGAGGTCCAGTCTTTTGGTCACCCCGCACACCAAGAAAGAAATGTTATCTTTCCCTGGTTTGATAAACTACTGTAGACCAATGGATTCCTGATTGCTCCTATTATGACAATGTTTTGAGGCAAGCCACTCTGGAATAAAATCCAGATTTGATTAAATGGTCTTCTGAAATGTACAATGCATTTGATTATCTGAAATGTTCGCTCATGTCGAGTCCAGGGCTGGGCCTCCCTGACTATAATATGCCCTTCCACATGTTTGCAAACCAAAATTGTAAAACCATGGCGGGTGTACTGACACAAGAAAACGGAGGCAAGTTGCATCCTTGTGTATTTCTCTCAAAGGCAATGCCCACCCCTGTTCAAAGGATGCCAGCATGTCTGTGTTCTCTTGCAGCCTGCGCTATGATGGTAGAGTTGGGCAACTTCTTTCACAATGTGACATTACACCATTTTGCACACCACTCATGATGTTGTAGGCCTACTCAAGGGCATTCCACACTCAACACAGCAGGCAGCTGAGCTCATTGCACTCACTAGTGCATTTATTCTACATACTGATAGACCTGTCACCATTTATACTGAGAGTAGGAAACAACACATGGGGTAGTGTGGGACCATGGGTAATGATCTGCAGAGGAAGAGGATACACGGCAGCAGATGGTAAGGATCATGTCTCACAGGGCAATGCGCTGGCAGAGAAGGTGGCGAAACGAGTGGCCAAATGCAACCTCACAGGTTTGTGTAACCATTGGGAGATGTCATGTCTGGCACCTCCAACCCCTGAGATGTTGCAAATGCTTACTGATCTTCAGTGGTATGCCACTGAACAGGAACAGTAAGACTGGTATTATCCAGTATTGCAGAAAAATCCTAAGATAGGATTAGTCTGCGAAGAGGGGAAGCTATGCATTCCCCAACACAGTGCTTCCATTTTAATAGCACATTTCCACGGAGTAGGACATAAGCAGCATTGAGATACTCATGGGGAGGTCTTTCCCCACCCCCTGGGCCCAATGATAGTGTAGGAAGGAGACCTTGATTTAATAAGGGAAGACTATCTTACCAAATTGATATAGGTACTTAACAAAACTAAAAAAAAAAAAAAAAGTTGCTTGTAAGTCTCCCTCTCTTCCACAGGAACCCACCCACCCATACAGGGTGGAGGATGAGGTGGTGGTCGAAACACTGAAGAAAGGAAGAGCTCAAGGTGATTTCGTATATGGCCCCACCTACTACCGTGGTTTGTAGTAACCAGAACAGCTGTGCTGACTGAACAATCTCCAATTTGGATCCACGCCACCCGAGTGAAGCTTGTGATAGAAAGAGAGGAGGCAGGAACGGAGGCAGACAGCCTTGGCCTTGAAGAAGGACAGGAGGTACTAACGGAGGCAGACAGCCTTGACCTCAAAGAAGATACAGAAGGGGTACTAACGGAGGCAGACAGACTTGACCCCCAACGAGATGACGCAGTCGGGAAATTCCTCGAGATGGCTGAAATGTAGTGCCTTGATAATTGCAGTTTTGTGTCTCCTATTCACTGTCCCATGGCTGTGGAACAGACAGACATACCTGAAAACGACATGCAGGGGGGAAGACAATCTGTGCAAGACAAAGGAGAACTTATGGCTGTACCTGGCCAAAACTCTGAACTTAACTGATTTCTGTCTCCGAACCACTTTATCTGCATCTAACATTTTGGAGACATGTCTGGTAGCAGTCCCCACCCCAGTAGATGTATGGACGGGGCTCCTACGTTCCCAATGGAATGACACAGATTTGGAGGATCATGATGTTAAATATGGATATGTAAATCCTTATCATGCTTGTTATGACTGTTCTACATATGAGACTCTGCAAAGTAATATGATAGAAATAATTACAGGTCTTGTTACAGCAACAGAAATATGTTACAAGTTCTCCTGCGATGAGAAACTATTGCCCCCCCTGCATACAAGCAAAAAATGCAGAACAAGACTAAGCCAAATATTTGCGATAGAGATATAGATAGTTGTAAAAAGATAGTATCAGGAAAGAATATGCAATGTAATATTACAAAAACAGTACCATCCCTAGACAAACATGTACCTCTACCAACAGGATGGGTATTGGCCTGTGGAAATACTAGTTACACATATATACCAGCCAACATTACAGAGGGACCCTGTACAATAGCTAGGTTGACATTAGCAATGATACCACTAGTCCCAGCAATGCAGACACGAAACACGAGAGACACTTCCCTACAGTTACCAGAAAATTTTGATTATAATGTGAATCTCCTCTCTAGATCAGAATATATGAGTTTAGGGATGTCTTTGATAGGAGTACCAGGGTTGGCCATATATAACCACAGGACAATATCAAAACTTGCCTGTTTTATGGTAAAACAGATAAATGTCACTAGTGCAGTTCTGCAACATATGCTGCTGGATATACAATCATATAAAAAGGCTATCTTGCAGAATAGGGCAACTATTGACTATTTATTGCTTCAACATAGTATAGGATGCTCAGCGTTCGCAGGGATGTGTTGTTTCAATTTATCAGATCACTCCCGTGGAATAAAAGATAAAATAGGCCAACTAGAAGAGATGATAAAACATATAAAACAAGATGTTGACCAAGGTTGGTGGGATTGGCTTTTTGGCTGGAACCTGACTTTGGTCAAATAAGATATGTTTTAGGAGTGGTACTCGCCGTGGTCCGCTGAAATAGTGTGTCTCTGCTGTTGGTCTACAGTGTGTGCCCTCCCTTCTTGCCGTATGTAAAAATGTGGCCGAAAGAGGGGTACACCTCAACATTCCTCTATACTCCGGTAGAGTAGAAGATGTAAACACAACCTCAACAAGCCTGAGGATTATACGCCTGAAGGGTATATGGAATACCTAAAGGCTTACAAGCAAACCAAGGGAGAGCAGAGAAGAACCATATAGTATAAGGTATATATATAAGGTTCTTAAGACGGGATTCATGGGGTATAAGTAACTCCATTTTGTCCTTTCAGCAACGTGTATGTACGATTACATTTGCCAGTGCACTTTTCTAAAATCCCCCCTTCCCCCCTTTGGAATGTGAGAAACTTCCTGTGCGGTTTCAAGATACCCATACATTCCTTAATTTGTAGTTTGAACAGTCATACCTTATAGGGGTCATCTTGGCTCAAATGCATACTGGCCTTTGTGTCTATACCTGATTGTCAAATGCTGTTACTATGAGTCATCTATTATGTTAATGCAGAGCTCATGTGTGTTCTTGCTATAGTTAAACTAATGCTAACATATGATTGGATGTCAAGGGAAGCTCAACCCCCTCTTTTATAACTGTTTGCCAACTGTGAATAACCAGAATGGATTGGAACTAGACACGTGTTTAAGTGTTTCACCCTGATTCATTCTCCCGTTACCGGATAAGACTTAATTCAAGCTGATCACCGAAATCTTGTGTCAGGGACACATTAGGCAAAGAGTCTATATTGCCTTACACACGCGGTCAAGCTGCCCAACAAGTGGAGGCTGAGGAAGACACCGAGACTGAATTCACCCTGAAAGCAGCTTATAGAACAGCTGCTGGTGGCGATATCGTCGTGCCAGTCCTCACTTACCGGTAAGATAGAGGCGGTGAGGGTGACGTGAGGCCTGCTCCGTCATGATGTGCAACAGCTGCGGGAACCGGGTCAAGACCACTGGAGGACCGGGTGTCTGCCCTGGAAGATCTGACTAGACCGATGGCAGGAAAGGTGCAGGAGTTGGAGTGCTCAGTGGGCCAATGGCAGCAGAAATGTGATGATCTGGCGAACAGATCTCGCCGCAACAATGTAAGAATCCTGGGCTTACCGGAGAAAGCAGAGGGCTGGGATCCTGCGGCCTTCCTGGAAACCTGGTTCAAGGAGCAAGTTCCCAGAGGCGTCCTTTTCCTCTGCGTACGCTGTGGAGAGAGCGCACCGTGTCCCAGCCAGGGCACCCCCCACCTGGGGCTCTTCCCAGGGCCTTATTGGCACGTCTGCTGAACTGAGGGACAGAGACCTTCTCCTTAGTCAAGCCAGAAGCAAGCAAGACATAAGGCATTGACAATGCGCATGTCCCCCCTGTTCCCGGATTTTCCGCCGATCTCCCAGAAGAAAAGGGCCACATTTGTTGCGGTAAACGCCGTCTCCGCAAACAGAATCTTCAGTACTCAATGGCTTATCCGGCGCGACCTCAGAGTTGTTGATGGCGACAAATCAGTTTTCTTCAACGATCCTAAGGAAGCCGAGTAGTGGGGCCTCAAGGAAGATAGCTCGTCCTGAACCACGCTGAACTATCATCTGATCGATACCAGCAAGTATTATGTTTTCGCCTCTCTCCTGTTTTCAATGGGACTAGGCTGAGGTCTCTGGATCCTAATGCCGCCTCCATTTTTTCTCCTTTTTCTTTTTGCACTAAATAATGCCCCCTCAAGCTTTAAAGTACTATGTAGAGACCTTTCACTATCCTTGTTTTTCTTAGATGGGGACGTATAACTTGTCTGGACTATCAGGAAGGGCCCCTTCAGCGGTTTGGGTTATACTCCTGATAACTATTGATTTTTCCTCATATGTGTTTCCACTGTTATACTTTTATGCTGGCAATTTGTCTTATATCGACAAAAAAAGGGGGAGCAAAAACCTGTGTAGTAATTACATCTTTTTACACTATACAGGTCCCCGAGTTAAGGCCACCAAGTTAGTTGTTTTATGTCCGACATTCTCAGGTTAATACTGTTAATGTTCTGCATTATGTTTTACTTAATTACTCATATATTTATGTCACAAGCAACGATTGCTCCTCTACACAGTAGTAGCAAGGGAATTACTGTTGCTCAATTGCCATGCACCTGTGGATTCAGTAACTGCGTCCCGGGCGGGGATTTATGTCATTGATATACCATTAAGGATCTCATGCTTCCATGAGAGTGCTGTCATGGAACGTGCGGGGTTTGGGGATCCCAAAAGAGGATTGCGGTGTTCTCCCAATCCGTTCCTTTAACCCGCATATAGTTGGTCTCCAAGAAACTCATCTCATCCCTGAAACGGGCAATAGGCTGAGGAAACCATGGGTCCAACATTTATTTAATGCCTATGGTACCTCTCATTCTAGAGGTGTTTCCCTGCTGCTTCATATGAGTCTTAGATGTGAGGTTAGTAATACGGTCGTGGACCCAAGCGGACAGTATATTTTACTACATGTCCACATCAACAGTGTCCCCTACGTGGTGGTCAACGTATATAACCCCTCCTCCTGCCTCCATTTCTCTTTACAGGCTGTAACAGGCTTTGTAGCCCATTACCCCACGGCCCGCTTGATCTGCATGGGAGACTTCAACTTAGTTATGAGTGAGAGCTTAGATAGGTTCAGAAGTGGTGCCGACAGGGTCGGGGTCTCGTTCTCGCCAGAATATCTCAGGAGATGGGACGGATAGACATGTGGAGGGCCAGGCATCTGGGTGTTAGGGAGTACTCCTGCTTCATACCTGCCAGAGGAGCATTATCTAGGATAGATTACATATTTGGTAATGCGATGGTATATACAGATCTGGTTGAGATACGTCATGGACCTCAGGGGCCCTCGGACCAAGCTCCGCTGATGGCTGAGCTAGCTCTGTCTGACTCTGTCAATAGGGGTGGTAAGATGCGTATACATCCTTTTTGGCTATCCTTGTTTGGTTTGAATGACAGAATCCCGGACCAGTTGAAGGTGTTTTTTTTGAAATACAGGGGGATACTACTGAAGCCCAGCTTCTCTGGGAGACTACGAAGGCGTACGTCAGGGGGGTGCCTCAAATCCTCTATCTCTTATGTCAAAAAAGACTCGCACCGTAAGGAGCTTGACTTGCCTAACAGATGCAGAGAGGCTGAAAGAGCGTTCACTGAGGCCCCCACTGAGGAACGCAGGGTGGAATGGCTGTCTAGAGGTAGAATGTACATGCTGCATCTGGAGGAAAGGAGCAAAAGGAAGCTTTTCTTTCTCAAGCAGCAGTTTGTTTGAAAACTGGCAATCAGACTGGGAAGTTACTTGCTCATATTGCGCGTAATAATATTATGGCCCCCCCCCCCAGTGCTCCGCATACGAGATGCGAGCGGACACTTGGTGGAGACAGTGCAAGACATATTGACATGCTTTCACAATTTCTACAGGGACTTATATCAGTCGGCTGTTGATTACTCAGGACAAGACCTAGAGACCTACCTTGGTGAAGTGTCTCATCCTCGGCTAGAAGACCTGGATAGAGGTCTTTTGGAGGAGGATATTACGCTTGAGGAAGAAGAGAGAGCTTTCAAGGATTTACCAGCAGGGGAAGCTCCAGGCCCAGATGGCATCCCGGTTGAGGTTTATTCTCGATATCTGGAAAACCTGGGTCCTCGACTCCTTAGTCTGTATCGGGACGCGCACTCCCGCAGATCCTTGCCCAGACTCTATGTATGATGCCGTCATTGTCGTGATCCTCAAATCTGGCAAGGATCCTCTGGATTGCGGATCTTATCGTCCAATTTCTCTTTTGAACTTGGACTATAAAATCCTGACCAGAATACTGGCCAATAGACTGAATAAGGTGGTTACATCTGTGGTCCACTCTGATCAGTCGGGCTTCATGCCTGGTAGGTCTACTTCAGACAATATAAGGAGGACTCAGGTTGTCGCACAGGTTGGGTGGCGGAGAAAGCGAGATGGGGCCTAGCCTCCCTAGACACCGCCAAAGCTTTTGACTCTTTGGAAATGGCCCTTTTAGGTTAGCAGCGCTCAGGAGCTTTGGCTTTGGCCCTAATTTTATTAATGGATTGAAACACTATATAGGTGCACCACTGCTAGCATTCAGCTTAATGGATCTCATTTTAACAAACTTCCCTTATGCAGAGGCACGAGGCAGGGTTGTCCCCTGTCGCCTCTACTGATCGCAGATAGCGATAGAACATCTGGCCATTAGATTCAGACAAGATCAGATATATGTTGGTGTGGGGAGCGGATGGGAGGGAGGACAGAATTGGGTTATATGCGGATGACCTGATTTTGTTTATGTCGGACCCGGAGGTGTCCCTTCCCAGAGCAATTGAGATCATAGAGTGTTTTGGATGCTACTCGGGGTTGCATATCAATTGGGGCAAATCGGCCATCATGCCCCTATGGCTGCACGATTGGCCCCGAGCGTCATTATAATCTGCCTGTAGTAAATAGTTTAAATATCTGGGGGGTAATATTACCAGAGAGCAGCACCTTTCCTATACCCTGAATATTGAACCCTTGGAATCTCTGTTTATGGAGAAATTTAAAGCTTGGAGGCTCTCCCTCTGTCTATCATGGGAAGGCTGAACCTGGTGAAGATGGTGCTATTGCCGAAAGGCCTATATCTGCTGTCCCACGCTTGCACACCGGTCCCCCGGGGTTTCTTCAAACGTATCCATGCATTAGTCACCTCATTTGTGTGGGGCAAATCTAGGAGGAAACTTTCGATGGCGGTCCTGCAGAGATCAAAGCTGCAGGGGGGCGCCTCCCTCCCAGATTTTTTTCTGTATTTCATAGCGAGCCAACTGAGATTCCTTAGGAGCTGGGTCACTGATGCTCTAATGCCCAGTTTCGAACTCTATCTTCATCAACACTTGAGGGTATCTACGCTGTGGCCTGTATTGGAGGGATCTGCCCATCTGCGTAGAGGGCTCCTTTCAATCCACAAGCTGGCCCATCAGATATGGCAGGCCTCTAAGTTGAGTGTTTATACAGATCTTCCCAACGAGGTCCCCATCTGGGACAATCTCATGTTCACTCACCTGGCTCGGCTGGAGGGCATGTCTGAGTGGAGACGGCACAGCGTTTTGACATTGGGAGATATATATGAGAGTGCTCAACTCTGTTCATTTCAGCAAATACAAGACAAATTTCTTGTGCCTCGCACTCTCTTCTTCAGATACCTCCAGCTGAGACATGCACTACAGGCCCAATTTCCGGGGGGATGCAGAGACATGTCTAAGTACCCCGTCATTGGTGTTTTGAAATCGCAGGGTCCGAGAGGCATGGTGTCAGCATTATACACTCACCTGCTTAATTGCCGCATGACGGCTGCTCCGCTGACAGTTGAGGATAAATGGAGGCAGCTGATTCCTTCTCTATCTCCTGAAGACTGGAGGAGGCTTTGGCAGTTCCGACCAACGTATCACCCTCCATAAATAACAAATTGATTCAACTTTTCATTCTTCATCGCAGCTACCTTACTCCCACTATACTTCAAAAGATGGGAGACTTGCTCACAATAGGTGTCATCGATGTAATATAGAGGGAGCAAACTTCTGGCATATGATTTGGGATTGCGAAATCATTCGCCAATTCTGGATCACAGTGCTGGCAGTCCTCACTACCATGGTCCCAGAGGAACTACCTCTCTGCCCCAAGTTGTGTATACTGGGGGTTGTGGATGAGGAGTCATGGTCCCATTACCATAGAATCTTTATAATTGAAACTTTATTCCTTGCCAGAAAGGCAATTGCCTTGAGGTGGATGGGTGACTTCCCTCCCTCTAAGGGACAGTGGATCTCCCCTGGTGAACCACGCAGTCTCTATGGAGAAGGTTGTCTACAGGCACAGAGGGTTCCCATAAAAATTCGATAGAGTGTGGGGTGACTGGTGTGCCTCTCCGATCACTTTACACTCTTCGCACATTTATGAGACAGGTGATGGTCCTCAGTGACCCTCCTCCTCAGCCCCAAGGAAAATTATAATGTCAAATGCGGTTTCTCATTGTAATATGCGCTATTGTGCCTGATGCTGTACTATGTGCTGACTGTTCATCTTACAATTCATTACCCCCCGCCTGGGGCTCATGGCATATTTGCAACCCTGTCCAATGTAACTCTGTCTAACTTGCTTTTCAAACGTTTGACCCCTGCGTGGGTTGACGCAATGTCCTGTGTGCATCATGCTTGTGATAAACATCTTTAATAAAACGAGTTTAAAAAAAAAAGGTGTCTGTATACCTAATTCAATTGGCAATGTACAATAGTTTTGTTTTCTACAGTAAGACTGGGAGAACAAGATCCTTCCTCAAATTTCAGGAAGAGATCATCGAGAACCTCCTGTATCCAGGAGGTTCCGTGCCCCATCCACCAGTGTAGTGAGCCATCTACACTAGCGACATTTCCCCAATGTCGTTGCTGGTACCTCAAACCAACCGCCACCCCGAAAAAGATGTTGTGTCTGTAGCAGGAGTGGAAAAAGGCGTGACACCCGCTATTTCTGTTCTGACTGCCCTGACCACCCTGCCCTATGCTTAGGGGAGTGTTTCCGGAAGTACCACACACAGGTACACTTAGTATAGGGATTGCGTGACACAGGACAGGCACACAGGGGTCTTAGGGCCCTTCACTCACAGCTGCTGCAAACCTCTCCTTTCACCTGGGACAAAGTGCATAATGTACTTCGCCACATCTCTGGGCGATTTGCGCTTTTGCACATTGTCCATGGGGAAGGAGAGGTTTGTCCTATAAAGGTAATATAAAAAAAGAAAAAATTAAAAATCACAGGTAAGCAAAAACGTTAATGTTCCAGAAGTTCAATAAAGTTTATAAAAGTTAATGTTCTGTTTCAAATGTATAATAAAGTTAAAGTTAATAAATTGATTGCGTTGCGGCCTGTTTTTTTTGTTTTACCTTCCAGGTGGACCAACCGATCAACTAGCTGCAGCACTGATGTGCATTCTGACAGAAGCATTGCGCTGCTGTCAGATTACACAAAAGTCGGTTGTATGTGGCGCTGCAAGACGAGATTTCACACTCTGCAGTAAAAGATACGTTTGCCGAGGCTTATGAGCTGAGGGGGAGGTGGTGTTCATATGCTTTGGCAAACACTTTGTATATAAAAAAATAAATAAAAAAATTCCGGCAATGATTTATTCATCCACATCGATTGATGTGAATGGAGAAATCGGGTTTGCCAGGGCATACGGGCTAAGTGGGTTTGGATGTTGGGCGGAGCTCCTATGTCCTGGCAGACGCCTTTCCCCTCCTTTTTTTTTTTTGGCAGAGATTTTTTCATCCACATTGATCGATGCGAATGAAGAAATCTGTGGCGTTCATTTTTTCTTTCAGCCCAGAGGCTGAATGGAAAAAAAATATCTCATTACCCGTATGGATATCAATATAAGGAGAATAGCAGAAACTCCTAATGCTGGCCATACATGTAATGATTGTGGAGACCCTCAAATGCCAGGGCAGTACAAACACCCCACAAATGACCCCATTTTGGAAGAAGACACCCCAAGGTATTCGCTGAGGGGCATATTGAGTCCATGAAAGATTGAACTTTTTGTCCCAAGTTAGCGGAAAGGGAGACTTTGTGAGAATAAACAAACAAAAAACAATTTCCGCTAACTTGTGCCAAAAAAAAAAATCTTCTATGAACTCGCCATGCCCCTCACGGAATACCTTGGGGTGCTTTCTTTCCAAATGGGGTCACATGTGGGGTATTTATACTGCCCTGGCATTTTAGGGGCCCTAAAGTGTGAGAAGAAGTCTGGAATCCAAATGTCTAAAAATGCCCTCCTAAAAGGTACTCATTGGAATTTGGGCCCCTTTGCGCACCTAGGCTGCAAAAAAGTGTCACACATGTGGTATTGCCGTACTCAGGAGAAGTAGGGCAATGCGTTTTGGGGTGTATTTTTACATATACCCATGCTGGGTGAGAGAAATATCTGTAAAATGACAACTTTGTATAAAAAAAATGGGAAAAGTTGTCTTTTACAGAGATATTTATCTCACCTAGCATGGGTATATGTAAAAATACACCCCAAAACACATTTCCCTACTTCTCCTGAGTACGGTGATACCACATGTGTGACACTTTTTTGCAGCCTAGGTGCGCAAAGGGGCCCAAATTCCAATGAGTATCTTTCCGATTTCACAGGGCATTTTTTACGCATTTGGATTCCAAACTACTTCTCACGCTTTAGGTCCCCTAAAATGCCAGGGCAGTATAAAATACCCCACAAGTGAACCCATTTTGGAAAGAAGACACCCCAAGGTATTTCGTGAGGGGCATGGCGAGTTCATGTAAAATTTTATTTTTTGTCACAAGTTAGTGGAATATGAGACTTTGTAAGAAAAAAAAAAATAAGCATTATCCGCTAACTTGTGCCAAAAAAATATATATTCTAGGAACTCGCCATGCCCCTCACGGAATACCTTGGGGTGTCTTCTTTCCAAAATGGGGTCACTTGTGGGGTATTTATACTGCCCTGGCATTTTAGGGGCCCTAAAGCGTGAGAAGTAGTTTGGAATCCAAATGCGTAGAAAATGCCCTGTGAAATCGGAAAGATACTCATTGGAATTTGGGCCCCTTTGCGCACCTAGGCTGCGAAAAAGTGTCACACATGTGGTATCGCTATACTCAGGAGAAGTTGGGCAATGTGTTTTGGGGTGTCATTTTACATATACCCATGCTGGGTGAGATAAATATTTCGGTCAAATGCCAACTTTGTATAAAAAAATGGGGAAAAAGTTGTCTTTTAGAGAGATATTTCTCTCACCCAGCATGGGTATATGTAAAAAGACACCCCAAAACACATTGCCCTACTTCTCCTGAGTACGACGATACCACATGTGTGACACTTTTTTTGCAGCCTAGGTGCGCCAAAGGGGCCCAAATTCAAATTTCCTTATTTCACAGGGCATTTTTACGCATTTGGATTCCAAACTACTTCTCACGCTTTAGGTCCCCTAAAATGCCAGGGCAGTATAAATACCCCAGAAGTGACCCCATTTTGGAAAGAAGACACCCCAAGGTATTTCGTGAGGGGCATGGCGAGTTCATGTAAAATTGTATTTTTGTCACAAGTTAGTGGAATATGAGACTTTGAACAGAAAAAAAATATATATATACTTTTCTGCTACTTGTGACAAAAAATAAAAACTTCCATGAACTCACTATTCCCATCAGCGAATACCTTAGGGTGTCTACTTTCCGAAATGGGGGTCCATTTGTGTGGGTGTTTCTACTGTCTGGGCATGGTAGAACCTCAGGAAACATGACAGGTGCTCAGAAAGTCAGAGCTGCTTCAAAATGCGGAAATTCACATTTTTGAACCATAGTTTGTAAACGCTATAACTTTTGCGCAAACCATAAATATACACTTATTGCATTTTTTTATCAAAGGACATGTAGAACAATAAATTTTGAGGAATTTATATAGAAACTGTAGTTTTATTTGAAAAATTTTACAACAGAAAGTGAAAAAATGAAATTTTTTTGCAAAAATGTTGGTCAATTTCGATTATCAAAAAAAGGAAAAATGTCAGAAGCAATGAAATACCACCAAATGAAAGCTGTATTAGTGAGAAGAAAAGAAGGTAAAAATTAATTTGGGTGGTAAGTTGTAGGAGCCGAGCAATAAACCGTGAAAGTAGTGTAGTGAAGAATTGTAAAAAGTGGTCTGGTCATTAAGGGGGTTTAAGCTAGGGGGGCTGAAGTGGTTAAACGGTGGCATTAGAAAGAACAACTTGCCCCACATAAAACAAGCCCTTGTACGGCTATGTGAATGAAGAAAAAAAACGGTTATGGCTCCAGGAAGGTAGGAAGCGGAAAACGAAAACGTACCAGAAAATCGCTGTGTCAGGAAGAGGTTAAAATTAATCTTACTGTAACACCATGTGTCCCCCCTGCTAGCTGCTCAGATGGCCTTCAAGAACCACGTATGGGGAGTCATACCACTGAGGGGACACATAATTGGTCCCCATGTCCACCCCTGCTTATTTTTTAGAAGATAAAAAATAGCAGTTTTTTCGAACCTTTTGTGGTGGCGCTGAAAACAGGAGGCAATGTTCCGCATAGTATTGTTAAAAAAGAGAAGTAAACTTTTATTCTTTAGTGAACGCGTTTCGAGGGCGCACACCCCTCTTCATCAGAACAATAATAACACGCTATTAATGTAAGCACTTCTTATATATACTGCCATACAGCCACACACACGAGGCGCGGCCTCCTGTCTCTCTTTTCACCTCTGCTTATTGCTCCTAGCAGCAACTGAGATGATTGACCAACAGTGCTCAGGAGTGGGGAGCGCCAGTCAGGTACACCGCCATTTTATGTGTTTCTCGACTCTGAGGCCATGGAATATAAACCCTCTCTGAAGTTTAGCAACTGCCAGACATTGCGCCGTCATTTCCGCAGAGACCACATGCAGGTGAACACACTGGAGCGCGTGCTCCCTCTAGTCTCTGTGTAATCGCGCGTCTTTGGCGCGTCATCGGCCAACCGCCAATCACGTCGTTGCTTACTTCTTCTAGACGTTTCTTGGATAACAGAAGGGTGGCGTCTAAATCCCATGCGCCGTAAGGACCTTGTGACGTCACAGGTTCAGACAGCAGGAGATTGGTGTGGCTCGGTGCGGAAGTGACGTCATAGTCATTTCCGGATGGTTTCGCTGGACGGAGGCAGTGTAGTGCAGGTAGCGTTGATTATAAACTGTATGTGTGTGTTATGGTGGCGTTGATTACAGTAAGACGAGTCCACTCCCAGTGCAGGCTGGTATGTAGTGCAGTGCTCGAGCCTGGAGGGGCACTTCGTGTTGTCGGTATACACTCCCACCTCATATGCTATCATTGGACATTTTACCTTTCAGGCAGTTCTGTCTCCGTTGTTCATGTACTCCAGGGTATATGGACCCATTGTATCAAGTTATCTAAGCAAAATGTGCCTTCCTTGCTGTAAATGCCATTAAAGGGGTTTTTCATGTTTCAGGATAGGTCATCAGTATGTGATTGGTGGAATCATACCCCAGGCACCCCCGCCAGTTACCTCTTATGAGTGCCGTAGCCTCTTCCTAGGCCAGTGACGCCCCTGAATACATTTGGCGCGTCTCCAGGCAGTCCATGTACCAGAAATTCCAATCTACACCGGTGATGAGCTAGTGTAGATGTGAACTATCTTTGTAAATGATAGCAAACCTATTGGGCTGCAGGAGACCATGCCATGTAGACACATCCTCTTTTGAAAAGTGTCAAGACGTGAAAAACCGTGATTACAGCTTGCGCTATAATTTATTATTTGTTTTACGCCATAATCGAGATTAAAAGCATTTGATAAATGTCCCTGTACGACTTTAAAGGGGTTGTCCGGTTCTCAATATAGATGTATCCTCAGGATAGGTCATCAATATCAGTTTGGTGGGGGTTCGACTCCCATTACCCCCGCTGATCAGCTGTTTGAAGAGACCGCAGCACTTTGCATAAGCCCTGCATTCCCTTCACTGTTCACAATTGACATTACGTTGGTGAGCAGTCTAATTACAGGCTCCTCCTTCCATTACTACAACTGCTCACGTCTGCAGTGTCGATGGCATCGTATGAGCGCCACTTTCTCATTAAACAGCTGATTGGCGGAGAGTCGACTCGCTGCCAATCTGATACTGATGACCTATCCAATACTGAAAACCAGAAACCCCTTTAATGTTTTCACTGTGGGTGCTGTCAGTTTTAAACACAGATACCACTTACACATGAAAAGGCACTTCTGTGCATGAGCCCTTACTAGAAAACTAAGAAACCGCTAGATGTTCAGAATAGTAATTTTATTGTGGCCTTGAGACTTATCTTACTATGCATATTTTAACTAAATGTTTGTTTTTCTCCACAGAAGTCTACAGCTGGTGATCGATGTTTTGTTCCTTAAACTACAACTGAGAAAATGCAGGTTTGGAAAATGTGTGATGTCTTTTGAACCTGTAGAATGTCTGGGATGAGATATTATATTTTGGAAGGCTTAAAGGGCTTCTGTCACTCCACTAAACTCATATATTTTTTTTGTCTCCTTAAAATCCTTATGCTGCGATTTCTCAATATATAGGGGCTATTACCCAGTTTGGTTGAGTAGTTATATAAAAAAACTGACTTTTATAATATGCAAATTACCTCTCTAGCAGCAGGTAGGGCGGCTACTTGCTGCTAGCAGCTGCATCCTCCTTTCATAATGACGCCCCCTCCTCATGTTGATTGACAGGACCAGCCAATGCGCTCGTCCTCTGATTGGCCCTGTCTGCGTTTTAAATCTCGCGCCGGTCTTCAGTTGGCGCAGGCGCACTGAGGGGAGGACGCTCGGCCGCTCCATCCTCAGTGCGCCTGAGCCGATGACGTCACATGTACACCCGGCGCAGGCGCACTGAGGATGGGGCGGCCGAGCGAGCGTCCTCCACTCAGTGCGCCTGCGCCAACTGAAGACCGGCGCGAGATTTTAAACGCAGACAGGGCCAGTCAGAGGACGAGCGCATTGGCTGGTCCTGTCAATCAACATGAGGAGGGGGCGTCATTATGAAAGGAGGATGAGGCTGCTAGCAGCAGGTAGCCGCCCTACCTGCTGCTAGAGAGGTAATTTGCATATTATAAAAGTCAGGTTTTTTTTATATAACTACTGAACCAAACTGGGTAATAGCCCTATATATTGAGAAATCGCAGCATAAGGATTTTAAGGAGACAAAAAAAAAGATGAGTTTAGTGGAGTGACAGAAGCCCTTTAAAGGGGTTCTCCGGGCTTAACCTTTTTTTGGCTATCCAAAGCTAACATGTGGAGGAAAGATTATTGGTTCCAAGAGTGCAGCCGTTCTTGAAATCTGGCTCCCATTCACATGGTCCTCCAGATGGCTTTTCTCTGGTTCCGGCCAAAGTCCGACTTTTCTTCCTGTCTTGAGCAGGAGACAGGATCGTCACTAATGACGTCACACCCTCCTGCAAGTGGAAGCGCCGCCCCCGTCTTCTTCCCCCACGCAGGCGCAGTATGCACCAGTTACAGTGCCGCTTGCGCCGGTATCTCTGCTCCGGCTCCGTACAAACATGCACTGCGCATGTGCAGTATCTCCTCCGGCTCGTACTTACAGGAGGGAAGCGCTACAAAAAGGGTGTGTTCAGTGATTTGTTTTTTTTTCGCCCACATTGGCTCCATTATTTATCTAATAGCGCTCTCTATCTGTCTATCTTCAAGAGAATCCACGGCACTTCCTTGTGTAATTTATTCACCAAACAGCAACGTTTCGGTTCGCACACTGGAACCTTTTTCAAGCAGTGATATGTTGGTAATAGTGTTAGATTATTAAATAGATATGTAATGTATATATACAGTTGCAAGAAAAGGTATGTGAACCCTTTGGAATTATATGGATTTCTGCACAAATTGGTCATAAAATGTGATCTGATCTTCATCTAAGTCAGAACAATAGACAGTCACAGTCTGCTTAACCCCTTAACCTCTTAAGGACATAGGGCGTACAGGTACGCCCTTGTGCCCTGGTACTTAAGGACACAGGGCGTACCTGTACGCCCTGTGTATTTTCGATCACCGCCGCGCTGCGGGCGGTGATCGGAACCCTGTGCCTGCTCAAATCATTGAGCAGGCACTGGGGCAAATGCGCCGGGGGTCCGGGTGACCCCCCCATGTATGCGATCGCAGAAAACCGCAGGTCAATTCAGACCTGCGGTTTTCTGCGTTTCCGGGTTGTTCGGGTCTCTGAAGACCCGATAACCCGGAACAGGATGGTGATGGTGGTGTGATTTCACCCCACCAATCACCATCCAGCGATCCTGAGTGGTGATGGTGACATCACCACTCAGGATCGCTTTCTGATTGGTCTGTAGCGGTCCGGCGGCAGATTCAAAAGAGGCAGGCGCTCCTCTCCTCCTCCTTTTGTGTTCCGGAGGAGAGAGGAGCTGCCTGCACGTGTGGTCTGCAATCGCTGCCAGGCACCCCCAGGACCCGATCTGTGCCCCCCAGGACCCCCCATCAGGTACATAGGGACAGCACAGGGAAAGTTTGGTTTAGGCAGGGAAAAAAAAGGGAAAGTTAGTTTCTGAACTTTTCTAAACTTTGATTGCATCACCCTAAGTTAGGGTGTCTGGGGTCCACAGCACAGCTGTGTGACCCTAGACCCCCCAGGGGTGCTGCCACTTGCCCCCACCCCCTGCCCCCCCCACCTTTTTTGGGGTGCATTTTTTTTATTTTTTTTTTGTGTACGCTGACTGTGGCCGGCACTTAGTGTCCGGCCACTGTTGGCGCATCGCACACCCCACCGCTGATCAACCGTTCGAAGTTGATCAGCGGTTTTGAATTTTTTTTCCCCACTTTTTTTGCCCTTTCTTTAGTTAGTTTATTTTTTTTTTTTCTGTTAGTATTAGGGTTAAGTCCGCGAACACCCGTGCCCCCACACCAACGCACACAAAATAAAGAGTTACACACACGCACATATACACGCAGACACACACTCACCTAATGGCCCGCCGGACGTTCTCGGCCGAGGAGGCATACGCCCCAGCTTGCCTCCGACTCGAGAGTCCCAGTGAGGATGAGGATGACCCCACATTCCTGTTGTCATCCGCATCCTCCTCATCATCTAGCGATGATAATGAGCCACCCAAGGCTGCGGAGACGCCGCCAGGCGGAGCAAGGGGACCGCCATGTTAGGGAACCTGTGGGCCCACACTAGTACGAGCAGCTCTGGGGCTCGTACTGGTTTCCCGGCCCACCAGTTAAATCCACCGGAGCCCCCTGCCGGTGAACTTGTCTGGTGTAGCCCAGAGCGATACGGACCCGTGATTCCTGATTTTGTAGGCCAATCAGGAATCCAGATTTCCACAGTGGGCTACACTGAATATGACTTTTTTTGTCATTTTTTCAGTGACCCACTGGTAAATCTGATGGTGGAGCAGACGAATCTGTACGCCCAACAGTTCGTCGCTCAACACCCGGGCTCCTTTTTGGCCAGGCACGGTGGCTGGGACGCCGGTCAGTGCAGCCGAAATGAGGATATTTTGGGGCCTCGTGCTGCATATGGGCCTGGTCAAAAACCCAGTGTCAGGCTGTACTGGAGTGGGGACGTCCTATACCAGGCCCCACTTTACAGTAGAGCCATGACACGCTCCCGGTTTGAGGCCATCCGAAATGTCTGCATTATTCCGATATTGCAGCATGTCCCCCCCCGAGGTGATCCTGCAATGACCGTCTGTATAAGATACGGCCGGTCATCGATCACTTTGGGGCCAAATTCATGGAGGCCTATGTACCTGGAAGGGAGGTCGCGGTTGATGAGTCTCTCATTGCGTTCAAGGGGAGACTCATTTTCCGCCAGTATGTGCCCTCCAAGCGGGCGAGGTATGGCGTGAAGCTATACAAAATTTGTGAGAGTACCTCAGGGGTACCCTTAGGCTACTTTCACACTAGCGTTCGGAGCGGATCCGTCTGATGTTTCATCAGACTGATCCGCTCCGATAATGCAGACGTTCGCATCCGTTCAGAACGGATCCGTCTGCATTAAAACGTAGAAAATTTTCTAAGTGTGAAAGTAGCCTGAGCGGATCCGTTCAGACTTTACATTGAAAGTCAATGGGGAACGGATCCGCTTGAAGATTGAGCCACATTGTGTCATCTTCAAGCGGATCCGTCCCCATTGACTTACATTGTAAGTGTGGACGGATCCGCTCGCCTCCGCACGGCCAGGCGGACACCCGAACGCTGCAAGCAGACTGCAAGCATCCATTCAGACTGCATCAGGGCTGGACGGAAGCGTTCTGCTCCGCTCGTGAGCCCCTTCAAACGGAGCTCACGAGCGGACAGCAGAACGCTAGTGTGAAAGTAGCACAAATTTCGTGTGTACGAGGGGCGAGATTCCCGGATTCAACCCCCAGAATGTCCCCCCACTGTGGGTGTTACCGGGAAACTTGTGTGGGACCTTATGTACCCACTGCTGGATAAGGGTTACCACCTTTACGTGGATCACTTTTATACCAGTATCCCCTTGTTCCAGTCCCTTGCCGCCAGATCCACATCCGCTTGTGGGACCGTGCGGAAAAATCAACGCGGCCTCCCTGCCCACCCCCTCCAGGTACCTATCCCCAGGGGTGAGACCCGTGCCCTTACCACTGGAAACCTGTTGCTGGTCAGGTATAAGGACAAGAGGGATGTCCTTATGCTGTCCACAATTCATGGTAACGGCATCACCCCTGTCCCTGTGCGAGGTACCGCGGCAACGGTCCTCAAGCCCGATTGTATCGTCGCCTACAATCGGTATATGGGAGGAGTTGATCTCTCGGATCAAGTCCTCAAGCCATATAATGCCATGCGCAAAACCCGGGCATGGTACAAAAAAGTTGCGGTCTACTTGGTACAGGTTGCCATGTACAACTCTTTTGTACTATCCCGAAGCGCTGGCAACACAGGGACATTCCTCCAGTTCTATGAGGCAGTCCTCAAGGCCCTGATCTTTTCGGACCGGGAAAGAGCAGGCCGGAGTACCTCGGGAACTGTAGGTGCCCGGATCGTCCCTGGCCAACACTTTCCAGGTGTGGTCCCCCATACTGGAAAGAAGGGACGAACCCAAAAAAAGTGCAGAGTGTGTCGCAGGAGGGGGATACGGAAGGACACGACTACTCAGTGCGACACGTGCCCCGATCATCCGGGCCTCTGCATTGACGGTTGCTTCAGGGAGTATCACACTTCCATGGAGTACTAAATTTATATCCCAATTTAGCACTGACATCGGATAAAAAAAAATGGTTCTCAGACCTGAATGTTAAAAAATATTAAAAGTAGACATATTAGGTATCGCCGCGTCGGTAATAATCTCCTCTATAAAACTACCCCATGACCTAACCCCCCAGATTAACACGGTCAAGGAAAAAAAAAAAAGGTGCAAAAAAAGTTTTTTTTGTCACCTTACATAAAAAGTTCAATAGCAAGCGATCAAAAAGTCATATAGCCCCCAAATTAGTGCCAATAAAACCGTCCGCTCATCCCGCAAAAAATGAGCCCCCACATGAGATAATTGGATAAAAAATTTTTTTTAAAAATGACTCTTAGACTTTAGAGATACCCAAAAAATAATTTGTATCAAAAAAGATAATATAGTCTAAAACCTAAATAATTGTAAAAAAAAAAAGTAGACTTATTAGGTATTGCCGCGTCCGTAAGAATCTCCTCTATAAAAATATCCCATTACCTAACCCCCCAGATTAACACGGTTAAAAAAAAAAAAAAAAAAAGTGCCAAAACCGCTATTTTTGGCACTTTTCTATTTCAATCCGTTTTTTTACGGTAACAAAACAAGGGTTAACAACCAAACAAAACTTAATATTTATTACCCTAATACTGCAGTTTACAGAAACACCACATTTGTGGTCGTAAACTGCTGTATCAGTAAAAGGGAGGCCGCAAAAGGAAAGGACCGACATGGTTTCTGGAAGGCCGATTTTGATGGCCTTTTTTATTGACACCATGTCCCTTTTGAAGCCCCCCTGATGCACTCTAGAGTAAAAACTCCCCAAAACTGACCCCATCTAAGAAACTACACCCCTCAAGGTATTCAAAACTGATTATACAAACTTTATTAACCCTTTAGGTGTTCCTCAACAGTTAATGGCAAATGGAGATGAAATTTCAGAATTTCAATTTTTGGTAACCTTGCCTCACAAAAATGTAATATAGAGCAACCAAAAATCATATTTGCCCTAAAAAATAGTCCCCAAAAAAATGCCACCTTATCCCGTAGTTTCCAAAATGGGGTCACTTTTAGGGAGTTTCTACTCCAGGGGTGCATCAGAGGGGTTGAAACAGGACACGGTGTAAATAAATCGGTCCATAAAAATCAGCCCTCCAAAAACCAAACGGCGCACCTTTCACTCTACGCCCCGCTGTGTGGCCGTACAGTAGTTTACGGCCACATATGGGGTGTTTCTGTAAACAGCAGAGTCAGGGCAATAAAGATACAGTCTTGTTTGGCTGTTAACCCTTGCTTTGTTAGTGGAAAAAATGGGTTAAAATGGAAAATAAGGCAAAAAAATGAAATTTTCAAATTTCATCCCCATTTGCCAATAACTCTTGTGCAACACCTAAAGGGTTAACGACGTATGTAAAATCCGTTTTGAATACCTTGAGGGGTGTAGTTTCTTAGATGGGGTCACTTTTAGGGAGTTTCTACTCTAGGGGTGCATCAGGGGGCTTCAAATGGGACATGGTGTAAATAAACCAGTCCATAAAAATCAGCCTTCCAAAAACCATACGGCGCACCTTTCACTCTACGCCCCGCTGTGTGGCCGTACAGTAGTTTACGGCCACATATGGGGTGTTTCTGTAAACGGCAGAGTCAGGGCAATAAAGATACAGTCTTGTTTGGCTGTTAACCCTTGCTTTGTTAGTGGAAAAAATGGGTTAAAATGAAAAATTAGACAAAAAAATGAAATTCTCAAATTTCCTTCCCATTTGCCAATAACTCTTGTGCAACACCTAAAGGGTTAACAACGTATGCAAAATCAGTTTTGAATACCTTGAGGGGTGTAGTTTCTTAGATGGTGTCATTTTTGGGTGGTTTCTATTATGTAAGCCTCGCAAAGTGACTTCAGACCTGAACTGGTCCCTAAAAATGGAGTTTTTGTAAATTTCTGAAAAATTTCAAGATTTGCTTCTAAACTTCTAAGCCTTATAACATCCCCAAAAAATAAAATATCATTCCCAAAACAATTCAAACATGAAGTAGACATATGGGGAATGTAAAGTCATCACAATTTTTGGGGGTATTACTATGTATTACAGAAGTAGAGAAACTGAAACTTTGAAATTTTCAAATTTTTCCAAATTTTTGTTAAATTAGGTATTTTTTGGTGCAAAAAAAAATAATTTTTTGACTTCATTTTACCAGTGTCATGAAGTACAATATGTGACGAAAAAACAATCTCAGAACGGCCTGGATAAGTCAAAGCGATTTAAAGTTATCAGCACTTAAAGGGACTCTGGTCAGATTTGCAAAAAATGGCCTGGTCCTAAGGTGTAAAAAGGCTGTGTCCTTAAGGGGTTAAGGACTCAGCCCTATTTCACCTTAAGGACCAGGCCATTTTTTGGCAAATCTGACCAGAGTCCCTTTAAGTGCTGATAACTTTAAAACGCATTGACTTATCCAGGCCATTCTGAGATAGTTTTTTCGTCACATATTGTACTTCATGACACTGGTAAAACGAAGTCAAAAAAATTAATTTTTATTTATAAAAAAATACCAAATTTACCAAAAAATTTTAAAAAATTGCAAATTTCCAAGTTTCAATTTCTCTACTTCTATAATACATAGTGATACCTCCAAAAATAGTTATTACTTTACATTCCTTATATGTCTACTTCATGTTTGGATCATTTTGGGAATATTTTATTTTTTGGGGATGTTACAAGGCTTAGAAGTTTAGAAGCAAATCTTGAAATTTTTCAGAAATTTTCAAAAACCCAATTTTTAGGGACCAGTTCAGGTCTGAAGTCACTTTGCGAGGCTTACATAATAGAAACCACCCAAAAATGACCCCATCTAAGAAACTACACCCCTCAAGGTATTCAAAACTGATTTTACAAACGTCGTTAACCCTTTAGGTGTTCCGCAAGAATTAATGGAAAATAGAGATACAATTTAAAAATTTCACTTTTTTGGCAGATTTTCCATAAAAAATTTTTTTTTTTCCAGTTACAAATCAAGGGTTAACAGCCAAACCAAACTCAATATTTATGGCCCTGATTCTGTAGTTTACAGAAACACCCCATATGTGGTCGTAAACTGCTGTACGGGCACACGGTAGGGTGCAGAAGGAAAGGAATGCCATACGGTTTTTGGAAGGCAGGTTTTGCTGGACTGTTTTTTTTTTTTTTACACCATGTCCCATTTGAAGCCCCCCTGATGCACCCCTAGAGTAGAAACTCCATAAAAGTGACCCTATCTAAGAAACTACACCCCTCAAGCAGAGGTCGCGCTACATTTTTTTTCTGGAAGAGTAAAAATACTCCTCTTACCATTTTTGAGGAGTATTTTTAGCCGATGAGGAGTACGAAAGTTACAGTAATTTAAATAGTTAATACAAAGGCCTACATAAAATTAAGGGGTTGCTATTTATGCAGGGAAACCATTACTAGTACTCTAGAACTGTCTTCCATGCATAAATGGCAAATTTAGACAATTTGAAATTTAACTTAGGTCACTGTTGCTCTGAGGGGTCGGCACCACTGAGGTCACTGTTGCTCTGAGGGGTCGGCACCACTGAGGTCACTGTTGCTCTGAGGGGTCGGCACCACTGAGGTCACTGTTGCTCTGAGGGGTCGGCACCACTGAGGTCACTGTTGCTCTGAGGGGTCGGCACCACTGAGGTCACTGTTGCTCTGAGGGGTCGGCACCACTGAGGTCACTGTTGCTCTGAGGGGTCGGCACCACTGAGGTCACTGTTGCTCTGAGGGGTCGGCACCACTGAGGTCACTGTTGCTCTGAGGGGTCGGCACCACTGAGGTCACTGTTGCTCTGAGGGGTCGGCACCACTGAGGTCACTGTTGCTCTGAGGTGTCGGCACCACTGAGGTCACTGTTGCTCTGAGGGGTCGGCACCACTGAGGTCACTGTTGCTCTGAGGGGTCGGCACCACTGAGGTCACTGTTGCTCTGAGGGGTCGGCACCACTGAGGTCACTGTTGCTCTGAGGGGTCGGCACCACTGAGGTCACTGTTGCAATGATTTTATGAGGTTTAAAGGGTTTGTCCTAAGATCAATATTTATCATCTGTCGTTAAAGAGGACCCCTCACCTCTCCTGATTTGTCTGTTTCGGAAACTACTTGCGCACCCCCCCCCCTCCCCCCAATATAATAACAATCCTGGAGCATCTATTCTTATAACCTTATGTTGCACCAATCCTCTTATTTCTGCTATTAGTTATGAATGACTTGCTAGCAGTTTGCAGTGAAGGTCCAGATGAGGGTGTCACTGCACAGCATGATATTATTCAATCAGTGCTGTCAACTGGTAACCCCCCGCTGGACCTTTATTGCAGACTACTAACAATTTGTTCATAAGTTCTAGTAGGAATAATAGATGAATGGAATAATATAGAGTCACAAGAATTGACTCTTCAGAATTGTTATTGCATGGGAAATGCAAGTTTTTACTAAAACAGACATGTCCCCTTCACGTACATGATCGCTGGGGGCCCCACCTTGGTTACCATGTTCTAGTCCTTTCTGGGTTAGTATGGATAGGTAAATAAGTGTTGATCTTGGGACAATCTCTTACATTTTTGCTGCTGTTTCTGTGCCGCTGGTCACTGGGGTTTGCCATCCATCACATGGGCCAGGCATGTTACCCCCAGGCAGAACAGTACCAACCATATTAGGCCCTGAAGGCCTATCAAGTAACCATGGGGCAGCAGCCTCCTAATGTGCAGGCAGCGTGCGTCATGAGGACAGGAGTACAGTACAGCTGTTACCCATAGCAACCGGAGACGGCCTGCTCTGTAATTAGAGGAAGCAGCCACAGTCTGTTCTTAAGTCATAACCCCATCAGCCACATCACCCCCAGAACAGTGCCAATCTGCCAGACTGTGACTTATGAACAGACGGTGGCTGCTTCCTCTAATTACAGAGCAGGCCATCTCCGGTTGCTATGGGTAACAGCTGTACTGTAATCCCGTCCTCATGATGCCCACTGCCTGCACATTAGGAGCTGTACACTACAGATAAGTGCGGGAAACTGAAACGTTGTCGGTGACACAACACTCACCATGCTGCCGGCCGTCACTTATGGGTAACCTGTGCGAACTGTGGAGTTACCGAACAGTTACTACTATCAGGGCTGGTCCCTGACAGGGCGCACACCGCGGAAGAGCACCGCTATAGCTCACATATCCATGTGTTCACAGCTGGATTAGCCTCATACAGCATGTGAGGCTGAACAAGTTAAAACAAGGCGCTGCAGCAAGGCCACTTACCCCGCCAGTGACAATCGCGCGCGCCTCCTTCCTAGTTACTTCAGAGCAGTGTGCCATAAGCTCCGGCAGCCACTCAAACTGACCAATCACAAAGCTCCTCACTGTAAGGAGCTTTGTCATTGGTTGTTTCAGGCAGCAGCAGCATCGGTGCGCTGCCTGTGCCGTTCACAGCGCTCACTGCGCTGATGAATGGCAGGGAAAAGTCTAAGGCGTATCGGTACGCCTTAGACTTTTTCCAGGGAGTAAAATGGTCTGAACAGGCGTCTATGACACTTGTACAGGCGTTATTGCGACCTCTGCCCTCAAGGTAGTCAAAACTGATTTTGCAAACTTCGTTAACCCTTTAGGTGTTCTACAAGAGTTATTGGCAAATGGAGATGAAATTTCAGAATTTCAATTTTTGGGCAAATTTTCAATTTTAATCCATTTTTCCCAGTAACAAAGCAAGGGTTAACAGCCAAACAAAACTCAATATTTACGGCCCTGATTCTGTCGTTTACAGAAACACCCCATATGTGGTCATTAACAGCTGTACAGGCACACGGCAGGGCGCAGAAGGAAAGGAATGCCATACGGTTTTTGGAAGGCAGATTTTGCTGGACTGAATTTTTTGACACCATGTCCCATTTGAAGCCCCCCTGATGCACCCCTAGAGTAGAAACTCCAAAAAAGTGCCCACATTTTAGAAACTACGGGATAGGGTGGCAGTATTGTTGGTACTAGTTTAGGGTACATATGATTTTTGGTTGCTCTATATTACACTTTTTGTGTGGCAAGGTAACAAGAAATAGCTTTTTTGGCACCGTTTTCTTATTTACAACATTCATCTGACAGGTTAGATCATGTGGTATTTTCATAGACCAGGTTGTCACGGATGCGGCGATACCTAATAGGTATACTTTATTTTTTTTATTATTTATGTAAGTTTTACTCAATGATTTAATTTTTGAAGCCCAAAAAATCATGATTTAGTGTTTCCATAGTCTGAGAGCCATAATTTTTTCCATTTTTGGGTGATTACCTTGGGTAGGGTATGATTTTTGCGGGATGAGATGACGGTTTTATTGGCACTATTTTGGGCTGCGTGTGACTTTTTGATCGCTCGCTATTACTCTTTTTGTGATGTAAGGTGACAAAAAATGGTTTATTTAGCACAGTTTTTATTTAAAAAATTTTACGGTGTTCATCTGAGGGGTTAGGTCATGTGATATTTTTATAGAGCCGGTCGATACGGACGCGGCGATACCGAATATGTATACTTTTTTCAATTTATTTATGTAAGTTTTACACACTATCATTTTTGAAACAAAAAAAAAAATCATGTTTTAGTGTCTCCATATTCTGAGATCCATAGTTTTTACAGTTTTTGGGCGATTATCTTAGGTAGGGTCTCATTTTTTGCGGGATGAGATGACGGTTTGATTGCCACTATTTTGGGGTGCATATGACTTTTTGATCGCGTGCTATTACACTTTTTGATCGCTTGCTATTACACTTTTTGATTGGCACTATTTTGGGGTGCATATGAAAAAATGGTTTATTTAGCACAGTTTTTATTTTTTACGGTGTTCATCTGAGAGGTTAGGTCATGTGATATTTTTATAGAGCCGGTCGATATATGTTGTTTTAGTGCCTCCATATTCTGAGCCATAGTTTTTTAAATTTTTTTGGGCGATTGTTTCAGGTAGGGGCTCATTTTTTGAGGGATGAGGTGACGGTTAGATTGGTACTATTTTGGTGGGCAAACGCCTTTTTGATCACTTGCTGTTGTACTTTTTGTGATGTAAGGTGACAAAAAAATGGTTTATTTAGCACAGTTTTTTTAATTTTACGGTGTTCATCTGAGGGGTTAGGTCATGTGATATGTTTATAGAGCCGGTCGATACGGACACGGCGATACCTAATATGTATACTTTCTCTTCCCCCCCCCTATTTTTTACAAATTTTTTGGAACTTTATTTGGGGAAAATGACGTTTTTGTTTATTTTTACTTGAAACTTTGAATTTTTTGGGGGGGAAACTTTATTTTTTAACCTTTTTTATTTTCTCCCCACTTTATTTTTTGTCCCACTTTGGGACTTAAACTTTTGGGGGGTATATTCCTTTACAATGCATTCCAATACTTCTGTATTGGAATGCATTGGCTGTATGAGTAATACTGTGTGTATTACTCATACAGCTTCCGGGGCCCGCGCATTTAGCTGAGGTGCCTGCTCAATGATTTGAGCAGGCACCGTGTTCCGATCACCGCCCGTCGGGCAGCAGTGATTGGAACAACACATGACGTACCGGTACGTCATGTGTCCTTAAGGACCCCGGAAACATGCCGTACCGGTACGTCATGTGTCCCTAAGGGGTTAAACTAATAACACACAAAGAATTAAATGTTACCATGTTTTTATTGAACACACCATGTAAACACTCACAGTGCAGGTGGAAATGGCATGTGAACCCCTAGACTAATGACATCTCCAAGAGCTAATTGGAGTGAGGTGTCAGCCAAATGGAGTCCAGTCAATGAGATGAGATTGGAGGTGTTGGTGACAGCTGCCCTGCCCTATAAAAAACACACACCAGTTCTGGGTTTGCTTTCCACAAGAAGCATTGTCTGGTGTAAATGATGCCTCGCACAAAAGAGCTCTCAGAAGACCTACGATTAAGAATTGTTGACTTGCATAAAGCTGGAAAGGGTTATAAAAGTATCTCCAAAAGCCTTGCTGTTCATCAGTCCACGGTAAGACAAATTGTCTATAAATGGAGAAAGTTCAGCACTGCTGCTACTCTCCCTAGGAGTGGCCGTCCCGTAAAGATGACTGCAAGAGCACAGCGCAGACTGCTCAATGAGGTGAAGAAGAACACTAGAGTGTCAGCTAAAGACTTACAAAAGTCTCTAGCATATGCTAACATCCCTGTTAGCGAATCTACAATACATAAAACACTAAACAAGAATGGATTTCATGGGAGGATACCACAGAGGAAGCCACTGCTGTCCCAAAAAAACATTGCCTGCACGTTTACAGTTTGCACAAGAGCTCCTGATGTTCCACAGCAGTACTGGCAAAATATTTTGTGGACAGATGCAACCAAGTTGAGGAGTTTGGAAAGAACACACAACACTTTGTGTGTAGAAAGAGGCACAGCACACCAACATCAAAACCTCATCCCAACTGTGAAGTATGGTGGTGGGGGCATCATGGTTTGGGGCTGCCTTTGCTGCGTCAGGGCCTGGACGGATTGCTATCACCGAAAGGGAAAATGAATTCCCAAGTTTATCAAGACATTTTGCAGGAGAACTTAAGGCCATATGTCCACCAGCTAAAGCTCAACAGAAGATGGGTGTTTCACAGGACAACAACCCAAAGCATAGAAGTAAATCAACAACAGAATGGCTTAAACAGAAGAAAATACGCCTTCTGGAGTGGCCCAGTCAGAGTCCTGACCTCAACCCGATTGAGATGCTGTGGCATGACCTTAAGAAAGCGATTCACACCAGACATCCAAGAATATTGAATAAAAGGGATATGACGCACAAGAGTGACTAGGGAACAACGTGAGGTGCACACACTAACAGATGACACCCAATCCGAAAGAAGAGAATAATAGTGGATAACAGTGGGGCACTCTCAATAGCAATGAGAACAGTGGATGATAGTAGGTATAGGATTTATTAATAATATGACTAAAATATATTGTTCACAGCTAATTAAATAGTAGCAGCATTAGTGATGGTATTAAGGCATATAAAAACAGCAATACAGATAAAAATAGGAATAAAGATAAAAATGGTAGTCCATCAATAAGATCAAAGTTGGGCTGATATCTGGCACCAAAAAATATAATGCTCTAGGTACCAAAAAATAATGCTCTATGTATACGCAGTTACCCAGTATTAATTGTATCAACTGGGCTCCAATTTAAGGGTTTCTACCACCACATTTTCACCTATTTAGCTGTCAGGACACTAGCGATCTGCTAGTGTCTGCTCTACCTAACCATGCTATTGTAATTCCTTTCTGTGCAGCGGTTACCCTAAAAAACTTAGTTTTATTGCTATGCTAATGAGCCTCTAGGTGCTATAGGGGCATCTTTTCAGCACCTAGAGTCTCCGTCCACTCACCATTTCTGCCGCCCCAGCGCGCTCCAGCCCGCCCCTCTGCTCTAGATTGACAGACTACTTCTCTGCATCTCGGCCGAATTCTCGCGCATGCGCCGTGTGCTTCTGTATTCGGCGCAGGTGCAGTGACTGTCTCCCAGCGCCGGCATCTTCACTGCGCCTGCGCCGATTACTGCGCAGGGAGCAGTCCAACAGTCCCCTGCGCCGATACAGAAGCACACGGTGCAGGCGCGAGTGGGCTGTCAATCTAGAGGAGAGGGGCGGGCTGGAGCGCGCTGGGCGGCGGAAATAGTGAGTGGACTGAGGCTCTAGGTGCTGAAAAGACGCCCCCATAGCACCTAGAGGCTCATTAGCATAGCAATAAAACTACTTTTTTTGGGGTAACCGTGCACAGAAAGGGATTACAATAGCATGGTTTAGTTAGAGGCCAGACAGTAGCAGATCGCTAGTGTCGGACAGCTAAATAGGTGAAAATGTGTGGTAGAAACCCTTTAGGTGCAAAGTCAGTGCTGGTTATATGCAGAGCGGCGTCCCGCTCCTTAAAGAGGACCTTTCACCGATCCTGACATTGTGAACTAAGTATACAGACATGGGGAGCGGCGCCCGCAGATCTAAGTGCACTTACTATAATTCCTGGGCGCCGCTCCGCTCTCCCGCTATGCCCTCCGATATCTTCGGTCACTAAGTTATGGTAGGCGGAGATTTCGGTCACTAGGTTATAGTAGGTGGAGTCTGCCCTTGTTGAGCTCTGCGCTGCGATTGGCCAGCGCTACAGCAGAACAAGGGCAGACTCCGCCTACCATAACTTAGTGACCTAAATCTCCGCCTACCATAACTTAGTGACCGAAGATACCAGAGGGCATAGCGGGAGAACGGAGAGGCGCCCAGGAATAATAGTAAGTGCACTTAGATCCTTGGGGGCCGCTCTATGCAGCCTGCTACTAAGTTCATATTCTTTGGACCCATGAAAGGTCCTCTTTAACCTGAGACAGCGGCGTCGCTTAATGTTGCAGACACTTCGATCTTACCCGGAGGGCTTCAATAGTCGCCTACCCTCGTCTCTGTGCGCCTCCTGTGTGTATCGGTGCTCCAGTCCCGAGGGCTGTTAGTCTTCAGAAGATCCCACGCCAACGCTGGAAGTGCAGGTTTCCCTTATACAGCAGAGACCTCCCGCGGCTGGCCTTATCAGATCTGTAGAGTAATAAATCCTGCTCCTCCTAAATCGATCGAAAATATGTGGGGGTTCGTACCAAACGCGGTTCGGGGTTTTGGAAATTGACCCCTTCATCTTGCCCAACTTTGATCTTATTGATGGACTACCATTTTTATCTTTATTCCTATTTTTATCTGTATTGCTGTTTTTATATGCCTTAATACCATCACTAATGCTGCTACTATTTAATTTAGCTGTGAACAATATATTTTAGTCATATTATTAATAAATCCTATACCTACCTACTATCATCCATTGTTCTCATTGCTATTGAGAGTGCCCCACTATTATCCACTATTATCCCAAGAATATTGCTTAACTGAAACAGTTCTGTAAAGTGGAATGGTCATGAATTACTCCTGACCGTTGTGCACGTCTGATCTGCAACTACAGGAAACGTTTGGTTGAAGTTATTGCTGCCAAAGGAGGTTCAATAAGTTATAAATCCAAGGGTTCACATACTTTTTCCACCTGCACTGTTTACATGGTGTGTTTCAATAAAACATAGTAGCATTTAATTCTTTGTGTGTTATTAGTTTAAGCAGACTGTGATTGTCTATTGTGGTGACTTAGATGAAGATCAGATCACATTTTATGACCAATTTGTGCAGAAATCCATATCATTCCAAAGGGTTCACATACTTTTTCTTGCAACTGTGTGTGTGTATGTGTATATATATATAATGTGTGTGTGTGTCTGTCCTTCCTTTATGCGCGACCAAACGACTGGACCGATCTTCACCAAATTTTGGCACACAGGTACATCAGGTGGTCCGGGAAGGTTTTAGAGCGGTTCTCAGCTTTCTAGGACCTACTGTTCCTGAGATCTTTCAAAAATGACCCACATTAGCCAATACAAGCCTGCAAGTCTTTCTCTTCAAATCCCAACTGCCATAAACACAGTTTTACTCCAGGTTTCCAAAACAATCCAGCCATTTTTCTTTACTCCTTAAAGGGGCGGCACTTTGGAGGTCACTGTTATAAAAGAGAACCTGTCACCAGGATTTTGTGTATAGAGCTGAGGACATGGGTTGCTAGATGGCCGCTAGCACATCTGCAATACCCAGTCCCCATAGCTCTGTGTGCTTTTATTGTGTAAAAAAAACTATTTGATACATATGCAAATTAACCTGAGAGGAGTCCAGCGTGAAGGAGCCAAGCACCGCCCCGCATCCTCAGATCTCCTCCTTGCTCCCCGACGTCAGAAAGCTAGAGCGCAGTAATCTCGTCATGCTATGTGGACTGGGAATTGTGGATGTGCTAGCGGCGATCTAGCAACCCATGTCCTCAGCTCTATACACAAAATCCCAGTGACAGGTGCTATGAAAGTCACTGTTAAAGGGGGGGGGTCACTGTGGAAGTCACTGTTAAAGGGGGGGGGGGGGTCACTGTGGTGGTCACTGTTAAATAATCTTCCAACTTTTTATTTTCCAGAACAACTATAAAGGCAACTTAAATCAAGCAGCTCCGAATCCAAATGGGAGAGCAAAATTCGCATGCGATGTAAGTACTGATGTGATTGTCTTTGTATTGGTGTGTGTACTTAAATGATTGATCAGGTCTAATTTAAACCAGTTATTTCTATTAGTGCATTTATGTACACTATCCAGGCAGGTCACAGTGCAGTGGGGGCTTCTTGCCTAATCATAAATAAAACTGTCATGGAGCAGTGTATAGTTATCCTTCAGCAGACTTATTTTTTCTTCTACAACAAGGATTCGATGATTCAGGGGCACCAAACATAATCGATTCAAGATGGCAGATAATCCACCAATAGTAAAAGTATCACCCAGTATGCACGTGTAACTACTAGTTTGCATGCTGTTTTTCGGTAGTTTTTTACAAACGTTTTATGGGCTGTTCAAATCTCAATTTTGCTTATATGCTTGAATTCAGCAAAATGTGTTCAGACTTATCACTCGACATATCCATATAGTGTATTCAGAAGTTTATACTTTTGATTCAGTTTGTTTATATTTCTGTACTTTTTCTTTAACCCCTTCAAGACTGAGCCAGTTTTCATGTTTAGGCCTGTTGCACACGGCCGTGACAATATTGCGGCCTGCGTACAGCGGGTCTGCAATATGCAGGCACCGGCCGTGTGCTCCCCACTTGAGTGCTTCTGTGGTGTTTCTGTCCGTGCATCTGCACTGCAAAAAAATAGAACATGTTCTATTTTTTTGCAATGTGAACGGCCGCACAACATCCGTGTGCATGAGGCCTAAAGGGGTTGTCCAACCAAAAATATTCCACATTTTTAAAACCAGCACCAGGATCTGAATTCTTTTGTAATTGCGTGAAATTAAAATCTTTTAATTTGTCACTTTGTGTTAATTACTTTGGAAACTTTTACTTATCCAAGCCATTCTGAGACTGTATTCTCGTGATACATTGTGCTTCATGTTAGTCGTAAATTTGAGTTGATGTGTTTTACCAAAATTTACAGAACATTTAAAAAAATTTGCAATTTTCTCTGCTATTAAGACAAACTAATTATCATTCCCCATATGCCTACTTCATGTTGGCATCGTTTTGTAAATGTAATTTTATTTTATTAGGGAGTGCATTTTGTAAATGCAAATTTTAAACTAAGGGGGTCATTTATTTAGCTGAAATACACCTATATTAGGCGTATTGCAGTCGCAGATTGCGGCGCAACGGCTAGTTGGGCCGCAATCTGGGACTTTTCTCTGCTCACGACAGGTCTAAAAAAGTGAGTGTGGCGGAGAAGGGGACAGGCTGGCAGGCCTGTCTCATTAACTATTTTCTATGCCTGTTTTAGGCTTGAAAAATGTCTAATGCCCCTTGCAGATGAGCATTCCTCCCACAGCAAGTTAGCAACGCAGCTCCTGGCCTGACCTCCCAGCGCTGCCGGGGGTCACATAGCATTATATTGATATATGATGCTATGTTACTCTTACAGTTCTGGAATGTATTGTATAACAGTGGCATACCATATTTTTCGCCCTATAAGACGCACCGGCCCATAAGACGCACCTAGGTTTTTAAGGAGGAAAATAAGAAAAAAAATATTTTGAACCAAAAGGAGTGCTTTTGGTGGGTTTTGAACTAATGGTGGTCTGTGGATGACACCATTATGGGGGATCTGTGGATGACGCACTGTTATGGGGCATCTTGTGGGTGACGAACTGTTATGGGGCATCTTGTGGGTGACGCACTGTTATGGGGCATCTTGTGGGTGACGCACTGTTATGGGGCATCTTGTGGGTGACGCACTGTTATGGGGCATCTTGTGCTATGTGTCATCCACAGATCCCCACCATAACAGTGTCCCTCTAGTGTGAATGACCTCCAATACAGGGGGTGGGGGTCGCATCTGCTTTTATAATGACAGCGGGGCCCGTGCAGTGACTGTATTCAGTGACTGTATTCTCTTACACGGGCCCCGCTCACTGTATATAATCATATCTGTAATTGTTATGTATATAATCGGGTAATCAGCGCCTGTATACTTACAAGCGCTGGGTAGCAGGGAGGAGGCAGGCCGGGAGGACGGGCGCTGGCAGCGTGAGTCACTACGTCCTGCGCCATTCATAAAGTGGGCGGCGCAGGCGCGTGACGTAGTGACTGAAGCTGCCAGCGCCCGTCCTCCCGGCCTGTCTCCTCCCTCCTCTCTGCTACTGAGCCCTTGTAAGTATACAGGCGCTGATTACCCGATTATATACATAACAATTACAGATACGATTATATACAGTGAGCGGGGCCCGTGTAGTAGAATACAGTCACTGCACGGGCCCCGCTGTCATTATAAAAGCAGATGCCGGCCGCCAGCCCCTACTCCTTCTCAGCTGATACGCCGTGCCACAGGTGTATTATTGAAAATTCGGCAAAATGCAGCATTTGCCCCATAAGACGCACTGCTATTTCCCCCCCACTTTTGGGGGGATGAGGGGGGGGGGGGGGGGAGTGCGTCTTATAGGGCGAAAAATATGGTAATACTGCCAGTGTTATCCAATACATTCCAGAACTGTAAGGGTTACATAGCATCATAAATCAATATAATGCTATGTGAATCCAGTCAGTGCTGGGAGGTCAGGCCCGGTGCTGCGATGTGGACTCGCTGCGGGAGGAATGCTCGTCTGCAAGGTGCCTAAATGTAAGACCGCTAGATGCTGTGCTAGTACGTCACTGCCGGGAAGGGGTTAAAGAGGAAGTAGCGCTTGCACAAGCACCACCATCTCTTCAAATTATCTGCTAATCTTAAAGGTTCACATACTTTTGCCACTCAGTCATTTATTTATTGAGGAAAATGATCCAGTATTACATGTATAAGTCTAATATTTTTTTACTTATTTGATTATCTTTATCTACTTTTATGACTTGTGTGAAAATCTCATGTAGTTTTAGGTCATATTTATGCAGAAATATAGAAAATTCTTACAGATTCACAAACTTTAAAGCACCAGTGTACTTAAAAAAAAAAAAAAAAAAAGCCCCTTATTAACCCCTTCCTGACATAGCAATTTTGCGTTTTCGTTTTTCACTCTCTGCCTTCATTTAGCTATACTTTTATTTTTCTGTTTCAAAATAGCCAGACTAGAGCTGGTTTTTTTGCAGGGCAAGCTATACTGAGAAATCAGTTCAGGATGCATCAGGATGTCTTCAGTTCAGTCTTTTTCCCTTTTCAGGACAGAGATAATACCGCAACATGCTGCAGTTTTATCTCCATCCAAAATTCCGGGAACACATGCCGGATCCGGCATTAATTTACATTGAAATGCATTAGTGCCGGATCCGGCATTAAAAATACCGTAGTGCCGGATCCGTCCTTCCGGTCTGCGCATGCGCAGACCTTTAAAAATTTGAAAAAAAATATAGAAACGGATCCCTTTGTCCGTATGACAGACGGATCCGTTCTTGCAATGCATTTGTGAGACGGATCCGCATCATCCGGATCGGTCTACAAATGCTGTCCGTTTGCATGCAGATTGCACGGAACTGCTTGCCGGATCACTTTGCCGCAAGTGTGAAAGTACCCTAACTGCTCCATTTAATATTGCATACAATGTAAGTGGGAACCTGAAAAAAATTCCAAATGGGATGGAATTGGGGAAAACAAATCGCAATTCTGCCAAAGTTTTATGGGTTTCCATTTTTACTATGCGGTAAAGCTGACCTGTTCCCCTTTATTCTCCAGGAAAGTACAGTAACAGTGATACCACATTTGTGTATTTTTTTGCTAAAAATAAGAACTTTAGTAAAAATATTATTTTTGTTATAATAATTTTATTATTTTTTCACAATTGACCACAGTATCTGAGGGCTAAAATATCTGTGATCAGCATTGGTGTTGTGCAGGTATATGACATATGATGACTGCAGCCAATCGCTGTCCTCAGCAGTATTCTCTAACTTCAGCCACTACCATAGTCGTTATGCCCCTTGATTGGGTATCTCTTTTAGATGTGTAAGGCTGCTGTGTGGTCTTTTCTGCACACTTTCAACAATGCCAGGTGCATACTTTTGCATCCTTGGATGCTTTGGGGTGCAAAGTACAACAGGCTGCAGTAACCAAGGTGCATCCGGCAGTGTGGTCTTTTTTTCATAGTTTCTCCTACTCCTATGTACTGTTTCGAACATCCCATGGTCCTGTGTCCCTCAAATGACACAAGCAAGAAAAGTATTATTTTTTTTTTTTTGTGTTACTCCCACCAAGTTCTAGGCTGTTGTTGTTTGTTCCTTTATTAAAGTGTTCCACTGGTTCTCTAGATGAGTAACTTTTTTTTGTTCCCGCTAGGTTCATGACCCATCTTAAAAGGGTATATCCGAAAATGGCGGCTGCCATACGTTCAGCACGTGAACCCAAACTGGCATACGTGAGTCTGAATCTCTCACGGAAGTGCTAGCAAGCAACTCAGACGCGTGCCATGTGCTGGAGGTTGTAATCCTAGGCTGGGATCACATACTAAACATGGCAGCCGCATCTTGGTCAACCCCTGGCCTTTTAATAGTGATGACCTATCCTCACGATAGGTCATCAATATCAGATTGGTGGAGGTCTGACATCCGGCACCCCCGCCGATCAGCTGTATGAGGAGACTGCGCGCACAGTGTGCATGTACCATCTCTCTTCCTGCTCTGCTGCTTTGCCATAGACATAGCAGCAGCAGGAAGAGAGATGGGAGACAGAACATGCACGCTGCACCATTTAAATGCATTCACTGTTTTTATTTGATGCATGATAGACAATCCCACCCAGTCCTTCAGTGTTTGTAGGATTTTATCTTATTACCAGTATGCTTCCTGTATTTCACTTTATTAATGTAAACCTTTATTGCTATTTGTTCAAACTAATTAAACCTTTACCTTTTTTATTTTTTTTGTTTTCATTGTCTGGCTCTGCAGGACTGCAGCTTTTCCTGTAGTTCCTTGCAAAATTTTAGAATCCATCTGCAATTGTACATAACAAGTCAAGTGAAAGCTACAGTACGACAGTTTTCATGGCATATTTAATTTCACACACAAAATGTTGACTTTTCCGTATTTGTGCAGTTATTGTGCATTGTTCAATATGCAGAATACTAAAGGGGGCTATACTAGATTGTCAGCTGAGCCCCACCAATTACGGTGGCACTGGCTGACCATTTATTGTTTAAGGGGGTTTTCTCTATCATACAACATGTAATAGTTGAAGTTCAGCAACTCAAGATTAAAATAACAAATCTGCAGCTTAACATATAAAACATTAAAAAGTGACTGCGTGTTCAAAAGACTTAAAGGGAGTCTGTCATCAGTTTCACCTTTTTAACCCTTTTCATAGCTTTCTAGCAGCATTACAGTTGATAAAAACGTTACCTTTATAAGCAATCGTGGACTTATAAAACTGGCAAAAATCATCTTAGTAGGATAGCCGGTGCATGCGCATTAATTACTGTGATGCCGTACCAGGAATGGACATCGCAGTGCGCATGCGCCGGCCGACGGACTCAGCGCGCAGGAGCGGGATCTCAGTGAGAGAAGAAGTAAGAAGATGGGCGGGCAGAGGGAAAGACTGGGCGGGCGGAAGCGACGATAAGGCAGAGCTGCCTGGGCACCTACGAGGTTGACGCCGCCCCTGGGCGCTTGCGAGCCCTCATTTGCATATCCTACTAAGATGATTTTTGCCAGTTTTATAAGTCCACGATTGCTTATAAAGGTAATGTTTTTATCAACTGCTAATGCTGCTAGAAAGCTATGGGAAGGTGTTAAAAAGTTGAAACTGTGATGACAGACTCCCTTTACAGGGGTTTTCTGAGATTTTTGAAACTGATCAACTCTCCTCTGGATAGGTCATCAGTACATGATAGGTGAGTACCTAGGCCATGTGAGGTCACGTCTGTTGGTCACATGGTGTAGGCGCAGCTCAGCCCCCATTGTAGTGAATGGGGGCTAGCTGTAATACCAAGCACAGCCGCTATGAAATGGGTGGCACTGTACTTGGAGAGCAGAGAGAAGGCCGCATCGCCACTTGGAGCTCCGGTGCCTTCTAAAACAGTTGATTAGTAGGGGTCCTGTGTGTCTGACCCCTTCCAATCAGATACTGATGACCTATCCAGGGGTTCTAAAATCCCAGAAAAAAACTTTTTTATTTTTAACTCCAGTCGCTTTTTAATGTTTTACCCGTTAGGCTGGAGATTTGTTATTTTGTCTGTGTTGATTAAAAAAAAAACACACCATTACATTTGGCATGATATCTAGATTAAGGTGGTCATACACCTTACATAAATGTTGGCTGAACCCATGGATTATTGTGAGACAGACTGATATATAATGTGTACTGTGATATTATTTGGGGGGGGGGGGGTTTCAGGCCTGTTGCATTTCAACATGCCTGATCCTTTTGTTCTTGAGGGAGATGTGCCTTGCAGATCTGAACTCCCCTCTTGATGTGTATGAGGGTTAGTCAGCATGAATAATTGTCAGCTGAAAGAGTTGTATAAAATGTATGGCCAGTTTTAAAGGGGTTGTGCAAGAATGAAGGGAAAGGGGGTTTGGCCAGATCACCATCATGACTAATAGTCACATGGCGCGAGGGGATTCGGTCACCACCACAGCCAGAGATTGGCTGCAGGCGATCTCAAACGGAATGTTAACAGAGAGGGAACCCAGCAGAGCATCTCAGGCCTGGAAGTAGCGGCAATCCAGCACAGAGAAGCAGGTAAGTGTAAGTAAGCTTCACTTTACAGGACCGTCCAAGTTGGGGGGGTTTGCTAAAAACCCCTCCATTCTTGCACATCCCCTGAGGTTTAATGATAAGTGTTCAATTTTTTTCTTTTTCAATTAGAGTTTAGATCTTAAGGGCAGACAGCAGGCTGACATAATTGTGTCTTAAATACACTGCTGTTTATATGAAAATATGGCAGTGTTTTTTGTTACACTTCTTTTCTCTGTTTGGGCTACAGAGATTATGGCCTTGTTTTTATCAGAGCTCAGTGGCGTACAATGGGCTATGATAACCAGGCATTCTGCCGATGCTGTGCTTGATGTATGACTAGGCGTGCGCTTTGTCAGAAATTAGGCCTAGCATCCAGCAGTCCGTGTGCTTGAACTGGCAAGAAGATAAATGTGGCAGGGCCACCATGCTCCCTTTTCGGGACAGTGACAAAGCCAGTAGTGTAACTGCACTCGTGCAAAAAATGTTGCAGCTGTGCAGTTTGCAAGTTTTTTACATCACTAAAAGTGGCATATTTTAATGTTCGGCCCCATGAGTTAATCGCTTTGTGTCCCAGGATCTGCTGATGCTAAAAGAATTCGCCAGGATGCCCAAAATCGCTGCAACAGTGGGAATGAAGTAACTTATGCCTCCTTTTGAAACTGCAGAGCCCTCATTGTTTGTTATTTAAAGGGGTTGCCCCATTATAGCAACTTTGCACTTATCCCCTTATACTGTGGACAAGAATGGGGGCTCCGGTTGCTCTGTTAGAATGACTCTGCAGACCCCACTTGATTAACTGTATGGTGCTACTGGAGATAGCGGAGTACTTGTACTCCGCTATCTCCAGCAGTCTCGTAAAGTGGAATGCAGTGCATGCGTGTGTCTGCTACTTTATTCAAACTGAAGAACTTGGGCTTCTTGCACACGACCGCATGGCTTTTTCAGTATTTTGCGGTCCGCAAAAAACTGATTGCCAAAAAATACAGATGACGTCCGTGTGCATTCCGTTTTTTGCGGAACAGCTGGCCCCTGATAGAACAGTACTATCCTTGCCCGTTATGCGGACAATAATAGGCATGTTCTATCTTTGAACGGAAATACGGAAACAGAAGGCATATGTAGTACCTTCCGTTTTTTTTGCGGATCCATTGAAAAATGGTTTCGTATACGGAACGCAAAAAACGGAAAGTGTGCAAGAGGCCTTAGGCCCATGTTCGAATGATTATGGGGACCACAGAGGTCGGACCTACGGTGATCAGACACTTATCCCCGTGTCCCGTGGATAGGGTATACTGTTTTAACCCATTTAAAGATATGCCAGTATTCTAGAGCAATACTGTATCACTTTGGCAAAGTCTTTTGGCTGAAAAAGGCACAATGCGCTTGTTTGCTAAATCTGGACTATTGCTGTGGTTCAGCTTGCCTACAAATTATAATGTCATTCCTTCGTCTATCCACCTTCCTGTCTTTTGTGCAAACTCTAAGGACCCTTTTCATGGCCTCTACTTGAAGAATCTTTCTGTGCAAACTTATAGGTAAATCTGTGGTTTATTAATGTTAGAGATTACTGAGAAGAAAGTGAAAATGAGCTCTTAAGCTCGGCAGTCAATGTTCCACCCTTTAAATAGGACTTGAGACACAAGACTACTGAGAAACTTTGAAGAACTTAAACTGGATGGTAGTAGGATGCTAGGATGAGAAGGCTTTACATTACAAGAAGACTTGCTCTAACCTTGAAAGTCATGAAACAAATATTTTGTCATTCAACTAACGTTCTGGGCAGAAGACTGGTTCAGTGTACTCATTATAATAAAGATGTAACTATTAAAACTGCTTTACTTCGGACAAAAGCCATAAAGTAATGAAATACCTTTCCCAAAGCACAATGTAGAATTTGGTGATGTCTAAAAGAAAAACCGATATGGACAGGCGAACAAAACAATAAAGTATTTTGTTACTGGAATTCTCTATCTGGAATTGTGGACCCTGTGAATGAAGGTTTCTCTTTACATTGGACAACTTATGGATACTATGAATACTAACTGTATTTCATGAAATTTGACTGACCATTGTACATTTCCTTAATCTTGGATTGAGAGACAAGATAGACAGCTGGATTGGTTCATTGGTTTCAAGGTCGATGGTTTCTGCATACAACAGGCTATACTTGAAGAAATACATACATACCTGCATAGAAGATATACTGGAGAGGAATTTGTTCGCATTTCCATTTTTCATGCATTTTTCATGCATTAACTGGCCTACCTACATGTAAACGTATGTGTGAGGGGGGGGCCTCATGTCCAGTGTAGGATGTGCTGTTATTTTCTGTATCGTGCAGGAGTTCAGAGGGAGGGAGGGTGCGGCTTTTGTGTCTCCCTGGGGGCTTCACCGGCTGAACATTTTGCTGAGCAGTCCAGTGACAAGACCTGGAATGTGTTGGAGGGAGGACAAATGGACTTTTCACCTTTTACTCATGGACATAGAATGGTTGAGGGCTTGTAGTTGTTCATGCCCCTACTTGCCCAAAGCGAATGATGAAAAAACTAACTAGAGGAAGTGGAGGTTCCTGTCTGTACTGGAATGGTCAGGATCTATGTTGAAGCCAGAAAGTGAGGCTTTTTGTGAAGATCGCCGGGTTGGGGTCATCCCCTGAGATATCCGTGTAATATTGGACTATAAATAAGAGTTGAACTCCATCTGGATCATCTGGCTATTGTAAGAAGACCCACAGTCGCCCCCTTGTGACAGTTTGTCCTGTTAAGGAACATTGCAGACCCATATATTTATGTGAAAGCTTATCATGGTATATTGATTTTGCCAAGATATATACTTGTTCTATCGTTAACAGTAAATACCCTTGTCATATTTAAAGGGAATTTAGACCTTGAAACCACTATCACATTATAATGTTGAGTAATCGCTTTATAAAGTGGTCCCCTGAATAAATTTTCAGTTTCAGGATTATTAAATAAAATGAACCTATGTAGTGCTTTCTGTATGCTAATTAGGGTTGAATAGTCCCTAACATGTCTGGTCATGAATACCTCACTTCCAAGTTGATTGACATCCCTTGCCTCTTCTAAGTCTCAGATATACAGTTGCATTGTGCTCCCTGCACATGTGGAGTCTGTCTATAGAAATGTACTCAATCCAGCTTAACCCTTAGGATAGCAGAGGTTTTTTCGTTTTTGTGTTTTCATTTTTCTTCCCCATCTTCCTTGAGCCATAACGTTTTTACTTTTCCGTTCACACTAGCTGTATGAGGCTTAATTTTTGCGGGACAAGTTGTACTTTCTAATGCCACCATTAAATTATGGCATACAATTTAGTGGGCAGCGGTAAATTAAATTCCAAATGGGTGGAATTGAAGAAAAAATGCAATTCCTCCACCATTTTATGGGTTGTGTTCCCTTAGCATTTCAGTTTGCTGCAGAACTGACCCAATAAATTTTGGGTAAGAGAAGCAATGAAAAAATGTCAAATTGGCCATTTGACCTTTTTTTCCGTTATTGGACAAATATATTTTTGTTTTAATAGTACGTGGTGTTTTCGGTTGCAGTGATACCTATGATGTTTTATATTTTTTGCTATTTAGTTATTTATATTTTTATTACACAAAAAGGGGGGTGATTTGAACTTTTTATATTATTTATTTATACTAATATTTTTTTTTTACTTTTTTTTTGTCATGATTTTGACACTCGTATTTGAGAGTACAGAAATTTCTTAATTTTGAACAATCATGGATTTTTAAAATGCATTTGTTACTGACTATTACTCAATTTCTTATGTTGGCCTGCCACCTGGTGGCCACCAAATAAGAATTGCAGCTTGAGTGCCCTTATCCTCTTCAGCGAGGACTGAGCCGCATTAAAATCAATTAACCTGCATCCTCATTGGCCACATAGGATGCCGTTAACAAGCCGAAGCGCAAGCTTCTGGGTTTTTATCTTAACTTGACACAGCATCTAAGGCTTTAATTACTGCAATCGAAATTATTGCCGATCGCGGTAATTAGCCAAGGGTCCTCCGGTCATGACTCCCACTACACGCGCGAGCGGGCGCAATGTTTGTATAGTGCTCCAGTGCCCTACATGTATTAAATATTATCTGGTATTAATATTGTTCACATGAATTTATTACGTCATATATATTTAGAAAAAAGTTTAGAAATGTTAATCATAATGTAGTTCATGTTCTATTCAAGCTAAGGCCCGTTTCACGCTCGCCTGCTGGATCTGTACTATTGTTTGCACACATGTGCTGCCAGAAGTCCACCTGGCCTCATTCACTATAAGGCACTCTTTCACACGAGCGTGACAGATTGGCTCCGGATGTGTTCAGTGAAAACTCGCACGATTTTGCAAGCAAGTTGTCTGCAATTGCGTTCAGTTTTTTCCGCGCATGTGCAATGAATTTTTCACCAGCGTGATAAAAAAACTGAAGGTTTACAAACAACATCTCTTAGCAACAATCAGTGAAAAAACGCATTGCATCCGCACTTGCTTGCGGGTGAAATGTGTTTTTTGCTGAACCCCCATTCACTTTTATAGGGCCGGTGAAAAACGCTGAATATAGAGCATGCTGCATTTTTCACGCAACACAGAACTGATGCGTGAAAAAATGCTCATGTACACAGACCCATTAAAATGAGTCGGACAGGATTTAGTGCGGGTGATATGCGTTAATGTCACGTATCACACCCGTGCGGGAAAACTCGCTTGTGTGAAAGAGACCTAATGGGTAGGGGAGGAGATCCGGCCGCAGCATGGCAAATATGCCAAGAGGCCACCTGGACAAATAACTGTTTTTGTCCGGCTGCCCCTTGGCATATGTGCCGGGCTGCGGCCAGATTTCCGGCTGGTGCCCATTATAGTGAATGGGGCCGGGCGGACTTCCCCTGCTGGAAAAGCTTAACGCCAGTGTGAAACTGGCCCCACTTACTAAAAAGAGTGATAAGCAGGGGTTCTAGTAGTGATAGAAAATCAGTTCTCACCTCTCCTATTTTCTCTCCTGTCCCTTAGGCAAGGGCTACATGGCGGCACTAGTTGCGAGCAGGATCACTGAGTAGTGGTGAGCCCAAAGAAATCCAACCGTGTTGGATTTCTTGCAAGTGCCTCGGCAATCCCATTCATTTCTATGGGATAGTCGCTACTCAGCCATCCTGACCACGACAGCTGTCGCGTTACCAGTGTCGCCATGTAGCCCTAGCCTTATACTAGGTATCTTCATTCTGCTTCAAGGCCCTTTACAATGCCTGAAACTGTGCTGCACATGTTCAGTAGTAAGTTCCTCCTCTAAAGACCTGAGGAGGAAGTTCACTACTGGGCATGTCTGCAGTCATCTCAGAACAGCTATAAGTAAAAATTAATTAGATGTTTCAGTGCTTCTATATGTTAGGTATAATGTGTTAGGGTATGTTCACACAACGGATTTTTGAAAATGCACTGAAGAAATTAACATTGAATCTGTGCTGATTTCCCATGTGATTTTTGGTTCAGAAGACAGGATCAGGAGCAGTTAAGTACTGCCAAGCTATCAGACGTAGTTAGAGCACTGCTAGTCTAAACATGGAACAGAGTGGATCAAGACACAGAACAGGTAGATCAGGCAATGCATGGACAAGGATACAACAACACCATAGAACAGGTACAGAAGATCAGACGAGGCAAAAACATCAACAACACTTTAACCAGGTGACACCACACAGAAGGGCAGATGGCAAAACCCCATGGGTCAGCAGCAAGGGGCTACACTCAGCAAGGCACAAGACCGACTCACCCCAAGCCCCACATCTCACTGGTAGAAATGGCTGCAAAAACAAGGGCACCTGATAAGCCACACCCAGGAACAGATCAGGGAATGTTAACCCCGCCAGAACCATAGAACACACAATCACAAGTGGATCGGAATCTGTGCTGATTCTCCCATTGAAATGAATGTGAAGCTGAAAAAACCCCCAAAAAAAACCATAAACCACTTGGGAAATCAGCACGGTTCACACACAAGGCCGCAGCTAGCACGCATGGCAGAACCAGCAAACATGGGAACACCCACATCCAGTACACAAACCGCATGCAGCCAGCCTGCACTGCATCGGTGGCAGGAACCACAGAGATACAGACATGGGGAGTACACACGTTCACAGGCATAGTGCACACAATACACTGCAGCCCCAAGCAACCTGCACACACAGGTTTCAGCCTGCAGCCAGTACGCGAGAGAGCATGCAGCCAGCCTGCACGATCACAACTGTCACAGTGAACCGCACCGTGACGGCTAATCTTAAGTCCAGTGAGCACTTTGGTCTCTTCACAGATTACCAAGCACAGCGCCGTACATTGTATAGTGGCTGTGCTTGATATTGCAGCTCAGCTCCATTTACTTGAATGGGACTGAGCTTCGCCTAGGCCACATGACCGATGTACAGTGATGTCACTGGCCGAGGAAGAGGCTTCGCACTCAAACAGTTGATCAGCGGGTGTCCTGGGAGTCTGACCCCCGCAGATCTGATATTGATGACCAGTCCTGAGGGTAGGTAATCAATTTCACATTCCTGGATAACCCCTTTAAAGGCTATGTACCCCGGCAATTTTATTTTTATGATTGCATTTTACTCATCATAGGCTTAACATAATTTTTTCAATTTGTCTTTATTTAAAAAAAATATTCAGCAGCTTTGTCATAAAGGGTTAAATCTTCTGCCTAACTGTTAGAATGCTGCTTTTATTTTGTGCCAGTCATCTAATAACCCTTATCTATAAATTACTAATAGCTCAAAAACATTTATTTACAGGCTGTGTACACCTTTGGGACAGTATTTTGGGGGGCTCATTTGGGGCTAAAATAATTTGTTCAATTGGTCTTTATTTATATTGAGCTGTTCAGTAACAAAGGGTTAACTGTTTTGCTTGCTGTGTGCATTCTACTTTCACTTTGTGCTGGTCATCTAATAACCCTTATCTGTAATCTACTAAGAGGTCCTAAACACTTATTTAAGCCACATTGTTATCAGTAAGATATAAATTAAGCTTTGATGAGTGTTTAAAATGTCAGAGATAAGGAGCCTGTTAGCTCCCTGACTGATGGAAAAGAGAATTCAAATCTCTCTATTCTCTAATCTCTCTAAGGATTCCATATTTTTAATAAAGACCAATTGAAAAAATGATTTTTAGCTCATAAGTACAATGCAATAATTTAAAAAAATTACCCCAAAGTTGTACATGCCCTTTAAGCCACATTCTTGAAGAATTTAGCTCTGATGAGTGTTTATAACATCAGAGATGAGGAGCTGTCAGCTGAGCTACGGGGAGCATGATACTGGAGAATCTCAAGGCTGTACAGAGAAAGGGGCTCACATTTTTAATAAGGACCCATTGAAAATATGATTTTTAGCTTAAAATGAGTGCAATGTAATAATAATAAAAAAAATGCCCCCAAAGGTGTCCAGAGCAAAGAGACACTGAAAACAACAACTCCTGCTATGGCAGATCTAGCATTTTAAAAGGCTAGCAAGGATTGCTTCAATTCCTGCATAGTGGCTGCTGCAGATGAAACGTATGGCAAAGTGCAACTTGTCCCGGCGATAATGGCAATCATTTCTGAATCTGGGGCTACAGCTTTTTTAAAAAAAGGCATTGCCTTATAGAGGGCAAATCTTCTAAATACAGGTGACCTTGGTGAAATGCTGCTAGTTTTTCACAATACTGCAGAACTGGACTTAACCTATAGCAGTTGCCTTTCTTCCCCAAGGACTTGCAGTAGGGCAAAATTGTCAACTGGAAAATAACTGGCCACAAGAAAAATATATGAAGCACTTAATGACTTTGGCATGCAACAGGTACACAGAAATGACTCAATAGATGACTGAAACTCAATGATGGTGGCAACAGGTAAAGCAGATGGAAGTCTGGCAATGGAATAGGCTGAAGATGGTAATGGGATTTAAATAGAGAGCGGTGAACAACAGACAGCAAAAATAAGAGCTGCAGAACTGACCTTGTTGTGCAGTATAACCCAGCAAGATGGCCCGGACAAATCAAACACTAACGAAGGGTACACAAATACAATACCAATAGACTAGATTGTGACTGTGTGATCAAGAAACTGGGAACAAATGCAAAGATCTTTCACTATACCCAGAAACATTGAAGATTTAAAGGAATGCTAATCAATCAATAACTCCTCCCTAAATTAACCAGGCTAAGCGAGTCAATAAAAGTGAGCCAGATTCAGGTGCTGTATTTGTTATGCAGCTGTCAACCAATCAGTGTTCATAAAGAGGCGAGGATGAGGCAGCAAGGAACTGTCTGTTGCTTATTACACTTGGCTTTTATTATTTGTTATTAAACTGAAGTATATTTCTAAATTCAAACTATTTTGATAAAAATACACATCTGTTAATAAAATGGGGAAAGCCCACAAGTAATCTTTCATTTCTCAGTTGCAGAGAAATTGTTCCGGTGCAGCTTTCCCCGACAACGAGACAAGGCCTTTATAAGACAACCCCTTTTAAATAATATATGGTCATATAATGTAGATATTTTGTTAATAATTTACATACAGACAATGGTCTGTTCTAAGAACAGAGCTGAGGTATTTAAAGTTGTAATAGTGAAACGTAGTGGTCATGCCTGGCCCAATAAAGTGAAATAGGGTACGGCCACTTAAATACTATACGGGGAGACTGGCAGCCTGAATCCTATGGATACTCCGTGTGTTGATGGAAATACCCCTATAGTGGATTTATGACTGGAATTTACAGCAATGTAAGTGTGTTTATAGGGTAGTCATTATATAATTTAAGAAATATTAATAAAGGTACATAGTTGGTGCTATCGACCTGTACTTTTACAAGTAGCGTCCAGTAATTCTTCCGTCTTTGAGGGGAATCTTGGCACTTCCTTGTTGCATAGTGAATTGATTTACTAACACGTTCTTATTGTTGGTGTGCTTTGTGGCATTGCCTGATGTAGGTTCAAACGTTTAGTCCACAAAATCATCACCTTTTTTTTTTCTTTCCAAGGACTGTGCAGAAACTATATCAGGATAACTGTTAACTTGTATTTGACTGCATTGTATTGAACCGTCTGCAGCAATTGCCTCATCAGGGGTATAAACGTCTTCATGGGTAGCCTGCTTCTTTTCACTTCTCCACAATACAACAGAGGATTCCTTTCCACATGGGGATAACTGGATCCTTAAGGCTTTTAACTTGCTATTCTTTCAGTGGAAAAAAGTTTGTTTTCCCAAGTAATTGTGAACTTGCTTTTTTTCATAAGGTTAATTGTTTTTTTCTTTTGTTTTGGGGCTGATTTGCTTCTCACTTTAAAAGGCTTTGGGCACAACTAATAAATCAGGTAGTGTATTTTAATTCTGACATGGATCCATACTTCTATGCATTTGCTAGGGAGACTGTGAGCTTCTGTGCAATGCTATTGTCTACTCTTTTACAAAAAAAACCCTCCTTTTTTAGGCACTGGCATTTGCCATTACATGTTCTTTGACACTAACTGGAGGGGCAAGCTGAATAAATTTATTTTCTATACAATTCACCATCACATTAAACATTTAGATTGGGTTCAAGTACAGTTTCCTTTACCCTCGGAGAAATCCACTTGTCATAGCATTTATTTTAACACTACTTTCAGAAGTAATGTCGGTGAATGATGGATATAATTCTTAGGGTATATTCACACAGCAGAAAATACATGTCAGTATCCAGTGTGTTTGCAGTGGAGTCCGCATCATAAATCTGGGGCTGACGCTTGGGTATATGCCAGCGAATGTGTAGTTTGAATGCTACAAATTACCTCTATTGATTGGCGGCTAATCCCTCTGCGGACACCCAGCCCACGTTTCCCATTAAAGATGAGCTCTTTGCTTTGTGAAGGCACAGCTGATTCCCTTTGAGGAAACAATGGGAGGCAGAATAAACAGATTTACTGAGAATATCACACCAATCTCCCACGTGAATGTGTCTTTAGCATATATTTTAAACATACCTATTTCTTTTTTCCATGCAAAACTTTGTATTATCTTGGAGGAGAAAGTCACATTCCATCTAACTTTTTCCTGCAGGCCCTTTCTGTAAATAGTTGAGAATCCTTCCTCCGGATACCCCATCCTATTGAGGTTTTCTGGGGTTTTCTAAACCTGGCTGAGATAATGGAATAAAATAAACTATACTGCCACGTTTAAAACACAACCTCCTGCCAGAAGTGGTGAATTCACTCAATCATACAGATGACCTCTTGCAACCCAGTCACTGACCTCAGTGGTCGCATGCTCATTTGTGGCAAATGACAATTGAGGTTAGTGATTGACTGCACTAGTCAAATGAATGACCTACATGATGTCGTTGAAGTACCTGCAGTTACAGGAGGAGGATTGAACTTGTACTCATCCATTTAGTCCATCATCTCCAGTCCTTGTTGGTCTTGCAGTGAAAACGTCACGTGTGTCATAATTGCTGCAGCCAGTCACTGTTTGTACATGTGCACATGACCTCTGTGGCCAGCGATTGGCTGCTGTAGTCTTTTGAATGGTGTACATGACATCACTGCAAGTCTGGCAGGTGGTTGAGAAGATAATATTTTTATTATAACTTTGCCTACTCTAAAGCTATGTGAAGAAAAACTGAAGAATATCTACATCTAGTAACCATCAGTGAAAAATACATTGCATCTGGATGCCTTCTATTTTTCACAAATGCCCCATTCACTTCTATATAGCCAGGGCTGAGTGAAAAATGTACATTATAGAACATGCTCTGCGATTTATTTCCGGAACGCAGTGAAATTAATAGGTCAGGATTCAGTCCGGATGCTATTGCATTCGCTACATGGGAAAGAGCTACTCGTGGGAAAGAACCCTTGTGCTGAAGATTGCCCCCAAAGGATTTCACCTTGTGCAAAGCATGGGTGAAATGTGCTTCAAATCCACTGTAACGGACCGTTTCAGCAGACAAGGGGTTAAAATCAGTTTAGGCGATATGCTCCTTTCTGAGACACAGGCACAGCTACTGCAGAACACCAAACTCCCGAACTGGATACAAAATAGCACTCCAAACTGGGACGTCACGAATAGCTGCTAGCAGACGAACAGGAATCAGCTTACACTCCTGGCAATCAGTCTCTAACAGCATACAGTGGATCCCCCCAATAACGAGACAAGGCTCCGTGTTGAGGGTCAAGCAGTGGTCTGAGGTGCTGGCACACCCAGCCTGGTTTTTATTACAGTTGTTGCAAATACAGGTCCGCACCACAGGGCGGTATAAAACAACCAAGCCCATCTGGTTGTACACGCCCCTAGGGGACCAGAAGGAAGACTGGGACACAGGACAGATATGCAGCACTGCAGGATACACAGAGACAATACATCCCCACAATGCATCATGGTTTCCTCCTCTCTGCCCTGGAGACACCCGAGGAGTAATCCCAATTATCTCTCAAGACAAAGGGAAATCACCAATACACATGTGGGGACAACAGAACAGAAATCACCATTTTAAACATACAATGTCACAACCCTTTTCAATACATAGACATTTAACATTCCCACTGCTGCCACCAATGTAACGGATCTCCTGGCACCCCGACCGGGGTACCTCCGTTGATAAATGCTCCCAGTGCCTCCCGAGGACTCCAAGCCACTCCGCTCGACACCGATACCACCACAGGAACCAGGAAAAGGAACAGCTCTTACAAGAGCTAGGAGTAATAGCCAGGGGAGTATACAAGTATAGCAATCCCCCACACACATGAGACAAGGCTCTATGTTGAGTGTAAAAACAGGAACACTTTATTGAGGGCTACCCGCCCGTATTTATGCAGGTTCCCCATCTGGTGTACACGCCCCTAGGGGACCAGAAGGAAGACTGTGACACAGGACAGATACGTAGCACTCAGGATACACAGACACAACACATCCCCACAATGCATCATGGTTTCCTCCTCTCTGCCCTGGAGACACCCGAGGAGCAATTCAATTATCTCTCAGGACAAAGGGAAATCACCAATACACATGTGGGAACAACAGGACAGGAATCACCACCCAAACACACAATGTCACACCCTCACAGCAAACACAGGCATTTAACATATTCCCAGATAGCTCAAGTCTGAGTGCATATTATTAGGTGAATAGCACTCAGAATACACAAATACAATAAAATTAGCTATCTGGGTACCATCACATAACATACAATACAATTACCCAGACAGATGGTTCTGTCACACACCTCAAAACCCCACATGTCCCCATATGGCTTGGATCTGAGCGCTCAGATGCCACAAACACAGTCAAATCGCCATGGGGTTTAAGTTTTGCATGCGCTGATGAGAGGGCCCATAATCCTGGGGCAAGAGGCTGGCAACCAGGCCCCTCCAAAACCCAGTGGCGAGGTTGGTTTCGCCACATCCACCGTCCATTTATTTCTATGGGGCTGCAAAAAACGTGGACAGCACACTGATCTGCCCTATTCTTGCCTTTTTATGTGGACAAGAATAGGTATTTTTTTCAATGGGGCTAGTGGAAAGTACAGGATGTACACAGACAATGTCCATATTATGTGGATCTGCAATTTGCGGACCACAAAACTGATAGTCGCGTGAATGCTCCCTAACTAGAAGGTGATAGGATGACGTTGTACTAAAGTGTGACTGTCATATTTTTACATTTTTTTTTGCTAATGTGTAGGGTTAGGGATCATTTTTCTAATATACTTTTTATTTAGGGAAAAGCTTTATTTATAGTAGAAAACTAGGGCTGAAATGTCCCTTAGCAGCCATCCTTTTCAGAGCCGTTGCTAAGGGACGTACGTCTGCGCTGACTAGTAAGACTGGCTGGAAGCTGGTGGGCGTCTGCACTGCTCCGTCATATAGTGGGGCCAATAAAGTGATAACTAATGTAAACATATATTTAATATATAAATAAATATACATTCTTCCTTTCTGCTCACTGACCAGCATAGCCAGTGCTGTCAGTGAGCTCTTCCCCTGTACTCCCGCCAGGAGCGATGCCTGTGTGAGCGGTAAGCGCTCACAACAGGCAATGCAGGGGGACAATCCTCTACGGTATATAGGGACAGTTATAGTATATTACATGTCTCTATGTACAGTAGCGGTTTAACTGGTTGACCTGTTGTGATGACATTTTCACTGCATGGCCCAGTCAATCAGAGGGTAGAGAGTGTGGCAGTGGCAGAGAGAGCAGAGCCTCTAGGAGTAACAGCGACGCCCCCGCTGCTCCTAGAGGCTCCTTTACATATATTAAAACCTCATTTTTCTCAGCACTGCGAGCACATACGGACATGGGACCAACACAGATGTCTTCAGCTGCCAAGTGCACATGTAACAGGTCAGCCAGTCTCATACTGTAGGTACAAATCTGCTGAGAGATGTCCTTTTAAGCCTTGCCTCTGGAGAATGTACAACTGCTAGAACTGAGCGCTTTTTAGAAACAAGGAAGTTGTATGTGGATATCTTCAACATCAAAATGTGTTGATTGGCCAGGAAATAATAATAATAAAAAAAGGTTCCATGCTATGGCTGTAAAATTTTTGTACTATTAGTGCATGTTTTTAATTGACGTTACACATTTATGGAATTTACAGTATGTGGGGTCATCAGCGCCGATTGACCTTGAGGTCAGTGGACTGATTTGGCAGCTGTCCATTGGCTAGGCTTTGGGAATCTAGATTAGGGTACATTCACACGACTGTATAAATGGATCCTCATCCGTTCCGCAATTTTGCAGAACGGGTGCGGACACATTCATTTCAATGGTGCCGCAAAAGATGTGGACAGCACACCATGTGCTGTCCGCCTCCGTTCTGTTCCGCAGCCCTGCAAAAAATATGGAGCATGTCCTATTCTTGTCTGGTTGCGAACAAGAATAGGCATTCTCTATATAGCACCAGTCATGTGCGGTCCGCAAAATGCGGAACACACACTGTCCGTATCCATGTTTTGAGGATCCACAGTTTGCCGACCGCAAAACACTTACGGTCGTATGAATGCATCCTTATAGTGGCATTGTCCTGCAGTCAGAAGATTACTGGATTACAGCTTTATAGGTGCTGTTGGCAGTCTTCTGTCTGTTTGGCTACCTGACAATGCTTTCAGTTTTTAGTGGTTGCAGGTGGGAAGTTGGGGTTGTTTTCCCCTCATTCTTGCTGCAGGGTTAAACGCCTTGTTTGATATGGCTGTGAATGAAGAATCCAAGGAGCAGAAGTGAGTAACTTCATGTTACATTATTAAACTTGTTGATGGTCCTGTTCCCAAACTGCTCGCATAAACTCTGAGACTCTCGTGTGTGTCATGATTCTTTTGTTTTTGTTTTTTTGTTTTATTTTTTAGACTGTGGGGAAAACCAACGTAAGGGGAGAGATTTTTTTTTTTTTCCTTAGAGCTACTTCACTTGGAAGTCGAGTAATTTCCTATAGTAGGCCCTTTTGAAAATGCAATGACTTTATTGCTATGGACAAACAGCTCCACTTTTCTTGTGCACTAGTTGCCATGAGCGTTTGGGCATTTTGCATTTGTAGACAGGACAGTTTTCCCAGTTTTGACATGTACAAATAAAACCTAAATTCTGAAAAGAAAAAGCACACAAAGCAAAACTTTGGGCACCCTGCATGGTTAGTACCTAGTATCACATCTTGTAAGCACTTTTTGTAGCCAGCCAAAAGCCAAGATTCTTCCTTGCAAAAGTCTTCCATTTCTGTGAGATTCCTGGGTCGTCTCGGCATGCACTGCTCTTTTAAGGTTTATCCACAGATTTTCAATAAAGTTCACATTAGGGGACTTTGAGGGCCATGGTAAAACCTACATAGACACCTTTACGCAACTTTGTGTCATTATAATTGCATAGAAGTTGATATCAGTGGGTAAAAGTGAGACCCAAGCAGAAATTTATATGCACAGTTCCTCCTAAAAATCTATGTCCAACATTTGCAGAGTTCATAAATACCACTTATGCCCAATGTTATATTCACATATCGTCATAAATTCACAAGAACTAGAAAGAACCAAAATCTGGTTTTAAGAGTTAAATTAAAAAAAAGTAACAAAGTATCTGTAAAAAAAAACAGACACCTGATGATTGCAGTTGCCTTTATGGACTATTGACGCCACATTCAACTTCATTTAGGCTAGTTTCATACTGGCGTTTACTTGGTGCGTGTAGCAGTATTTGTCGTGCTGTGGACAGATCTACGCTGCTCCCCATTTATAGTGAATTGGGCCGGGCGGACTTCCAGCAGCGCATGGGTGTACACTGTTCCCCTGCGGGAACAAGATAAATGTCAGTGTGAAAGCAGCCTAAAAGGAGTTTCTCGCCCATATTCATTGGGGGGGACACAGAAACCGTGGGTATAGCTATGTCCTCTAGGAGGCTTTGACACTAGTAAAAGCTGTTATCTCCTCCCCTGGCAGCTATACCCCCTCCAGCCTGGAGACAGAGCTTCAGTTTTTTCTAGTGTCAATAGGAGGCAAGACCTCCCTGCTCTGCAGGGAATTCTCCTGAAGATTTTTTATATTAGTTTATTTTTTTCCTTCTATTTTAGATGGGAAAACAGTGGACGCCTCTCCTCCCCTGTTCTCCCGGGGTCGAGTTGCGCCAGTGCGGTCACCCGCACTGCTACCTCCCCCACAGAAGACAAGGTGGGACCAGGGCAGCCTCGCTCCCCCTGCATCCCGCCAGCCTAGGGGTCTCCCATCCAAGCCCCCCTTTTCCAGCGTCCTGCCACTACGGTGCCAGTAGCTGAAGGGGTGACCCTGCTGGACCAGAGGAGGGGTGAAGATGGCGGCAGAAAAGAGAAGAGAGGTGAGTACACGGGACTAGGTGAGTAAGTTTGACGCTCTGGGTTGGTCTCCCCTTCCTCGTTGTGCAATAGTCTGCGAACAGACAGGGCTTCAGCAGAGCCCAGCATCTGCAGCCATTCCGGCACCCCTGAAGTATTCCCCTCTGGCACAGGCCGTTTGGTTGATTATTGAATGGAGGACAATAGGGGGTTAATGGTGTGCTGTATGCATTCTGGCGTGAATTAGGACCTGCCCTATTTTCGTATTAACATGCAGGGAGCGGAGCGCAGCTCCCCCTCCCCTACAAGGCGGCATCTACCCTTCGGGAGCTGACGCCGGGTTAACCCTCTTGGCCCTCCCTCACTCATGGTGGTGATAATATTCAACAATCAGGGGCATACTTATGGCCTGAAACCATTTCCAGGACCACCCTGTCTGCCTGAGGCCATCACCAGCTCCCCTCAAGCTATCAGCACCCCTCCTGTCATACCCTTCACTCCTCTTGTTGTCAAGAAGGGACATCGGCACATGGGGGGTTAATACGCCGTCCGGAGCGCACATGCAGGGAGGGGAGCGACAGGAGGCTTCTGCTCCCCCTCCACCCTCCGGAGTCAGATCGATAAGGGCCAGCGCCCTCCACTTATCGCGGCACCTAACTCATTGCCACCTCCTTCGGAGCGGACGCTGGTCGCGCCGCTCCGGAGGGGTTTTACTGTATGCGTTCGGTCGGCACCGCTTCGGTGCTCCGGCTGCGATATTCTTTGCCCGGCCCGCACTGTCGTCCAACCGGCGGACACACAGTGTGCAACCCCCGTCCGTTGCCGGGCGGGCGCATTCAACTGCTGCCCTGTTAATGCGACTCAGGTCCCTAATGCATAGTCCCGACCTCCCCCGCTGCAGACCAGGAACTTGCACCGGCGGACACACAGGGAAGGGAGCGAAGGAGGCTATGATCCGCTGTTGTCAGGTCTCTTAGGGGGTTAATAACTTCCCTGAGAGGAGTGGGGGGTGCGCCCCCCCCCCCAGAAGCCACTGGGCCGTCCCCTCCAGGACACCTTACACCTTAACCCTTTCTGGCCAGCCACTGAAGGCCAGCACCAGATTATTCTGAGGATTCTATTGCAGTACAGGTGCTTCCATGTTATATAATTAACCCCTTCCTGCCCCTCTGCCCACTTGATGTTGGGCATTTAAGTTTTATAAAAATAAAACTCATTCATACGGGCCCCCCTCAGCCTCATCACCGCAAGACCACCCTGTCTGTGGGTACCAGGCTGGGCCCGTGTCCTATAGCAGAAAAAGGACATCTCATAGTTCCCAATCCCCTTCCTGGGTCGTTGGTTGATATTCCTCCACCTGCGCAGATCCAGGGAGGACAGCTGAAGTATTTCCAATCCACCCTCTGGTCGTGTGGTTGACAGTCTCCAGCGCACTCCAGTACAGGATCTCTGGATTCCCAATCCGTCCTCCGGGGCCGTTTGGTTGATAATTCTCCAGCGCACTCCAGTACAGGATCTCTGGATTCCCAATCCGTCCTCCGGGGCCGTTTGGTTGATAATTCGCCATCCAGTGCAGAACCTCTAAAAATTCCCATTCCATCCTCCGGGGTCGTCTGGTTGATAATCCTCCACCTGCACGATCCAATGGTGGACCTCTGGATCTTCCTAATCACCCTCCTGGGTCGTTTGGTTGATAAGCTCCGCCTGCGCACTACAATGGTGGATCTCCGGACTTCCCAATCTCCGGGGTCGTTTGGTTGGTTAAGCACGGGCTGCGCAATCCGCTGAGTGTACCTTTTAGAAGTTCCAATTCCACCCCCGGGTAGTTAGTTTGGTTGATAGCTCCCACCAGCGAGCCTGCGACTGCCATGGACAAGATTCTGAGAGTTAAGACTGCACACAATGGGCCAGAGCAGGATATTTTCCTCCTCGGTCACCTCCACACCCCCGCCCTTCCTCCCTAGGGTCACGCTCAGTCGCACCCTCCTCTCCCTGGAGAGGTTCGGTCCGAAGGGGGGGGATCAGTGGTTTGGTCTCTGCTGTGATTCCGGTGTGATCTTCCAAGATGGCGTCCGAGGTAGACAGCAGTACTTGTCGTATGCATTACCCCCTTCCTTGGGCGGAGTATTGCACTACTACTGGATGCAGTACTCCCTTGGATATTACCTCCCTCCATTGGGGTCTAACCGCACTAGAACTGTTTCAGTGCCGGCAGTAAGCGTTCCCCTTTTGGTAGGTGACGGAACTGCATTCCCACTAGGGTCAGTACTTACTGTATGCATTAGCCTCTTCCATAGGTGGCGCTATGGCTTATCCCTGGTTCAGTGTTTACTGTATGTCTTACCCCCTTAAGTAGGTAGGGTATTGATATGGGACTCTCCATATGCCTTGCCCTTTCCGAAAGAGGCATACTCTCTCTACTTGGATTCGGTTCCTGCTGGATGCATTACTACATTGTCACCCTTCATGGTGGCGTACTTGGACTACCACTGTGCAGTGCTTGCCGCAAGCATTACCCCCTTTCATTGGTGGGATAATTACAACATTGGCCCTTCCACTACCGTGCGGAATGAGTACACATCTTGGATGTTGCACTTCAACTACACCACGGCTATAGATGCCTTAGTTTCTTCTACAAGTGGGGCGTAGCGAGTATCGTTACACGCTGGTGCCCTGTGCTCTTCTTCTAATGGTATTTCGGTGCCGCCAGTGAATACTGTGTCTGTTTCCACGTTGTGTCCTTGTTGTTCTTTCAGGGCCAGTTTGGGACAGAAATATGACTACCTCTCTCTTCAGGGGGTTGTCCAGCGTCTGTCATGTGTCCTAGCGTCCCTATGTCCATGGTCCTCCACTGTTCCAATATGTTATCCACCATTCCTGATGTGGGAAGTGGTTGTGCTGGCGCTCTGGTTTGGCTTTGCAGCGTGTTCTCCGCTGGTGCGGTTTTTACGCTGGTACTAGCGTTCGCAGTCGCTGCAGTGGGGCATCCCCTCAGGTAAGGGTTCCACACTGACGCTGGCTTGGCAGCTGTTCCTGTTCGACGCCCTTCCCAGGTGGAGTGTTTAAGGTTAGCTCTCCTTCCCTTAGGCAGTATGGTACCATGGCTTCTATCGGATTCCTCTAGTCTGCCCCCTCAGTTTGTGCTGGCGGGGCACGCTGCGGCTCCTACGGTACGGGGGTCCTGGAGTGGCCATTACATACTCTGGCTCCTCCTGCACGGCTCTTTCGTCAGGTGACGGATTCTTCTAACGCCAAATTCGGTGGTGTACGCTGCATGGCCTCCTCCTTAGGCGGAGTATGGCACCGCCACTGTCATCAGGTGGCTACTTCTGTGTAGCGCCTGTCTCAGATTGCCCCTTTTTTCCTTCTCTGACTCAGGGTTCACGGTCACTCCGCAAACCTTGGTAGCTCCTACGTTACTACTTCCCCTCATCTACGTTGATGCAGGGTGTTGGTTCTGTGTTTTTTTTCCCCTCCAGTCTCGTTCCGGACTGACTGTTGGGCTGTGACGTTTTTCCATATTTTCCCTCTACAGGTGAATCCTACCCGTTGGTCCTGGGTGTCCTACCCGTTGGTCCTGGGTGTCCTACCCGTATCTACAACTACCTCTCAAGACTTGACTACTGACTGCCACGTCAGTCCGATGTTAGTCATGCCTTTTCACTGCACTTTCCGTGGCTAGACTACGAGACTCACCACGCCAGGCGGAGCAGGGGCGCTGTCGCGACTCACCACCGTTGCTGGAGTTTCGTTTCTGGAACACACCCCTTCTATTCTTCCTCCTCGAGGCAGGAGTTTTTCTCTCCTCTTGGTCTGGTCGAAATTTCTGTCGAGCAGCGTTGCTACACCGTCAATACACGGTCGCTGACGGAACTCCTCACCGCCGGTGATTCTCATATCGTCTCTACTTCTACCTATCCAATGTATTGATTCCTTGGCTTGCGGTTGGACACGCCTCATTCAGGCGTTTTTTTTCTTGGTAGTTTATCAACTGGCTTCTCAGTCTCCCCACAAGCCTCTCCGGCTCGAGGGACTTCGGTGGACCAATTACCATTTCCGGAATTCCCCCCTTGAACCCTTGCAGGAGATGTCTCTCCGACTCCGGTCCTGGAATGTAGTTTTTTCTTGTGGCTATCATATCCATCAGACGGGTGTCCGGGTTGGGGCGCTTGCAGAGAACCTTCCTGGTTCTTCACAGGAATAAGCGATCCTCCAGTCCGTTTATTCCTTCTCCCGATGGTGGTCTCTGATTTCCATTTCAATGAAGAAATTGTCCTTCCATCACTGTGTCCCTCCCCTTCACACCCTAGGGAAAGGGAGTTACACCATTTGGACGTTGTCAGGGCTCTGACGATTTATTTGCCAGCCTCAAGTTCCTTTTGGTGTACGGGCTCCTTTTTTTTTTGTCATCCCGGAGGGTCCTCGCAAGGCATTGGCGGCCTACAGGGTGGCAATTGCACGTCTGCAATTGCTGAAGCATACTGCACCCGGGGCAGGGTTCCACCCTTTGGTGTCACGGACGGAGGATTCAAGGTTCGGCTGCGCAGTTGTGCCAGGCGGCTACTGACCTCCTTACGCACATTCACTAAAATTTTCCAGGTGCATACTTATGTATCGGCAGGCGCTGCCTTGGGCGGCAGTTCTTAGTTGCTTGCAGGGGCGCTTGCTCCATGGGTCTGTGGTTTTCCCTCCCTGTGGACTGCTCTCGGACGTCCCATGGTCTCTGTGTCCCCCAATGAATATGGGCGAGAAAACAAGACTTTTGTATAACTTACCAGTAAAATCTCTTTCTCGCTCTTCATTGGGGGACACAGCACCCACCCAGTATTGTTGTTCGGCCACAGTTGTGGCTGTTGCTGGTTAGAACCTAGTTTGGTTCTTGGCATTGGCTGTTCCACGTTTTACTTGCTTCTCCTACTGCTTCTCACAAACTGAAGCTCTCTATCCAGGCTTGAGGGGATATAGCTGCCAGGGGAGGAGCTAACAGCTTTTACTAGTGTCAACGCCTCCTAGAGGACATAGCCATACCCATGGTCTCTGTGTCCCCCAATGAAGAGCGAGAAAGAGATTTTACTGGTAAGTTATACAAAAATCTCGTTTTTCCAGGCTCCTGATATTGGTGACCTATCCTTAGGATATGTCATTAGTGTCTGTTGGCGAGGGTCTTACACCCCGTATCCCCACCGATCAGTTGTTCCCTGGAGACTTCAGTGCTGGAACTTGCATTTTTGAATGAAATAGGAAGCACAACTCCGTTCGAAGTGTGGTAGTTGTGCTGGCTAAATGGAGCCTCCTGCCTTCCGGGAGCCATACATTTTTTATTTTTCAGTTCACATAGCTGTAAAAGGGCTTGTTTTTTGTGGGACAAGTTGTGATTTTTAATGGCACCGTTTACTACTGCATAGGATATAGTGGGAAGCTGGAAAAATATCCAAATGTGGAATTGAAAAAAAAAAAGCTATTCTGCCAGTTGTTTTTTTTTTTTTTTCACGGTAAAAATGACCTGTTGCATTCATTCCCCAGGTCAGTAAGATTAGGGTGATGCCATCATTTATCTAGTTTTTCTTTGGTTTTAACAATCAAAAAAAATGAAACCCCCATAATTTTTTTCTATAGTTATTTTTACGGAGCTGTGTGAGCTCTTTTTTGCAGGACGATCTGTAGTTTTTATTTGTACCATTTTGTTTTGGAGTGTGTAACTTTTTTGATTTACTTTTTATAAAAAAAATCTGCCATTTTTATTATATATTTTTCCGTTTCACTGTATGGGATAAATATTTTAGTAGTATGGGCATTTTCGGATGTGGTGATGCCCATGAGGTTTATTTTTTTATTGTGCGTTTATTTTTTATTCCAGGGAAAGGGGGGGGAATTTGAATTGTTGTTTTTTTATATTTCAAACTTTTTTTTTTCCCCCCCTAAGTCGACCTAGGTGACTATAACTTTCAATAATTAAATTGCATCTTGTATCTGTGCATTCCGTATTTTGCGGAAATGAACAGCTGGCCCCTAATAGAACAGTTCTATCCTTGTCCAGAATGCGGACAATAATAGGACATGTTCGTATTTCCGTTCCGCAAAAAAATAGAACATGTGGAAACGGAATGCACACCCATTTTTTGCAGACCCATTTAAATGAATGGTTCTGTATACGGTCCGAAAAAAACAAAAACGGAATGGACACTGAAAGAAAATACGCTTGTGTGCATGAGGCCTAACTTTGTGACAAACAGGAATTATTTAAAAAAAAAATTCTAAAATGGACATCCAAGCAGAAATTTACACACAAAAGCAATGCAAATGTAAAATATTAAAGAGGTTGTCTCATCTCGCCGTTACTAAGGGAAGATGAGACACAGTCCCGATCACCTTACGGTCGGGAGGCTCTGTTTATACTGCCATCATGGAGTCTTTACAACTTTCTTGACTGTTGAAAAAAAAATTGTTACATCATAGATTCCATTTTCTTTTAATGGCTTACTTGAGCTTCCTTTAATTTCTGTGTTTTAATATATTTTAACAAGGGAGAATTAGTTAAATGCCTGTCAGTGTAACCCTCCTACTGCTCTGTTATGGCAAATGCTCTAATATTAAAGGGTCGTATCCCCTTCATTTACACAAGTACAGTGACTTGTCCATACAGCCGACTGCAATTACGACCCCATAAATGTCCTCTTTAAGTTAAACTTGAAGAATCCTCTAGAATGTTAAAGGAAAATGCTTTTAATCAGAATTCTCTTGTAATGCCAATGTCTGTGTTGATGCATAATTACTTTTTTGTTTTTTTTAAGTTCCAGAAAAGCCAAAATGGAGTGTGGTACTGGAAGCTCAGCCAGGTATGAAAATCTATATATTTTTTTCTTTAAAAGCTCTACATTGTAGCCCTGTTGCAAGAGAATCACAACCCTTTTATTCTGTGCCAGAGGATAGGTCATCTATGCCGGGGGGGACATTTCCCTGAATTAATATAATACTGATGGCGAGTTCTAAGGCTTCGCCATTAGCTTATAGGTCACAAATGACCTCTTTAAGTTAAACTTGTAGCATCCTCTAGACTGTATTGTTGTACTTTAAAAGAAAGTGCCTTTAGTTAGATTTCTCTAGTGATATCATTATTTGTGTTGATGCATAACTTTTTTCTTTTTAGTTATGTATGTTCAAGGAAAACCGAAAGGTAGCGAAGAAGTGAAAGCTCAGCCAGGTATGAAAATCTATATATTGCTACACTTGATTGACAGGGCCAGGCAGCTGCACTGGTCTCCTCTTGCCAGCCCTGTCTGCCAGGGAAATCTCGCGCCTGCGCTGTCCCGTTTAGTATTAGGCGCAGTGAGTAAAGGCATCAGCCGGCGAGTGTCCTTCACTCGCTGCGCCTGCGCCTAATACTGAACGGGACGGCGCAGGCGCGAGATTTCCACGGCAGACAGGGCCGGCAAGAGGAGACCAGCGTTGTCTGGCCAAATCAATCAAGTGTAGCAGGTCGTGGCCAGAGGTGGGAGAACGTAGCCTCTAGGAGCAGGAGCAACCCCCCCCCCCTGCTCCTAGAGGCTTATTTGCATTTTATAAAAGTTTGTTTTTCTCAATAAGAGCGGCACGCAGTGAGATGGCACGAATATAGTTATGTTCAGCTGACATTAGCACATCACTAATGTCAGCCAGGTTAATATCCATTTTCCTGCTGACAGAAACCCTTTAAGTTAAGCTAGAATTCTCTAAAATATAGCGTTGCACCCTAAAGGAAAGCACCTTTACTCAGAATTCTTTTAATGACAATATCTGTGTTGGTGCATAATTTCTTTTTTTGTTTTCTTTATGTTCAAGCAATTCCAAAATTAAACCAGATGGTGCAAGCTCGGCCAGGTATGAAAATCTCAGTTGTTTTTTTTTCTTTAATAGCTCCAGGAGAATTGCAAATCTTTTATTCTTTGCCAGAAGATACCTAATCTGCGCATTTTTTTTGGGGGGGGGGGGGGGGTTGGGGGGGGAAGGGATAGGTCTCTCTGAATGAATAAAACACTGATGGCCAGTTCTAAATGCCCCTTTACACTGCTCGATTAAGCAGATGATTGTTGGGTAGGAAACGTTCTTTTCCTGAAATTGCCTGCTCATCAGTGACATGCAGAGATCTCCTCCACAGTATGGGGAGGAGTGATCACTAATGCCATTGCTCGCCGTCATACAGAATCGTTGTTTGCCGGCAGAAGAGGCTGTTTACTGGCGGCAGATAACGCCATCTAAACAATGATTTAGTTGTCCGCATCAACAATCCTATTACCCGATGAATAAAGTAAAGCACCATTAGGCTATTTTCTCACTATTTCGCAGGACCGCTGCTCTGTCCCCATTGACTATAATGGGGATGGGGAAGGAGCTTCGGCGCAGTTCGCGGTGAGAGGCCGCCGGACTAAAAAGTCGGACATGCAGTACTTTTAGTCCGGCAGCCTTTCGCCGTGCTGTGCCGGAGCTCCGCCCCCCTCCCCATTATAGTCAATGGGGACGGAGCGGCGGCACAGCGAAATAGCGGCAGGACGGATCCGACAGGGTGAACAGCCTGTCGGATCAGTCCTGCCGCTAGTGTGAAAGTAGCCTTACTCAGAATTCTTTTAATGACAATATCTGTGTTGGTGCATAATTTCTTTTTTTTGTTATTTTTATGTTCAAGCAATTCCAAAATTAAACCAGATGGTGCAAGCTCAGCCAGGTATGAAAATCTGATTTTTTCTTTAATAGCTCCAGAAGAATTGCAAATCTTGTATTCTTTGCCAGAAGTTATGTAATCTGTGCATTTGGGGGGGATAGATCTCTCTGAATGAATAAAACACTGATGGCCAGTTCTAAATGCCCCTTTACACTGCTCAATTAAGCAGATGATTGTTGGGTAGGAAACGTTCTTTTCCTGAAATTGCCTGCTCATCAGTGACATGCAGAGATCTCCACAGTATGGGGAGGAGTGATCGCTAATGCCATTGCTCGCCGTCATACAGAATTGTTTGCCGGCAGAAGAGGCTGTTTAGATGGCATTATCTGCCGCCAGTAAACGATGATTTAAGTGTCCGCATCAACAATCCTATTACCCGATGAATAAAGGAAAGCACCTTTAGGCCTCATGCACACAGCCGTTGTTTGGGTCGGATGTGGACCCATTCACTTCAATGGGGCTGCAAAAGATGCGGACAGCACTCCGCGTGCTGTCCGCATCTGTTGCTCCGTTCCGTGGCCCCGCTAAAAAAATATAACATGTCCTATTGTCCGCGCTTTGCGGACAAGAATAGGCATTATATTGAAGGCTGTCCGTGCCATTCTGCAAATTGCGGAACGTGCACGGACGCCATCCGTGTTTTGCGGATCTGCGATTTGCGGACCGCAAAACACACCACGGTTGTGTGCATGAGGCCTTACTCAGAATTCTTTTAATGACAATATGTGTTTGTGCGTAATTTCTTCTTTTGTTATTTTTATGTTCAAGCAATTCCGAAATTAAACCAGATGGTGCAAGCTCAGCCAGGTATGAAAATCTGTTGGTTTTTTTCTTTAATAGCTCCAGGAGAATTGCAAATCTTTTATTCTCTGCCAGAAGATATGTAATCTGCACATTTGGGGGGGGGGGGGGGGGGAGATAGGTCTCTCTGAATGAATAAAACACTGATGGCCAGTTCTAAATGCCCCTTTACACTGCTCTATTAAGCAGATTGTTGGGTAGGAAATGTTCTTTCTTGCCCATATTCATTGGGGGACACAAGAACCTATGTCCTCTAGGAGGCGTTGACACTAGTAGAAGCTGTTAGCTCCTCCCCTGGCAGCTATACCCCCTCCAGCCTGGAGAGAGAGCTTCAGTTTTTTCTAGTGTCAATAGGAGGCAAGACCTCCCTGCTATGCAGGGAATCTCCTGAAGATTTTTTATTTTAGTTTATTTTTTTCCTTTTTCAGATGGGCAAACAGTGGATGCCTCGCCTCCCTGTTCTCCCGGGGTCGAGTTGCACCAGTGCCGGTCACCCGCATTGCTGCCTCCCCCACAGAAGACAAGGTGGACCAGGGCAGCCTCGCTCCCCTGCATCCCGCTAGCCAAGGGGTCACCTAGGTCAGCCAAAGAGAAGACCCTCCCGCCATTCCAGACTCCTGCCACTCCAGTGCCAGCTGCTGAGGAAGTGACCATGCTGGAGAAGGTGACCTTGAGGGTGAAGAGAAGAGGATGAGCAGGCGCTGGTTATCGCGGGCACTAGGGAGTTAATAATGCAAAGGCAGGCGCTGCTGCATTGCGGGAGGCCCTGCGCAGGAACCAGTGGTCCAGGTACTGGGGTCAGGTGAGAGCGCTGTCCTTTCAGCCCCAGACCTGTAGCGCCGCTCCGGAAGGGGTTAACCCCAGGATCAATGTCGGCCGCCGGTCCCCGCGCTCTCCCAGTCTGGGGTGAACTCCCGCGGCGGGGGGGGGAGGAGAGAGAATCGGTGACTGATTATATTTTCAGCGGCAGGAGAGCTCTTGCGCTCTGGCTCAGGTCCCTCTGCGCCCCAGTCGACCGACAGCTTCGGTCCGCCGCGCGCTAATGCATAGACCCGACCTCCCCCCGCTGCAGACCGGGAACATGCATCGGCGGACACACAGGGAAGGGAGCGAAGGAAGCTCTCCCCTATCTGTGATCCGCTGGTGTCAGGGCTCTTAGGGGGTTAATAACTTCCCTGACAGGAGTGGGGTGTGCGCTCTGGCGCGAATCTTCCCGCGGGCCCTGTCCTCTCCAGCTCCACCTTAACCCTTTCTGGCCAGCCACCGACGGCCAGCACCAGATTATTCTGAGGATTCTATCTCAGTACAGGTGCTTCCAAGTTATACAGTTAACCCCTTCCTGCCACTCTGCCCACTTGATGTTGGGCATCCAAATTTTATTTAAAAAGAAAAATGCGCGTTCATACGGGCCCCCCTCAGCCTCATCACCGCAAGACCACCCTGTCTGTGTGGTACCAGGCTGGACCCGTGTCCTATAGTGGACAAAGGAGGACATCTCATAGTTCCCAATCCCCCTCCTGGGTCGTTGGTTGATATTCCTCCACCTGTGCAGATCCAGGGAGGACAGCTGAAGTATTCCCAATCCATCCTCTGGTCGTGTGGTTGATAGTTCTCCAGCGCACTCCAGTACAGGACCTCTGGATTCCCAATCCGTCCTCCGGGGCCGTTTGGTTGATAATTCGCCACTAGCGCGATCCGGTGCAGAACCTCTGAAAATTCCCATTCCATCCTCCGGGGTCATCTGGTTGATAATCCTCCACCTACACGATTTAATGGTGGACCTCTGGATCTTCCCAATCTCCCGCTGGGGTCGTTTGGTTGATATGCACTGCCTGCGCACTCCAATGGTGGATCTCCGGACTTCCCAATCCCCCCCCCCCCCCCCCGGGTCGTTTGGTTGATAAAGCACCGCCTGTGCAATCCGGTGAGTGAACCTCTAGAGTTCCCATTCCACCCCGGGTAGTTTGGTTTGGTAACTCCCACCGGCGAGCCTGCGACTCCCATGGACAAGATTCTGAGAGTTAAGACTGCACACAACGGGCCAGAGCAGGATATTTCCTCCTTGGTCACCTCCACACCCCCACCCTTCCTCCCTAGGGTCACGCTCAGTCGCACCCTCCTCTCCCTGGAGCAGTTCGATCTGAAGTGGGGATCAGTGGTTCGGTCTCTGTCGTGATTCCGGTGCGATCTTCCAAGATGGCGTCCGAGGTAGACAGCAGTACTTGTATGCATTACCCCCTTCCTTAGGCGGAGTATTTGCACTACTACTGGATGCAGTACTCCCTTGGATATTACCTCCCTCCATTGGGGTCTAACCGCACTAGAACTGTTTCAGTGCTGGCAGTAGGCGTTCCCCCTTTTGGTAGGTGGCGGAACTGCATTCCCACTAGGGTCAGTACTTACTGTATGCATTAGCCTCTTCCATAGGTGGCGCTATGGCATTATCCCTGGTTCAGTGTTTACTGTATGTCTTACCCCCTTACGTAGGTGGGGCATTGATACGGGACTCTCCATATGCCTTGCCCTATCCGAAAGAGGCATACTCTCTCTGCTTGGATTCGGTTCCTGCTAGATGCATTACTGCATTGCCACCCTTCATGGTGGAGTACTTGCACTACCACTGAGTGCAGTGCTTGCCGCAAGCATTGCCCCCTTTCATTGGTGGGATAATTGCAACATTCCCCCTTCCATAAGTGATCCACTACTGTGGGGAATGAGTACATATCTTGGATGTTACACTTCAACTACGCCACGGCTATAGATGCCTTAGCTTCTTCAAGTGGAGCGTAACGAGTATCGTTACACGCTGGTGCCCTGTACTCTTCTTCTAATGGTATTTCGGTGCCGCCAGTGGATACTGTGGCTGTTTCCACGTTGTGTCCTTTTCCTTCGGTGCCGGTTTGGGGCATAATTATGACAACCTCTCTCTTCAGGGGGTTGCCCAGCATCACTCATGTGTCCTAGCGTCCTCTATATCCATGGTCCTCCATTGTTCCAATATGTGTCTTCAACAATATGTAGTGCGTACACCATGGCACGTAATATTGTGATTACGTTCCAGCAAGTCGAGTGTTACACTGACTCTGTATTCTCTATCCACCATTCCTGATGTGGGAAGTGGTTGTGCTGGCACTCTGGTTTGGCTTTGCAGCGTGTTCTCCTCCGCTGGTGCGGTTTTTACGCTGGTACTAGTGTTCGCAGTCGCTGCAGTGGGGCATCCCCTCAGGTAGGGGTTCCACCCGGACGCTGGCTTGGCGGTTGTTCCTGTTCAACGCCCTTCCCAGGTGGGGTGTTTAAGGTTAGCTCTCCTTCCCTGAGGCAGTATGGTACCTTGGCTTCTACCGGATTCCTCTAGTCTGCCCCTCAGTTTGTGCTGGCGGGGCATGCTGCGGCTCTTACGGTATGGGGGTCCTGGAGTAGCCATTACATACTCTGGCTCCTCCTGCACGGCTCCTTCGTCAGGTGATGGATACTTCTAACGCCGAATTTGGTGGCGTACGCTGTATGGCCTCCTCCTTAGGCGGAGTATGGCGCCGCCACTATCATCCAGTGGCTACTTCTGTGTAGTGCCAGTCTCAGATGGGGAATGGGCTTCGCCCTGCCCCTTTTTCCTTCCGTTTTTTCCTTCTATGGCTCAGGGTTCACGGTCACTCTGCAAACCTTGGTAGCGCCTACGTTACTACTTCCCCTCATCTATATTGATGCAGGGTATTGGTTCTGTGTTTTTTTTCTTCCAGTCTCGTTCCGGACCGACTGTTGGGCTGTAACGTTTTCCATATTCTCCTTCTACAGGTGAATCCTACCCGTTGGCCCGTATCTACAACTACCTCTCAGGACTTGACTGACTGCCACGTCAGTCCGATGGTAGTCATGCCTTTTCACTGCACTTTCCGTGGCTAGACTACGAGACTCGCCACGCCAGGCGGAGCGGGGGTGCTGTCACGACTCGCCACCATTGATGGAGTTTCGTTCTTTGAACGGAACACCCCTTCTATTCTTCCTTCTCGAGGCAGGAGCTTTTCTCTCATCTTGGTCTGGTCGAAATTTCCGTCGAGCAGCGTTGCTACACCGTCAATACATGGTCGCTGACGGAACTCCACCGCTGGTTATTCTCTTATCGTCTCTACTTCTACCTATCCAATGTATTGTTTCCTTGGCTTGCAGTTGGACACGCCTCATTCAGGCGTTTTTTTCTTGGTAGTTTATCAACTGGCTTCTCAGTCTCCCCACAAGCCTCTTCGGCTCGAGGGACTTTGGTGGACCAATTACTGTTTCCGTGGAGCGCTTCCCTTTAGCAGGGGTGGATCCTGCGGTCCTGTTTTTTTTTGGTTTAGCCCTTGGTTTCTTGATGGGTCAAGTTCGGCGCTTTCTATCCTTTTCCAGCGTCCTCTGACCCACCCGGAGCCCATAATAACCTTCCTTCAGGGAATGGCACCTACGGTTCCTCCGTACCGTCCTCCTTTACCGCCTTGGGATCTGAACTTAGTCTTTTTAGCGCTCCGGAATTACCCCCCTTGAACCCTTGCGGAAGATGTCTCTCCGACTCCGGACCTGAAATGTAGTTTTTTTTCTTGAGGCTATCACATCCATCAGACGGGTGTCCGGGTTGGAGCGCTCTCTTGCAGAGAACCTACCTGGTTCTTCACAGGGATAAGCGGTTCTCCGGCCCGTTCATTCCTTCTCCCGATGGTGGTCTCTGATTTACATTTCAATTAAGAAATTGTCCTTCCATCACCGTGTCCCTCCCCTTCACACCCTAGGGAAAGGGAGTTACACCATTTGGACGTTTTCAGGGCTCTGACGATTTATTGCCAGCCTCCAGTTCCTTCCGGCGTACGGACTCCTCTTTTTTTTGTCATCCCGGAGGATCCTCGCAAGACATTGGCGGCCTCCAGTGTGGCAATTGCTGAAGCATACTGCACCCGGGGCAGGGTTCCGCCCTTTGGTGTCACGGCTCACTCCACCAGAGCGGTGGGCTATCTTGGGCTCGGAGGATTCAAGGTTCGGTTGTGCAAGGCGGCTACTGTCCTCCTTACGCATATTCACAAAATTTTGCCAGGTGCATACTTGTGCATCGGCAGGCGCTGCATGGTCTTGCAGGCGGCAGTTCTTAGTTGCCTGCAGGGGCGCTTGCTCCATGGGTCTGGTTTTCCCTCCCTGTGGACTGCTCTCAGACATCCCATGGTATCTGTGTCCCCCAATGAATATGGGCGAGAAAACACGATTTTTGTAAAACTTACCAGTAAAATCTCTTTCTCGCTCTTCATTGGGGGACACAGCACCCACCCAGTATTGTTGTTCGGCCACAGTTGTGGCTGTTGCTGGTTAGAACCTGGTTCGGTTCTCGGCATTGTTGCTGTTCCACGTTTTTTCGTTGGTTTACTTGCTTCTCCTACAGCTTCTCACAAACTGAAGCTCACTCTCCAGGCTGTAGGGGGTATAGCTGCCAGGGGAGGAGCTAACAGCTTTTACTAGTGTCAACGCCTCCTAGAGGACATAGCTATACCCATGTTCTCTGTGTCCCCCAATGAAGAGCGAGAAAGAGATTTTACTGGTAAGTTTTACAAAAATCTTGTTTTTCCTGAAATTGCCTGCTCGTCAGTTACATGCAGAGATCTCCTCCACAGTATAGGGAAGAGTGATCGCTAATGCCATTGCTCGCCGTCATACAGAATCGTTGTTTGCTGGCAGAAGAGGCTGTTTTAGATGGCATAATCTGCCGCCAGTAAACGATTAGTTGTCCGCATCAACAATCCTATTACCCGATGAATAAAGGAAAGCACCTTTACTTTGAATTCTTTTAATGACAATATCTGTGTTGGTGCATAATTTATTTTTTTGTTATTTTTATGTTCAAGCAATTCCGAAATTAAACCAGATGATGCAAGCTCAGCCAGGTATGAAAATCTCAGTTTTTTTTCTTTAATAGCTCCAGAAGAATTGCAAATCTTGTATTCTTTGCCAGAAGTTATGTAATCTGCGCATTTGGGGGGGGATAGATCTCTCTGAATGAATAAAACACTGATGGCCAGTTCTAAATGCCCCTTTACACTGCTCAATTAAGCAGATGATTGTTGGGTAGGAAACCATCTTTTCCTGAAATTGCCTGCTCATCAGTGACATGCAGAGATCTCCTCCACAGTATGGGGAGGAGTGATCGCTAATGCCATTGCTCGCCGTCATACAGAATCGTTGTTTGCCGGCAGAAGAGGCGGTTTTAGATGGCATTATCTGCCGCCAGTAAACGATGATTTAGTTGTCCGCATCAACAATCCTTTTACCCGATGAATAAAGGAAAGCACCTTTACTTTGAATTCTTTTAATGACAATATCTGTGTTGGTGCATAATTTATTTTTTTGTTATTTTTATGTTCAAGCAATTCCGAAATTAAACCAGATGGTGCAAGCTCGGCCAGGTATGAAAATCTCAGTTTTTTTTCTTTAATAGCTCCAGAAGAATTGCAAATCTTGTATTCTTTGCCAGAAGTTATGTAATCTGCGCATTTGGGGGGGAGATAGGTCTCTCTGAATGAATAAAACACTGATGGCCAGTTCTAAATGCCCCTTTACACTGCTCAATTAAGCAGATGATTGTTGGGTAGGAAACCATCTTTTCCTGAAATTGCCTGCTCATCAGTGACATGCAGAGATCTCCTCCACAGTATGGGGAGGAGTGATCGCTAATGCCATTGCTCGCCGTCATACAGAATCGTTGTTTGCCGGCAGAAGAGGTGGTTTTAGATGGCATTATCTGCCGCCAGTAAACGATGATTTAGTTGTCCGCATCAACAATCCTATTACCCGATGAATAAAGGAAAGCACCTTTACTTTGAATTCTTTTAATGACAATATCTGTGTTGGTGCATAATTTATTTTTTTGTTATTTTTATGTTCAAGCAATTCCGAAATTAAACCAGATGATGCAAGCTCAGCCAGGTATGAAAATCTCTGTTGTTTTTTTTCTTTAATAGCTCCAGGAGAATTGCAAATCTTGTATTCTTTGCCAGAAGATACCTAATCTGCGCATTTGGGGGGGAAAGATCTCTCTGAATGAATAAAATACTAGTTCTAAATGCCCCTTTACACTGCTCAATTAAGCAGATGATTGTTGGGAAGGAAACGTTCTTTTCCCGAAATTGCCTGCTCATCATTGACATGCATAGATCTCCTCCACAGTATGGGGAGGAGTGATCGCTAATGCCATTGCAGCCCCTTCATTCTGTTCAGTGGGGGAAGGATCTCCATGAATGAGTAAAACACTGATAGCCAATTCTAAGACTTTGTTGTTAGTGTCCCAAATGAAGCCCCTTGAAGGAAATGTGTCACCAAAATTTTTATCTGCCAGTTAAAACCAGATAGTAACACACATCCCTTTTTTCTAATCTATTTTTATTTTCTGATTGCAGATTTTTTTTATTCTCTTCCTTGAACATTATTATGGGGCAGCCATCTTGCCTGAGCTGTTCTTAACAACATTTACAAAGCATAAAAAAAAATTGCTTTACAGCAGCCCCATAGACAAAATTGAACGAACCTGCCTTTTGGCAGGTTTGAGTTTGGGGTTTAAAGGAATTACGTAATGAATTCCGTTCTCACAGAATTTATAACGTAATTCAATGCCGGCATGCCAAACAGAATGCCTTGAGAGGCATTCCGTTTTGCATGCCGTCATAATACAAGTGTATATCCAGCAGATTGGAACTCTTGGGGCTGGTCATACAGTTGTATTATGCGGCATGCCGGCATTTAATTACGTGATGGATTCCGTGAGAACGGAATCCATTACGTAATTCACTTAAACCCAGAACCCGAACTCTAGACACAATGGTCTGAAGGAGAGCTCATTGACTTCGATGGGAGAGTTTTCTAGGCATGCTCTGTAAAGGAAAGAATAGATAACCTTTGACAATCACTTATTGTGAATAGAAGATCCTGTCTTATCTATACACAGAGATGATATCAGAGGCAGGATTAGAATGTTAAATAACTGTAGTAAAGTGATCTTTATAGACCAAGAAGTGGTGCCAATAATTAGGCTTAGTGACCAGTGAAAAAATTGCAGAAATTTATGGTTTTTGTTTAAATATAGCTATTGATATAAAAAATGAAAAATAACAAAACATTTTTATAATTTTTTTTTTTTACATAAAAATAGGTCAATTTCTGATTACACATTAACTTTGAAGGCTATGTAAAACTTTTGGAGGCAATTTTTTTATGATTGCATGCTACTCATTTTGGCTAAAAATAATTTTTTCAAGTAGTCTTTATTAAAAATATTCAGCTGTAACAAAGGCTAAACTGTTTTTCTCGCTGTGTGACTGGTACTTTCACTTTTACTTTGTGGTAGTCATCGAATAAGCCTTATCTTTAAACTACTGAGAGGTCATAAACACTTATTTAACCTGTTTAGGACATAGGGCGGCCCGGTCCTTAAGGACACAGGGTGTACCGGTACGTCCTATGTATTTCCGATCACCGCCGCCTGGCGGGCGGTGATCAGAACAAGGTGCCTGATCAAATCATTGAGCAGGCACCTTGGCTAAATTCGAGGGGGAAGGGGGGTCCGATACACACCTGCGGTTTTACCTTGGGCGGCGTTGCCATCGGGTCCCCATGCGGCTGTAGGGGGGACCCGATGGCATGGAAGGCAGCGCGATGCCTTCCTGAGGCATCTGTGCTGCCTTTCCGGTGACGAGCCTGTGAGATCCAGCCCCCTGGATCTCAGAGGCAGGAAGCTGTATGAGTAATACACACTGTATTACTCATACAGCCAATGCATTCCAACACAGAATTATTGGAATGCATTGTTAAAGGGATTAGACCCCCAAAAGTTGAAGTTCCAAAGTGGGACAAAAAAGAAAGTAAAAAAAAGTTGAAAAAATAAAGTTTTCCACCCAAAAAATTCAGTTTCAAGTAAAAATAAACAAAAACTGCATTTTCCCCAAATAAAGTTTTTAAAAATTGGTAAAAAATAGGGGGGGGGGGGGGGAGTAGACATATTAGGTAGCGCCGCGTCCGTATCGACCGGCTCCATAAACATATCACATGACCTAACCCCTCAGATGAACACTGTAAAAAATAAAAACTGTGCTAAATCATTTTTTTGTCACCTTACATCACAAAAAGTACAACAGTAAGCGATCAAAAAGGCGTATGCCCACCAAAATAGTACCAATCTAACCATCGCCTCATCCCGCATAAAATGAGCCCCTACCTAAGACAATCGCCCAAAAACAAAAAAAAACTATGGCTCAGAATATGGAGACACTAAAACATAATTTTTTTTTGTTTAAAAAACCTGTTATTGTGTAAAACTTAAGTAAATTTAAAAAAGTATACATATTAGGTATCGCCGCGTCCGTATCGACCGGCTCTATAAAAATATCACATGATCTAACCCCTCAGGTGAACACCTTAAAAAAAAAAAACACGGTGTAATAAAAGCCATTTTTTGTCACCTTACATCACAAAAAGTGTAATAGCAAGTGATCAAAAAGTCATACGCACCCGAAAATAGTGCCAATCAAACCGTCATCTCATCCCGCAAAAAATGAGACCCTACCTAAGATAATCGCCCAAAAACTGAAAAAACTTTGGCTCTCAGACTATGGAGACATTATAACATGATTTTCTTTTGGTTTCAAAAATGAAATCATTGTGTAAAACTTACATAAATAAAAAAAATAGTATACATATTAGGTATCGCCGCATCCGTGACAACCTGCTCTATAAAAAATACCACATGATCTAACCTGTCAGATGAATGTTGAAAATAACAAAAAAAAAAAATGGGGTCACTTTTTTGGAGTTTCTACTCTAGGGGTGCATCCGGGGGGCTTCAAATGGGACATGGTGTCAAAAAACCAGTCCAGCAAAATCTGTCTTCCAAAAACCGTATGGCATTCCTTTCCTTCTTCGCCCTCCCGTGTGCCCGTACAGCAGTTTACGACCACATATGGGGTGTTTCTGTAAACGACAGAATCAGGGCCATAAATATTGTTTTGTTTGGCTGTTAACCCTTGCTTTGTAACTGGAAAAAAAATATTAAAATGGAAAATCTGCCAAAAAAGTGAAATTTTGAAATTGTATCTCTATTTTCCATTAATTCTTGTTGAACACCTAAAGGGTTACCGACGTTTGTAAAATCAGTTTTGAATACCTTGAGGGGTGTAGTTTCTAGAATGAGGTCATTTTTGGGTGGTTTCTATTATGTAAGCCTCGCAAAGTGACTTCAGACCTGAACTGGTCCTTAAAAAGTTGTTTTTGAAATTTTAAGATTTACTTCTAAGCCTTGTAACGTCCCCCAAAAATAAAATGTCATTCCAAAATGATCCTAACATCAGGGGGTTAATCTCCACGCGTGGTTGAGAGACTAGACACTGACACAGGAGCTGGGTAAAGCAATCTCTAACTTTTATTACATGGGGTAAGCGTATATACATCTTCAGAAGAGGGCAGTCGAGTAGACATATGGGGAATGTAAAGTAATAACTATTTTTGTAGATATTACTATGTATTATAGAAGTAGAGAATTTGAAACTTGGAAATTTGCAAATATTTCCGAATTTTTGGCAAATTTGGTATTTTTTTAATAAATAAAAATGATTTTTTTTTTTTTTACTCCATTTTACCAGTGTCATGAAGTACAATATGTGACGAAAAAACTCTCTCAGACTGGCCTGTATAAGTCAAAGCGTTTTAAAGTTATCACCACTTTGCACCAGATTTGCAAAATATGGCCTGGTCCTTAAGGTGAAATAAGGAGTTAAGCCACATTCTTATCAGTAAGATAAGAACTGAGCTATAATGAGTGTTTATAAGGTCAGAGAGAAGAGATAAGGAGCCCGTCGGCTCCTGGTCTGACAGAAAAGACAGAAAATCCAAAGGATGCTACTAGAGCTCTGTTCAGAAAAAGGGACACCATATTTTTAAAATAAAGACCAATTAAATAAATTATTTTTCCCCAAAGGTCTACATAGCCTTTACATTAAAAAGTACAATTTTCTAGAATGTAGTGTACATTAAAGGGTTGTCCCACAAAAAATATTTTACAGTTTTCAAACCAGTGCCTGGATCTGAATACTTTTGTAATTGCATGTAATTAAAAGTTTAGCATAGACAATTATTTAATAAAATATATTTGTATAGTGCCACCTGCTGTTTGTTTCTTATTTCTTTCTCCGGCTCACTGAGAAGGCCGCACATGCTCAGTTTCATCCTTCAACTCTCTCCTGAGCTGTGATAGGGAGAGCTGAGACACGCCCCTTTATCCGCAGCAGAAAAGACACTCCCCTTGAGCTGTGAGCTTGATATAAATCTAGCAGAGCAATGAATGGGGAGATCTTTGGATTTATGTGAGGTACAGGGCTGGTTCTAGCTTTGTTAGAAAGAGCTTGTAATTTACTATATGATGTCTTTTTATTTTTTTACATTAGTCATGGGATAACCCCTGTAAAAGAAAGTTCCTTTAGTCCTAATTTGTTATTATTGTCAACATCTGTTTTCATGCATCATTTCTTTTTTATTTTATTTTCTTTGTTCAAGAAAACCCAAAATTGAGAAAGCGGAAAGCTCAGCCAGGAATGAAAATCTATATATTGTCTTTTCTTTAAATGCTCTACAGAGATGTGTCCATACAGGGGACTGTAGCTCTGTTCCAGGATAATCGCAACCCCTTTTTCCTGTGCAGTGGGGAAAGCTCTCCCTGAATTAATAAAATACTGATGGCCAGTTCTAAGGCTACATCATTAGCGTTTAAGCCCCATTACCCCTTTAAGTTAAACTTGTACAATTCTCTGAATGTAGTGTTGTACATTAAAGGAAAATTCCTTTAGTTAGATTCCTCTATTAATGGCAATTTCTGTGTTAATGTTAAAATTTTTTTTTCGTTTTGTATGTTTAAGGAAAACCGAAAGGGAGCATAGAAGTGAAAGCTCAACAAGGTATGAAAATCTGTATATTGTTTGTTCTTTAACCCCTTAAAGCATAATGCCATACATGTACGACATTATGCACCCGCAATTATATGGAGCTTGCTGCTGCGGTGAGCCCGCTCCATACGTGGCGGGTGCTGGCTGTATCATACAGCAGTCACCCCTCATATGACGCGTTCATCGCTGACTGCGGCATCTCTAGAGTCAGGCAGAAGGATGCTGTTTCCTCTGCCTTCTGATCTGAGCCCATCCAGTGAAATCTCAGAGTTCCAATCGGTTACCATGGCAGCCTGGACACCTGAAGCTTACCAGGCCTGCCTAGCTCCCTGCTGAACTATGCATGAGGCACAACTCCGTAGGGAGCGTGTCAATATCTCGGTGAATGGGACAAGGGATTGAAAGATCGCAGGTTCTGGCCTCCTAAGAGGGACTAATAGTTATTTTAAAGAAAGTGGGGGGAAAAAAAACACCAAATATTAAAAGTTTAAATCACCCCCCTCCCCCTTTACCAATGTTACATAAAAAAATATATAAACAATAAAAACAATGATCAAAAAGTCACACACAGCACAAAAATGGTACCATTAAAAATTACAGTTTGTTCCGCAAAAAACAAAACCTGATTCAGCTCTCTAGATCTTTTTTCAAAGTTTTTTTTTTTTAAGTACTTAACCACCTCAGCCCCCAGTGCTTAAACACCCTGAAAGACCAGGCCACTTTTTACACTTCTGACCTACACTACTTTCACCGTTTATTGCTCGGTCATGCAACTTACCACCCAAATGAATTTTACCTCCTTTTCTTCTCACTAATAGAGCTTTCATTTGGTGGTATTTCTTTGCTGCTGACATTTTTACTTTTTTTGTTATTAATCGAAATTTAACGATTTTTTTTGCAAAAAAAATGACATTTTTCACTTTCAGTTGTAAAATTTTGCAAAAAAAAACGAGATCCATATAGAAATTTGCTCTAAATTTATTGTTCTACATGTCTTTGATAAAAAAAAGATATTTTCTCTCACCCAGCATGGGTATATGTAAAATGACACCTCAAAACACATTCCCCAACTTCTACTGAATACGGAGATACCAGATGTGTGACACTTTTTGCAGCCTAGGTGGGCAAAGGGGCCCATATTCCAAAGAGCACCTTTCGGATTTCACTCGTCATTTTTTACAGAATTTGATTTCAAACTCCTTACCACACATTTGGGCCCCTAGAATGCCAGGGCAGTATAACTACCCCACAAGTGACCCCATTTTGGAAAGAAGAGACCCCAAGGTATTCGCTGATGGGCATAGTGAGTTCATGGAAGTTTTTATTTTTTGTCACAAGTTAGTGGAATATGAGACTTTGTATGAAAAAAAATAAAAAATAAAAAATCATCATTTCCACTAACTTGTGACAAAAAATAAAAAATTCTAGGAACTCGCCATGCCCCTCACGGAATACCTTGGGGTGTCTTCTTTTCAAAATGGGGTCACTTGTGGGGTAGTTATACTGCCCTGGCATTTTCCAGGGGCCCTAATGTGTGGTAAGTAGGTAAATGACCTGTGAAATCCGAAAGGTGCTCTTTGGAATATGGGCCCCTTTGCCCACCTAGGCTGCAAAAAAGTGTCACACATCTGGTATCTCCGTACTCAGGAGAAGGTGGGGAATGTGTTTTGGGGGTGTCATTTTACATATACTCATGCTGGGTGAGAGAAATATCTTGGCAAAAGACAACTTTTCCCATTTTTTTTATACAAAGTTGGCATTTGACCAAGATATTTCTCTCACCCAGCATGGGTATATGTAAAATGACACCCCAAAACACATTCACCAACTTCTCCTGAATACGGAGATACCACATGTGTGACACTTTTTTGCAGCCTAGGTGGGCAAAGGTGCCCAAATTCCTTTTAGGAGGGCATTTTTAGACATTTGGATACCAGACTTCTTCTCACGCTTTGGGGCCCCTAAAATGCCAGGGCAGTATAAATACCCCACATGTGACCCCATTTTGGAAAGAAGACACCCCAAGGTATTCAATGAGGGGCATGGCGAGTTCATAGAAAAAAAAATAATTTGGCACAAGTTAGCGGAAATTGATTTATTTATTTTTTTCTCACAAAGTCTCCCTTTCCGCTAACTTGGGCCAAAATTTCAATCTTTCATGGACTCTATAAGCCCCTCAGCAAATACCTTGGGGTGTCTTCTTTCCAAATTGGGGTCATTTGTGGGGTGTTTGTACTGCCCTGGCATTTGAGGGTCTCCGCAATCATACATGTATGCCCAGCATTAGGAGTTTCTGCTATTCTCCTTATATTGAGCATACGGGTAATGAGATTTTTTTTTTCCGTTCAGCCTCTGGGCTGAAAGAAAAAAATCAACGGCACAGATTTTTTCATTCGCATCGATCAATGTGGATGAAAAAATCTCTGCCAAAAAGGGGGAAAGGCGTCTGCCAGGACATAGGAGCTCCGCCCAACATCCATACCCACTTAGCTCGTATGCCCTGGCAAACCCGATTTCTCCATTCACATCAATCGATGTGGATGAATAAATCATTGCCGGGTTTTTTTTTTTTATATATATATACAAAGTGTTTGCCAAAGTATATGAACACCGCCACCTCCTCAGCTCATATGCCTCGGCAAACGTATCTCTTACTGCAGAGGAGAAATCTCGTCTTGCAGCGCCGCATACACCGACTTGCGTGTAATCTGACAGCAGCGCAATGCTTCTGTCCGAATGCACATCAGTGCTGCAGCTAGTCGATCGGTTGGTCCACCTGGAAGGTAAAAAAAACAAAACAAAAAAGAAAAAACCAGGCCGCAAAGCAATAACTTTATTAACTTTAGAACAGAACATATTAACTTTTTTTTAACTTTTTTACTTACCGGTAATTTATTTTTTGTTTAGTTTTTTTTACCTTTATAGAACAAACCTCTCCTTCCCCATGGGACAATGTGCAAAGCGCAAAGCGCCCAAAGATGTGGCAAAGTACGTTATGCACTTTATCCCAGGTGAAAGGAGAGGTTTGCAGCAGCTGTGAGTAAAAGGGCCCTAATAGCCCTGTGTGCCTGTCCTGTGAGATGCAATCCCTATGCTAAGTGTACCTGTGTGTGGTACTTCCGGAAACACTCTCCATAGCATAGGGCAGGGTGGTCAGCACAGTCAGGACAGAAATATAGGGTGTCACGCCTTATTCCACTCCTGCTACAGACACAACATCTTTTTCGGGGTGATGGTTGGGTTGAGGTACCAGGAACGACACTGGGGAAATGTCGCTCGTGTAGACGGCTAACTACACTGGTGGATGGGGCCACGGAACCTCCTGGGTAAAGGAGGTTCTCGATGATCTCTTCCTGGAATTTGAGGAAAGATCGTGTTCTCCCAGCCTTACTGTAGAGAACAAAACTATTGTACAGCGCCAATTTAATTAAATATACAGACACCTTCTTATACCAGCGTCTGGTTCTGCGGGAAACTAAATACGGAGACAACATCTGGTCATTGAAGTCCACCCCTCCCATGAGCGCATTATAGTCGTAGACACAGAGGGCTTTTCAATGACACGGGTTGCTCGCTCAATTTGGATTGTCGTGTCTGCGTGAATGGAGGAGAGCATGTAAACGTCACGCTTGTCTCTCCATTTCACCGCGAGCAGTTCTTCGTACACAAGGCAGCCCTCTCCCCCCTTGCAAGACGGGTGGTTACAAGCCGTTGGGGGAAGCCCACGCGACTAGTTCGCGCGGTGCCACAGGCGCAAATCCGTTCTAGAAACAAATGCCTAAAGAGGGCCACACTTGTGTAGAAAGTGTCCACATAAAGATGGTACCCCTTGCCGAATAAGGGTGACACCAAGTCCCAGACTGTCTTCCCACTGCTCCCCAGGTAGTCAGGGCAACCGACCGGCTCCAGGGTCTGATCTTTTCCCTCATAGATCCGAAATTTGTGGGTATAGCCTGTGGCCCTTTCACAGAGCTTATACAATTTGACCCCATACCGGGCACGCTTGCTTGGGATGTATTGTTTGAAGCCAAGGCGCCCGGTAAAATGTATTAGGGACTCGTCTACGCAGATGTTTTGCTCAGGGGTATACAAATCTGCAAATTTCTGGTTGAAATGGTCTATGAGGGGCCGAATTTTGTGGTGCCGGTCAAAAGCAGGGTGGCACTCTGGGGACGGGAGGTGGTGTTGTCGCTAAAATGCAGAAAACGCAGGATGGTCTCAAATCGTGTCCTGGACATAGCAGCAGAGAACATGGGCATGTGATGATTCCGGTGCGTGGACCAATATGACCGCAATTCATGCTTTTTTGTCAGGCCCTTGTTGAGGAGAAGGCCCAGAAAAATTTTAAGTTCGGAAACTGGGACTGGTTTCCACCGGAAAGGCTGGGCATAATAGCTTCCCGGGTTTGCGGTTATAAATTGTGTGGCATACCGGTTTGTCTCTGCCACGACTAAGTCCAAGAGCTCCGCAGTCAAGAACAGCTCAAAAAATCCCAGGGCCGAACTGATTTGAGCCGTCTCAACCCGAACTCCAGGACTGGGCGGTGAAGGGGGAACTACTGGTGCGGCTGAAGTTGGTGACTGCCAATCAGGGTTTGCCAGCACCTCAGGGATTCTAGGGGCTCTACGGGCCTTTCTGTGCGGTGGCTGCGACGGGGTAACTATTGCACGTGCCACCGTACCAGCTTCAACTGCCCTTCTGGTGCTCGCTACTTCACCATGTTGTACGGCAGTGCTGGTACTAGGTCCAAGAAGGGCTGCGCTGCTGGTGTATGCCTCACCACGTGATCCGGCAGCGACAGCCCCACTCTGCTGCTCTTGAAGCGGATCCTGCGCAACCTGTGGTCTAGCGACATGGGGCCGGGTACGCCTGGTGCTGCCAGGGACCTCCACCTCCTCGTCCGAACTTTGGGTCAGAGAGCCACTGCTTTCCACAGGTTCATATTCTGACCCGCTAGATTCGTCAGATGAGGGTTCCCACTCCTCATCCGACTGGGTCAGAATCCTGTAGGCCTCTTCAGAAGAATACCCCCTGTTTGACATTTTGGACTACTAAATTTTGGGGTATTCCCTGAGACTACCCAAGAAAAAAAAGCAAACCTGTCTTACAAGGGGAGGCTAGCGAAGTACCGGAGGCCGCTGCGGTTGATAAAAAATATCAAAACTGACTGTTTTTTTATCGCCGCAGTGCGTTGTAAAGTGAATGTTGCAGTGATCAAAAAATAATATTTTTTTGTCACTGCGGTGGGGCGGGCGTGGGTGAACGCACCGTGTGGCGACGGATCAGGCCTGATCGGGCCAAACACTGCGTTTTGAGTGGAGGCGAGCTAAGGTGACACTAATACTATTATAGATCTGACCGTGATCAGTTTGATCACTTACAGATACTATAAATGTACAATTGCTGATTAGCGATACGCCTAATCAGCGAATAAAAGTGACTGCGGTGCGGTGGGGTGGGCGCTAACTGACTCTAACTACCTAACCAAGGGGCCTTAAACTATCCCTAATACCTAACAGCCAATACTAGTGAAAAAAAAAAGTGACAGTTTACACTGATCACTTTTTTGTCTTTCACTAAGTGATTGACAGGGGCGATCAAAGGGTTAATTGGGGTGCAGGGGGGTGATCAGGGGCTACAGTGAAGTGTTTGGTGCTACTCACAGTTCAGTCTGCTTCTCTGCTGGATCCAACCGACGAAAAGGACCAGCAGAGAAGCCATATAACAGATCATATTTACTAATATGATCTGTTATATGGCCAGTGATTGGATTTTTTAAAAATCGCCAGCCTGCCACCCAATGATCGTTGCTGGCAGGCTGGTGACGAACTTCTCTTTTAACTTTTGCCGGCCCGCGAGGCGCATGCGCGGGCCGGCTTTGAGCGTCATCTCGCGAGATGACGCGTATATGCGTGACTCTGCGCAGCGCTGCCACCTACCGGAACGCGATCCTGCGTTAGGCGGTCCGGAGGTGGTTAAACAAAATAAAAACTGTACAAGTTTGGTATCGCCATAATCGTACTGAGCTGCAGAATTAGGTCGTCATGTCTTTATTGGCACAATGTGAATTGCCATGATGTCAAAACCCTTGGCAGAATTGTGTTTTGTTTTTGTTTGATTATTGTTCATTTTACCCAAAAAAAGATATATTTTTTTTTCACGTTTCCAATACAAGACATGGTAAATTAAATTGTGGCATTAAAATGCATCTTTTCCGCAAAAAATTTAGCCCGACCCCCATATGGCTATGTGAACGGAAAATAAAAAAGTTATAGCTATTGGAACGTGGGGAGGAAAATCTAAAGTGAAAATAGGCCCGTGTCTTTAAAGGATTAAAAGCTATTATAACACTATGCTGTTAGCGTTTAAGTCCCATATGACCCCTTTAAGTTAAACTTGTAGAATTCTCTACATGTATGTTAAAGGAAAGTTAGTCAGAATTTCTCTTGTAATGTCTGTCTGTGTTGGTTTAAAAATTTCTTTTTTGTTATTTTTATGTTTAAGAAAAACCGAAATGGAGCAGGGTAGTGGCAGCTCAGCCAGGTATGAAAATCTATATTTTTGTTTTCTTTAAAAGCTCTATAGTGATGTGTCCCATACAGGGGTGTTGCAGCTCTTTTCCAGTTAAATTGCTGCCCCTTCAGATGCTCATTCAAACGACCTATGTATTTGGCAGTCCACATAATGTTGATCTGCAAAATACGGATGCAGCTTTTTCTTATAGAATGGCCCTGTTCCTGTTGCACGTGCGCTTTGCCAGCTAAGGCATCTGTGTTGATCTGTGTTCATATGATATGTGCCCGCATTGCTGAGGAAAAACAATGTTTTAATTTATGGAGATGATGTTTTTAGGAGCAAAGGGGGCATTGCTGTTACACCCAGAGAACTCTGATCTCCAACTGTAGCGCCCTCTGCACCTTGACAGGGCCAGGCAGTATAAATGCACCTATAGGCTCATTTGCATATATTAAATCATCATTTTTCCCATCAGTGTGGGCACATATGAATATTTCATCAATATCAAATTGGCAGGTGGCCCGACTCCCGGCACCCCACCATCAGCTGTTTTGTTTACCTGCTCGCCACAGCAATTGCAGTGGTGATCAGGTGTAATAACAAGTATGGTGTCCCCATTCACTTCTATAGGACTGCTCCTTTCTATTCACTTAAACAGACTGAGCCGTCCCATAGAAGTGAATGGGAATATGTGTAATTACACCTGCTCACCCTGCAATTTCTGCTAATAGCATGTAAACCGAGCAGAGAAGGGAACTCTCATATAAGCGCTGCCTTCTCTTTAAAAAGCTGATCGGTGGGGGTGACGGGAGTCGGACTCCTGCCGATCTGATATTGATGACCTATCCTGAGGCAATAGTAAAAAGTGGACAACCCCTTTAAGTTTAATGCCCAGTGGGAAAACTGCAGGCTTTTATGTTTTTGTTTAAATATACAGTGCCTTGCAAAAGTATTCACCCCCCCCTTGACTTTTTTCCTATTTTGGTGCCTCACAACCTGGTATTAACATGGATTGTTTGAGGATTTGCATCATTTAATTTACAGACCATACCCACAACTTTCAAGATGGTGTTTTTTAATTTTTTTTATTGTGAAGCAAAAAAACATGGATGGTGCTAAATACAGGGATATTCTTGAGCAAAACCTGTACCACTCTGTGCGTGATTTGAGGCTAGCACAGCTCCAAGTCGCTTTGGATAAGTCTCTATGAGCTTGCCACATCTTACCACTGGGATTTTTGCCCATTCCTCCTTGCAAAACTGCTCCAGCTCCTTCAAGTTGGATGGTTTGCGCTTGTGAACAGCAATCTTTAAGTCTGACCACAGATTTTCTATTGGATTGAGATCTGGGCTTTGACTAGGCCATTCCAACACATTTACATGTTTCCCCTTACACCACTCAAGTGTTGCTTTAGCAGTGTGTTTGGGGTCATCATCCTGCTGGAAGGTGAACCTCTGTCCTAGCCTCAAATCACACACAAATTGGTACAGGTTTTGCTCAAGAATATCCCTGTATTTAGCACCATCCGTCTTTCCCTCAACTCTGACCAGTTACCCAGTTCCGGCTGCTGAAAAACATACCCCACAGCATGATGCTGCCACCACCATGTTTCACTGTGGCTATGGTGTTCTTTGGGTAATGTGTTGGGTTTGCGCCAGACATAGTGTTTTCTTTGGCCGAAAAGTTAAATTTTAGTCTAATCAGACCAGAGCACCTTTCTCCATACATTTTAGGAGTCTCCCACATGCCATTTTTTTTTTGCTGAAAGTAATGGCTTTCTTCTGGCCACTTTGCCATAAAGCCCAACTCTATGGAGCGTACGGCTTATTGTCGTCCTATGTACAGATACTCCAGTCTCTGCTGTGGAACTCTGCAGCTCCTCCAGGGGTTACCTTAGGTCTCTGTGCTGCCTCTCGGATTAATGCCCTCCTTGCCCAGTCCATGAGTTTTGGTGGGCGGCCGTCTCTTGCTGTTGTGCCATGTTCTTTCCATTTGGTTATGATAGATTTGATGGTTCTCCTGGGAATCATCAAAGATTTGGATATTTTATTATAACCTAACCTTGACTTGTACTTCTCAACAACATTGTCCCTAACTTGTTTGGAGAGTTCCTTGGTCTTCATGGCAGTGTTTGGTTAGTGATGCCTTTTGCTTAGGTGTTGCAGCCTCTGGGGCCTTTCAAAAAAGGTGTGTATATGTAATGACAGATCATGTGACACTTAGATTGCACACAGGTGGACATCATTTCACTAATTATGTGACTTATGAAGGTAATTGGTTGCACCAGAGCTTTCTATGGGCTTCCTAACAAAGGGGGTGAATACATTCACACATGCCAATTTTCTGTTTTCTATTTCTAAACAATAGTTTTATATATTTTTCTCATTTCACTTCACCAACTTAGACTATTGTGTTCTGATCCATCACATAAAATTCAGATTAACAAAACATTGAACTTAAGGCTGTAAAAAAATATGAAAAAAGTCAAGGGGGTGAATACTTTTGCAAGGCACTGTAGATATTGACATGGAAATTTAAAAATAACCATCAAAAATTCTTTAAATAATGTTTTTATGTTTAACATATTTTTAAACAATTGGTCATTTTCTAATGACACATTCCCTTTAAGTCCCAAATGACCCCTTTATGTAAAACTAGTAGCATTCTTACAATGTAGTGTTGTACGTTTAAAGGAAAGAGTTTTTAGTCCGAATTCTCTAGTAACCTGAATATCTATGTTGGAGCATAATTAAACTTTTTGTTATATTTATGTTCAAGAAAAACTGAAAGGGAGCGTGGTGGAAACTCAGCCAGGTATGACAATCTGTATATTGTGTTCTCTCTAAAAGTTCTGATAGTTAAAGGTGTTATCCCATCTTAGACAATGTGGACATATCGCTAGGATACTCCCCCATTATCTGATAGGTGCGGGTCCCACCGCTGGGACCCACACCTACAAGGAGAACGGAGAGGAGAAAGTTGAGGAGGGCGCACTGCGCATGCGCAGCCAACCTCCATTCATTTCTATTGAGCCGGCTATTTCCGTCGGCCCCATAGAAATAAATGGGAGCGGTGGCCGCGCATGCGCGGTGCGCTCCCATTCACTTGAATGGGAGAAGCGGGGAGCTGCGCCAGGTGGTGGACGGACCCCGGGGTCCTCCAGCCACAGCTCTCTCCGGCTACGTTCTCCTTGTAGGTGCGTGTCCCAGAGGTGGGACCCGCACCTATCAGACAATGGGGGCTTTTCCTAGCGATTTGCCCCCATTGTCTAAGATGGGATAACCCCTTTAAATTAAGCTTTCTGAGACCTCAGTTAGTGCCTTATCAGTGAGGAGTCATTTACCTCTGGTATCCCCACAAGCGAGTAGTATTAAAGGGGTTATGTGGTAAAAGATACTGCTCTCCAACTGATCAGCTGTTAGAGGAGACTGGGTGCTCAGTGAGCGCTTTGGCCTCTTCATAGGCCAGTGATGTCACCGTACATAGGTCATGTGACCTAGTTGCAGCTCAGCCCAATATCAAGCACAACTGCTATTACAGTGTACAGCGCTGTGCTTGCTAAAGTACCCCGAGGCCGCCAGCATACACCAGAGCTCCGGTGAGCATCACGGCCCCCTGAAACGGCTGATCAACAAGGGTGTCGGGACCTTGGGACTCCCGCCAATGTGATAATGATAAACTATCCTCTGGATGGGTTATCATTATTTCACGTTTCTCTTTGTTAAGAGCGTTGCATGCCCTTCATTGCACCGATACAGTGATTTGTCTATGCAAGCGTCTGCGGCTTTTGTTCCCCTTGATTCTGTTCGGGGGGGGGGGGGAGAGAATCTCCCTGAACTATCAACAGTGGTGACACCTGCTTTAAGGCTACCTCATCAGTATTTAAAGGGGTTCTCATGGAATTAAGAAAATGAAAATACTTAAATATTACTTTATTATAAATATATTCCCACATACCTTTCATTAGCTATAATGGTTCGTTTTGTCTAGGATGCAATCATCAGGAGAAATAAAATGGCCGCCGTCCTACTAGTACACACAAAACCTGTCCTAATCACACAGGCGGACAAGTTACTTCACAACACTGAGCTAAAGAGCTGCCTCATCCTCCTCTCTGCTCTGCTTGTCAGAAATTATGATCCTGAATATAGATAAGATCTTCAGCTGAATCTCTGTGAGAATATAGTTCATGAGGAGACATTGAAGTACAGAGAGGAGGTGGGGATGTGAATAATTAGCAGCAGCTCTTGTATGCAGTCTCTATTACCACAGCCCCAACATCACTACAGTCTGTCCTGTCCGTCCTCTCTGTACTTCATGTCCTCCTCATGAACTCCTTACTACAGAGATTCAGCTGAAAATCATATTAAACTGTATTCAGGGTCATAATCCCTGACAAGCAGAGAAGCGGAGGATGAGGCAGCTCTTTACCTCAGTGTTGCAGGAGCGTAGCTATAGGGAAGGCGGCTGCTTTGGGGCCCTGACCCAAAAGGGGCCCATCCAGGAGGAGGAGGACGACAAAGATGTCAGGGCCCCCTCAACAGTATAACACAATGAAATGATATACAGTGACAGTATATACAGTGTAGGAAACGGATGGAACAGCTGCCGGGCCTGGTCTGGGAGAGCGATCTTTACTAGCCACAGGAATGGGGGTGGTATGAAAGGAAGGGGTTGCGAAAAAATTACTGGGGGAGGTGGGCCCCATTCAAAAATTTGCTGTGGGACCCAGTCCTTTCTAGCTATGCCACTGCAGTGTTGTAAAGTAACTTGACCTACTGTGTGATTAGGACAGGTTTTGTGTGGCCATTTTATTTCTCCTGATGATTGCTCCCTAGACAAAATGAGCCATTATAACTAAGGAAAAGTATTTTTGAATATATTTATAATAAAGTAGTTATTGGTATTTTCCTTTTTCTTAATTTCCGGAGAACCCCTTTAAGTTCCAAATGACCTCTGTAAGTTAAATTAGTTAGCATTCTCTGGAATGTAGTGTTGTACGCTAAATGTAAGGAAAGTGCCATTAGTCAGAATTCTCTAGTAATGTCAATATCTTTCTTGGGGCATAATTTATTTTTGTTATTTTTATGTTCAAGAAAAACCCAAAGAAAAAGCAGTAGTGAAACCACAGCAGGTATGAGAATGTATATATTGTTTTTTTTTTCTAAAACCTTTACAGTGATGTGCCCATACAAGTGACTGCATCTCTATTCCAGGAGTATTGCAGCCCCTCATTCTATGCAGTAGGGGGGTATCTCCCTGAATGATCAGCAATGATGTCCTGTTCTAAGGCTATGCCATTACCATTTAAGTCCAAAATAACCCCTTTAAGTTAAACTAGCAACATTTCCTATCGTATAGTGTTGTATGTTAAATGTAAGGAAAGTACCTTTACTCAATATTCTCTATTAATGTCAATATCTGTGTTTGTTCATAATTTCTTTTTTGTTGTTTTTATGTTGAAGAAAAACTGAAAGGGAGACTATTAGTGAGAGCTCTGCCAGGTATGAAAGTCTTTATATTGTTTTCTCTCTAAAAGCTCTTATGTTAAAGGGGCTTAATGAGACTTCAGTTAGTGTCTTTTCAGCAGGGGCTCATTTATCTCTGGTATCCCCACAGGCCAGCAGCAAGGGTTTGGCCCATCTGGGACATTGATGGCGTGTTGCTAGAATATGCGATCAGTGTCGATAGGTGGGGGTCTCTGTACTCACTCCTATCTCCAGGACAGGGATCTGAAGTGTATAGAGAGAAGCCACACACACATTGCCACTCTTTGTTCAGTGCTATGGGAATTCCAAAAATAGCAAATTTCCGGCAGTGCACTCTCCCTTCACCGCTATGGGACTTCTAAAACAGTCTAGTGTGCTCGCTCAGCTGTTTTCAGAAGTCTCGTAGCGATAAAAGGAGAGCACGCCAGCATGTGCGTCGTGCTTGCCTTCACTTCGAGTACCCCATTCTGAAATAGGAGTAGGTCCAGAGATGGGACCGTATCTATCTGACATTGATGGTATATCGTAGCAATATACCATTAATTCCAGATTGGCGATTGCCTTTAAGAGCGTTGCATCCCCTTCAATTCTGTGGTGCATGTTTTAACGTGAATTTGATTATTTGAGAATAAATAGGCTTTAAGCAGGGTAAGTGAATAAATATATTTACGAAGTGTGATTTTATATATATATATACATTCCAAAGAACGAAGGCAGCATTCCAAAGACCCCAAACTTTAATTCCCCAGCAACGTTTCGGCCTTCTCAATGAGGCCTTTGTCAAGCACATACAGAATAGTAAAGGTAAATAATAATCAGATGCCCTACAATACAATGTGACTCCTGTTGCCATGTCGTAGCTCATGGCCAACACCCCATAGTGATACGAGAAAGAGATAGTGACCTTACAACATCCTGTCTGGATGATGTTCTCAGTTGAGTTCCAATTATCTGTCTTTGTGCAAAAAGCCTTATACTTTTCAGCCCCTCCTCCTCCTAAGGATGTCCAGTGTGCTGCATGCATGTCTCTGAGATAATCACTCAGAAATGTAACATAGTACATAAGGCCGAAAAAAGACATTTGTCCATCCAGTTCGGCCTGTTATCCTGCAAGTTGATCCACTGAGGCAAGTTGAGGCAAAAAAAATATATGTCTAACTATCCCTAACTCACTACATTACAAATAATATAAAGGATAATATAATTAAAAGGAACAGAACCAATCAGTACTTAAAGGATAACTGTCACATTTAGACCCTAATTTCAATTTTTCATATATGTAGTTACTAATAACATGATATTCCAGAATCAGTTACTATTAGACTGACTTACCCATATTTAATAAGATTCAGCCCTTAGCAACCAGTCTGCATAAAACTGCAACTCACTATTCAGTTAAGATGGCCGCCACTGCCCTCACCCTGAGCCTAATCCCGCTGCCCTCACTAGCCAGTAACAATAGCCCCCCAAAAGTGTCAGTACCAGAGCCCTCCCCCCTAAAGGGTTAATCTCCTGCAGCACAAAGGGGTCCTCTTACCACATGTTGCTTTTATTTATACACTGAGCAGATGGCAGATCTCCCTTCCCTGTTGTGCGCTGCTTCAACTCTGCATTCTCCAGCTCTGCTGAGTGAGGGAGCGTCTGCTAAGCGCAGGGACAGGGAGAAGTGCACACAGCCCAGGCACTGTTATCAGCTGCTGGGAGGACCTGGCTTTAATCATTTATTTACAGTCCCTGGCTGTCAGTAATCTGACCCTGCGTGTGCTGCGTGCTCCATCTATCATAGACAGACCATGCCTAGCAACCCTATGTTAAGCACAGGTAAAAGTAGCCAGTAAGGGAACAAAAATGTGGAATTAAGGGTAATTGAATACACAGTGTAAAGTTGAAATAGGGCCACCAAGGTGATATTAATCCCCACAATCCAATACTCCAAAAAAAATAAAAAATACGACAGTTATACTTTAATAAAGTATGTAAAATGCCCTTAACAACACACTGGTTTTTTTCATCTTCAAGAAAAACCAAAAGGAAATGTGGTGGCAAAAGCACTGCCAGGTATGAAAATCTTTATATTGTTTTGCGTCCTGTCATGAAAACAGATTGTGTATCCATGCTTCTTCTTGTAACTGTGATATTAATGGGGTTATCCTATTATAGACACATCCCCTATCCGCAAAATAGGAGGTAAGTGTCTAATTGGCAGTAGTCCAACTGATGAGATCTCCGGCATTCACAAGAATTGAGGCCCTGTGTTACCCGGTTTGAAAGGAGTATTGCCCATTGTTTGTACGTGGCTATCTTTGGCAGTGACGGTCTTTCCATTCAAATGGGGGAACATGAGGCCCTGCTGATCAGTTGGACCCATGCCATTCAGGCACTTATTTTCTATCCTATACTTTTAATGGTTTTGTAAGTGTTTGTAATGGGCAGTCACCTTTTTGCATGAAAATGATGTTACTAAAATGCTGTAGAGAAAATATGTGCACAGTTTTTTGCATTGAGCTACCAGCACGCAGTAACTCTTACAACCTGGTTTTCAGCCACTTCCATTGTTCTGGCTCTGTGGTATTTGCCTTCAGCTCTACTATCTCCTTCTACAGTCTCTGGGTTTGTACAATCCAACCCACACACTGTTAGACAGCTCCTAACAGGTTTATGTAGAACCCACTCTCCCTGGAAACCAGGTTCTACATAGACCTGCATGGGACCAGGCAAGTTGGCTTTGATAAATCTTATAAGGGCTCAGGTTTTGTAAGTGTGATGTGTCTTTATTTTTGAGTAACCTGTAGTTATTGAGTAACAAGTAGCAGTTGGACAAAGAACTGGTGACCTTCGGCAGCTCCTTTACTTGCCAGCATCACAGACAAGGCTCCTGCTCCATGCCTGTGGTCTGTGCTGCTGATATTGAAAGCCATCAAAGCCTCTGGGTCACTAGCTCTGCAGTTATTAGTGCAGCCAGATCCTTCTCCACCACCTCCCTGAATTATCTGCACCCCTGTCCACACATGCTCTTCTACATCAGCTTACAGAGGCACATACCTTCCTCCCTGCACTTGCTGTACTAAACTAGCATCGACTGTAAGAAGCTCTGCCATCTGGTGAAAAAGTGAAAGTAAAATATGGGAGTCAGAGCAGCCAATAAGTGCTATTGTACAACGCCTCCTTGCCTGGCAGCTGTATTACAAGGCTACTTTCTCGCCCATATTCATTGGGGGACACAGAGACCGTGGGTATAGGTATGTCCTCTAGGAGGCATTGACACTAGTAAAAGCGGTTAGCTCCTCCCCTGGCAGCTATACCCCCTCCAGCCTGGAGAGAGAGCTTCAGTTTTTTCTAGTGTCAATAGGAGACAAGACCTCCCTGCTATGCAGGGAATCTCCTGAAGATTTTTTATTTTAGTTTATTTTTCCCCCTTTTTTTTTCAGATGGGAAAACAGTGGACGCCTCGCCTCCCTGTTCTCCCGGGGTCGAGTTGCGCCAGTGCCGGTCACCCGCACTGCTGCCTCCCCCACAGAAGACAAGGTGGACCAGGGGAGCCTCGCTCCCCTGCATCCCGCCAGCCAAGGGGTCACCTCGGTCCGACATTGAGAAGACCCCTCCCGCCATACCAGACACCTGCCACTCTGGTGCCAGCTGCTGAGGAGGTGACCCTGCTGGAGAAGGTACCATTATGGGCCCACTTAGGGAGGGTGAAGCGAAGAGGAGGAAGATAGGGTGAGTACACGGGACTAGGTGAGTATGTTAACCCCCTCCCTCCCTTCCTATTAAAGGGTTCTATGGAATAGGCTCCCTCTCGGCCAGACACGGGCTTCATTTATCACTCCCCCCCAAGCCCAGCTCCAAAAGTCTTCCTTCCCTCCCCCTCTGTGCCGTCGATACTTGGGCACATAAGGAGGTTAATGAACAGGTCTCCGCAGGCACTTTTAGACAGCGGGCGACCGTGTGCACTGCTTTGGTAGGGTGTGGAGAACGGATGCAGAGTGCTGACCTCACGCTCAGACGCCCCTTGCTTCTACTCCCCAGCGATATCATCCCCTGGAAGCGGGCGCCTAAGAGCGCACCGCTCCAGGAAACTAACGCCAGCACTGGGTCCGGTCAACACCTACTCTTGTACTGCGCTCCCCACATGCGCGCACAGATTCTGCCGCCACCCACCTGCTGGAACCTCTGCTCTCTTCTACAGCACCGTCGCCTCTGTCAGTCCTGGGGGGCTCAACCCCCCTCCTCACAAGCTGCAGCTCCAACAACTACCTGCCTTGCCACTGTAATGAATTTTTCTCCAGGACCACTAGTTAACACCTTATGGCACTGTGGGCCCCGCCTTCACTCCGGCATGCGTGCGCATTTATCTGCGGTCTGGCGCCATTCACTCACAGTGATGCGCTGGTGTGTGGTAAACGCGCCAGACCTTCCCACAATCCAATTCGGGCGGCTGCCTGCGCAAATACAATGGGTCATATAGTATTGTCCCCGCAGCCCTCGGTGCTCCGGCCGTACAGTCGGCCGGGTCCCATAACTTTAGGCCCGGGCTTGCGGCCTACTAGCCCACATCTCATCCCCGGGGAGGGGGGCGGTCTGGCGCAAATTCTTCCCGCCTTGCCTTCCCCTCCCCCTGTAGCTCACAGAGCCCCGTTCTCGGTCCTCAGGAAGTTAACCCTTCCTGTTCCTGGTCAGCCTTCTCTTGAGGCTGACACAGGATTCTATGTGTTTCTTGCTGAGGGGCCTTAATGTTGAGGAATTTAACTCCTCTGCCTCTTGCCCAATTCAGGTGGGCATCCCAGTTTTTATAAACAAAATATAAAAAAATAGGTCCATTCGGGCCCTCACCCCTCAGTCCCCATCACTACAGGACACCCCCCCCCCCCCCTGTCTGCGTCAGATGGGTCCCGTGTCCTATCACGGTCAAGGAGGACCCTTCAGTTTTCCATTCAACCCTCCAGGGAATGAATATGACAACCTCTCTCCTCAGGGGGCTGTCCAGCATCACTCATGTGTCCTAGCGTCCTCTATATCCATGGTCCTCCAGTGTCCCAATATGTGTCTTCAACAATATATAGTGCGTACACCATGGCATGTAATATTGTGATTACGTTCCAGCAAGTCGAGTGTTTCACGGACTCTATATCCCCTATCGACTAATTCTGATATGGGAAGTGGTTGTGCTGGCACTCTGGTTTAGCATTGCAGCGTGTTCTCCTCCGCTGGTGCGGATTTTTACGCTGGTACTAGCGTTCGCAGTCGCTGCAGTGGGGCAGTCCCTCAGGTACTGGTTCTACCCTGACGCTGGCTTGGCGGTTGTTCCTGTCCAACGCCCTTCCCAGGTGGAGTGTTTACGGTTAGCTCTCCGTTCCTGGGGCAGTATGGTACCATGGTCTCTACCGGATCCCTCTAGTCTGCCCCTCATTTTGTGCTGGTGGGCACGCTACAGCTACTACGGTACGGGGGTCCTGGATTAGCCATAACATACTCCGGCTCCCCCTGCACAGCTTTTTCGTCAGGTGACGGATTCTTCTTACGCCAAATTCAGTGGCGTACGCTGCATGGCCCCCTCCTTAGGCGGAGTATGGCACCGCCACGATCATCCGGTGGCTACTTCTGTGTAGTGCCAGTCTCAGATGGGGAATGGGCTTCGCCCTGCTTCTTTTCTCTTCAGTTTTTCTTTTCCTTATCTGGCTCAGGGTTCACGGACACTCTGCAAACCTGGGTAGCTCCTATGTTACTACTTCCCCTCATCTATGTTGATCTAGGGCAGTGATGGCGAACCTTTTAGAGACAGAGTGCCCAAACTGCAACCCGAAACCCACTTATTTATCGCAAAGTGTCAGCACGGCGATTTACCCTGAATACTAATATAGTATATCTTCCATGTACTTTATCATTTAGCTATAATAGCCTGCCTGTGCCGTTCATAGTGCGCCCTATGCTGATGAAGGGCAGGAAAAGTCTAAGGCAAATTGGTACACCATAGACTTTTTCTAGTGCGTAGGTGCCCACTGAGAGGGCTTTGGGTGCTGCCTCTGGCACCCGTGCCATAGGTTCGCCACCACTGATCTAGGGTATTGGTTCTGTGGTTTTTTCTTCCAAGTCTTGTTCCGGATCGACTGTTGGGCTGTGACGATTTTCCAAATCCACCCGTTGGTCCTGGGTGTACTACCCATATCTACAACTACCTCTCTCAAGACTTGACTAGTGACTGCCATGTCCGTCCGATGTAGTCATGCCTTTTCACTGCACACTCCGTGGCTAAACTACGAGTCTCACTACGCCAGGCTGAGCGGGGGTGCTGTCACGACTGTTGATGGAGTTTCGCTCCTGGGCCTGAACACCCCTTCTATTCTTCCTCTTCGAGGCAGGAGTTTTTTCTCTCATCTTGGTCTGGTCGAAATTTCTGTCGAGCAGGGTTGCTACACCGTCAATACACGGTCGCTGACGGAACTCCACCGCCGGTGATTCTCATATAGTCTCTACTTTTACCTATCCAATGTGTTGATTCCTTGGCTTGCAGTTGGACATCCCTCATTCAGGCGTTTTTTTTCTCTGTAGTTATCAGCCAGCTTCTCAGTCTCCCCACAAGCTTCTTCAGCTCGGGGGACATTGGTGGACCACTTACCGTTTCCGTGGGGCACTTCCCTTTTGCAGGGGTGGATCCTGCGGTCCTGTTTTTTTTGGTTTGGCCATTAGTTCCTTACTGGGTCAGGTTCGGCGCTGTGTATCCTCCCAGCGTCCTCTGACTCACCCGGGGCCCATTATACCTTCCTTCAGGGATTGGCACATACGGTTCCTCCATACCGTCCTCCCTTACCGCCTGGGGATCTAACCTTAGTCCTTTCGGTGCTCCGGAATTTTCCCCTTGAACCCTTGCGGGAGATGTCACTCTGACTCATGTCCTGGAAGGTTTTTTTTTTTTTTTCTTGTGGCTATCGCATCCATCAGACGGGTGTCCGGATTGGGGCACTCTCTTCTACAGAGCCTCCTGGTTCTGACAGGGATAAGTGGTTCCCCAGCCCGTTCATTCCTTTCTCCCGAAGGTGGTCTCCGATTTCCATTTCAATGAAGAGACTGTCCTTCCATCACTGGGTCCCTCCCCTTCACACCCTAGGGAAAGGGAGTTAGATCATTTGGACGCTGTCAGGGCTCCGACGTTTTACTGCCAGCCTCCAGTTCCTTCCGGCGTACGGACTCTCCTTTTTTGTCATTCCGGGGGGTCCTCGCAAGGCTTTGGCGGCCTCCAGGGTGGCACTTGCACGTCTGCATTTGCTTAAGCATACTGCTCCCGGGGCAGGATCCCACCCTTTGGTGTCACGGCTAACTCCACCAGAGCGGTGGGCGCTCTTGGGCTCGGAGGATTCAAGGTTCGGCCGCGCAGCTGTGCAGGGCGGCTGCTGTCCGCCTTATGCACATTCACAAAATTTTGCCAGGCGCATATTTATGCATCGGCGTGCGCTGGCTTGGGTTGCATGGTCTTGCAGGCGACAGTTCTTAATTGCCTGCAGGGGTCTGTGGTTTTCCCTCCCTGTGGACTGCTCTCGGACGTCCCACGGTCTCTGTGTCCCCCAATGAATATGGGCGAGAAAACTAGATTTTTGTAAAACTTACCAGTAAAATCTTTCTCGCTCTTCATTGGGGGACACTGCACCCACCCAGTATTGTTGTTCGGCCACAGTTGTGGCTGTTGCTGGTTCGGTTCTTGGCATGGTTGCTGTTCCACGTTTTTTCGTTGGTTTACTTGCTTCTCCTACTGCTTCTCACAAACTGAAGCTCTCTCTCCAGGCTTGAGGGGCCAAATGGATCCGTCCTGACCCACAATGTAAGTCAATGGGGACGGATCAGTTTTCACTGACACAATATGGCACAATAGAAAACAGATCCGTCCCCCATTGAATTACAGTGGTGTTCAAGACTGATCCATTTTGGCTATGTTTAAAGATAATACAAATTGATCCGTTCTGAACGGATGCATGCGGTTGTATTATCTGTACGGATGCGTTTGTGCAGATCCATGACGGATCCACACCAAAGGCGAGTGTGAAAGTAGCCTTTGGCAGTAACTGCAGTTAGAAGGCTGCCTGTGCCAGCCTCAGCTACTCACTCCCTGAAATCTTTTACTGGTCAAATTTCTTATTCTGCACAATTCTTTTTTCTAATCGTTCCCTTCTCCCTGACAACCAAATAGAAGCTTGATTGTGACTGTACACTGTCCCTAAGATCGTTTTCTGCCAGTGACCGCTATCCACAGCCCAACACAGAATGGCGTTAAGCTAGGGCAGCTCCCCGCCTGCTGCCCCTCTGATTGGCTCATCCAGGCTGTCTGTCAGCCTGGATGAGCCAATCAGGACAAGCCTGGTTTAGGTAAGACCACGACATGGACTGGGGTGGATTGTTGAGGGAAGGGAAAGGTTAAAAAAATGGTTGCAATAAAAAGGTTTTGTAGAAAGCAGCTGTAAACACCAGAGGATATTTCCAATGTTTAAGTTACACTAGTAACATTCTCTAGAATGTATTGTTGTACGTTAAAGTGCTTTTAGTCAGAATTCTCTGTTAATGTCAATATCTGTCTTGGTGCATAATTTTATTTTTGTTATTTTTATGATCAAGAAAAAATGAAATGGAAAGCGATGGTGAAAGATCAACCAGGTATGAAAAGCTGTATATCGTTTTCTCTTTAAATTTTCTACAGTAATGTGTCCATAAAGGCGAATGCAGCTCTGTTCCAGGAGAATTGTGCCCCTTAAGGGATCATGCATACGACCATGTGTATTTTGCAGTCCGCAAACCGCATATCTGCAAAATGTGGATATCGGCATTTTCTTTGAGGACCTTTCACCACTCCTGACTGTTTTAATAGCTACATGCATTCCCCATGTAATAACAATTCTGGAGCATCTATCCTTATGGCTCATTCCTGTGTTATTTCTACTAGAAGATATGAATGATTTGCTAGCAGTCTGCAGTAAGGATACAAAGGGGTGTTAACCAGTTAGGGGTGTGTACCTGCACAGTCTGACAATGGCAGCACTGATTGGATAGATTGAGTCTGTGCATGTTAACACCTCCTCTGTCTTCTCTTTACATAACACAGTTAGTGTTAGCAAGTCTCCACTGTTATGTAAAGAGAAGACAGAGGAGCGTTGCTAAGGCTCAAAATGGGCCACTTTGCAGCTATTTTTCTAATAGAAATGTATGATTTCAGTAATTAAAGTATATTACAAAAATGGTCAGCATCACTGCCCCGATACATTACAAAAATAAAAATAGAATGGTGTAGACTGCTAGCAATTCATTCATAACTTCTAGTTGAAATAATAAAGGAATGGCACAATCTAGAGCTTTAAAGGGATTCTGTCACCAGGTTTCACCCCCTCCAGATAAAAATATGGTTATGTTCAGGGAGCTTTAACCATTCCTAATGTGGTCTTATAAATGTAATCTGTAGGCTCATTTTGCTAAAAAAAAACGCTATTACTAACCTGTCAATCAACAGAATAAGGTGCCCAAGGGGATGTAAATGACTCCAAGCTGCCGCCCGCACCTGCTGCCGTTCGTGCCCAGCGCCGCCTCATAATCTTCTGTGACGCCTCCTGCTCTCCCTCCCCCCTCCTCCTCCTGCTGTAAGATTGCTGTGACGTCTCCTGCTCTCCCTCCCCCTCCTGTGACGTCTCCTGCTCTCCCTCCCCCCTCCTGTGACGTCTCCTGCTCTCCCTCCCCCTCCCCCCTCCTCCTGCTGTGACGTCTCCTGCTGTAACATCGCAATGTTACAGCAGGAGGAGGGGGGAGGGAGGGAGGGAGAGCAGGAGACGTCACAGCAGGAGGAGGGGGGAGGGAGGGAGAGCAGGAGACGTCACAGGAGGGGGAGGGAGAGCAGGAGACGTCACAGCAATCTTACAAAAGGAGGAGGGGGGGAGGGAGAGCAGGAGGCGTCACAGAAGATTATGAGGCGGCCCTGGGCACCTTATTCTGTTGATTGACAGGTTAGTAATAGCGTTTTTTTTTTTTGCAAAATCAGCCTACAGATTACATTTATAAGACCACATTAGGAATGGCTCCCTGAACATAACCATATTTTTATCTGGAGGGGGTGAAACCTGGTGACAGAATCCCTTTAAGAATAGATGCTCCAGGATGGTTATTACATGGGGAATGCGTGAAGCTATTAAAATAGGCATGTCAGGAGTGGTGAAAGGTTCTCTTTAAAAACTGCCTATTTTTGTCCACAAAACAGATAAGAATAGGACATGTTTTGTAAGAGATTCTTTTAAGGACATTGTGTTACACGGTTTGAATGGAGCGACTCGCTGGTCACGTATGCATGCTACTGCTCCGTTCAGCTTTAGGCCTCTTTCACACGGGCGTGTGTGCCCCGTTGCCGTATTGCGGACCGCATTTGCAGATCCGCAATACACTGGTGCCATTCCGTGGGCATTCCGCATCACGGATGCGGACCCATTCACTTCAATGGGTCCGCAAATCCAGAGATACGGAACTGAAACTTTCGGAAGCTCTACTGCAGGGGTGCACAACCTGCGGCCCGGGGGCCACATGCGGCCCTTGATACCATTCTGTGCGGCCCCCAACCATCTAATAACAGACATGTATGTCTATATTTTGTGGCTGCTCACATGTATTTTTCCCATTAGATAGGAGTCCCAGAACTGTAACCAGACATTAATGGTAAATACCATATGTTCAATCGGCCATAAATACAGTTTTTCAGTTGTTAATACCCCTTTAAATTTTAATTTCGGCCCTCGTCATTGGTTCAGTCTGGCAATGTGGCCCCTGACCAGGAAACGTTGTGCACCCCTGCTCTACTGAGTGCTTCTGTGGGGTTTCGTCCTGTACTTCCGTTCCGCATAAAGATAGAACATGTCCTATCTTTTTTCGGAATGGCCGGATCACGAACCCATTCAAGTGAATGGGTCCACGATCCGCTGCGGCTGCCCCACGGACTGTGCTCGTGCATTGCGGGCCGCAGCACGATCGTGGGGCGCACACGACCATGTGAAAGAGGCCTTATTATGGGGATGCCAGAGATAGCCAAGTGCTTGTACTTGGCTATCTCTGGCAGTGACTGCCTCTCCATTCAAATGGGGGAACAGGAGGCCCCGCCTATCACAAGCACAGGGGCCCCAACCATTAAACCCCTGCCATTCAGGCAGTTATTCCCTATTCTAAGTGCAGGCCTCTTAGTAAGTTTGGCAGCAATGAGCTTGCCTACAGCTACGCTGTAATTTATGCCAGTCTCTATAGTAATTTGCAGAAGACCACACCCCCTCCTGCCAAGCTCCATCCGCTTTTTTTAAATGGTGGCATGAGCAGCTTAAAGAGGTCCTGTCGCCACTGTGGACATGTTAGCTTTAGTAATTAATTATATTCCACATGAAATGATAATTCTTGAGCATCTTGGTGTGCCATTCCTTTATTACTGTTTATTATTCAAATGTTTATTAATTTCAAATAGCATCACAAAACCTGAAAAGATAGGCTGCATTTGCAATAAAAGAAACTATTAACCATAAAGGTTCGACACTGATAATATGGTATGGAAAACAGAAATAAAAAGGGGGGGAAGTAGCAAGTTTGGTATAAAAAGTATCAAGGAAGGGTAGTGAAAGTTGTGAGAAAAGTTAGAAACATATAGAGAAAAAGAGGAAAATGCGAACGAAAAGAGAGGGAAATGAAAAAGGAGGAGGATGGAAAAGAAAGGTTGTGTGTGTGTGTGTGTGGGGGAAAAAAGTTGAGTTGCTATAAGTCTTAGCAAATGGAAAATCTGGCATAAAAGGAGATGTAAAGCTGAAAGTTTCCCAGTAAAATCGGGTTTTTAGTGTAATGATTTCTTTGTGTATGGGCAAGGAGTTCTTTCGTGCGTTGCGTTATAGCAATCTCCTCCTACCATTCAGCAAGCATTGAAGGATCAGTGGACTGCCAGGATAGGAAGTGTCATGTCAATGATTTTTTTTATAAGATGATTAAAATAAATCAGACATAATCAGAAGCACTGAATTCTCGTTATTTGGGATAGGAGTGCCTGTTACTATGTGGATTATTTTCACAAACCACCAAAAAAAGGGCAACCTTACTTTGCATGAGTCTTAGTACCTTCTGGGGTGCCACAGCCTGTAACAGTCAGATACCATTGATGTAAGAGAGATGGGACTGGATAGCATCTGGACATTACTTTATAACATGTTTCTTGGGCTTTCATAGCTATTGATGCTTTGTGTGATATAGGAGACATTGCCCAATAGTCAAAATGTTCCTAAGTTCAGATTCCCATGCCTGGGCGAAAAGGGGAGGAGAGGATCCAGAGTTCAAGATGCTACAAGCTTTTATATTATGGAAATGGCGTGGGGAGTTGTGGAAGACTGGAAGCAAAGATTTTTGAAGAGAGTCTGTTCTTGAGTTAAAGGGGTTTTCCATAAACTACTTTTCACTCTAAAGCTAACTTTCATCAAGTACTCCAGCTCCCATTCCTTCTTTTTTGTCAAATGTACTTAATTTGCAATTGCCTGCTCGTCAGTAGAGGAGACCGCTGCATTTACATGCAGCGTTCTCCTCTATAGTAATGGGGAGGAGTGATTGCTAATGCCATCACTCGTCCCCATACAGACTCATTGTTTGCCGGCAGCAGAGTGATGTTTAGAAAGAACTATCTGCTGCCGGCTTTTCCCCCCAGTAGGGAATTAGCAGTTAACCACTTCCCATCTGGGCCCTTTGCCCCCTTCCTGACCAGGCCAAATTTTGCAAAACTGGCATATCTCACTTTATGTGGTAATAACTTTGGAACACCTTTATTTATCCAAGTCATTCAGAGATTGTTTTCTCGTGACACATTGTACTTCATGATAGTCATAAATTTGAGTCAAAATATTTCACCTTTATTTATGAAAAAATCACAAATTTACCCAAAAATTTGAAAAATTCGCAATTTTCTAAATTTAAATTTCTCTGCTTTTAAAACAGAAAGTGATACCTCATAAAATATTTATTATTTAACATTCCCCATATGTCTACTTTATGTTGGCATCATTTTGGAAATGTCATTTTATTTTTTTAGGACGTTAGAAGGCTTAGAAGTTTAGAAGCAATTCTTCAAATTTTTAAGAAAATTGCCAAAACCCACTTTATAAGGACCAGTTCAGGTCTGAAGTCACTTTGTGGGGCCTACATAGTGGATACCCCCATAAATGACCCCATTGTAGAAACTACACCCCTCAAGGTATTCAAAACCGATTTTACAAACTTTGTTAACCCTTTAGGCGTTCCACAAGAATTAAAGGAAAATGGAGATCAAATTTTTAAATTTCACTTTTTTGGCAGATTTTCCATTTTAATCAATTTTTTTCTTTAACACATTGATGGTTAACAGCCAAACAAAACTCAATATTTATTACCCAGATTCTGCGGTTTACAGAAACACCCCACATGTGGTCGTAAACTTCTGTATGGGCACACGGCAGGGCGCAGAAGAAAAGGAACTCCACATGGTTTTTAGATGCCATGTCCCATTTGAAGCCCCCTGATGCACCCTTACAGTAGAAACTCCCAAGAAGTGACCCCATTTTGGAAACTAGGGGATAAGGTGCCAGTTTTATTAGTACTATTTTTGGGTACATATGATTTTTTGATCATTCATTATAACACTTTATGGGGCAAGGTGACCAAAAAATTGGTTGTTTTAGCACAGTTTCTATTTATTTATTTTTACAGCGTTCACCTGAGGGGTTCAGTCAAGTGACATTTTTATAGAGCAGATTGTTACGGACGTGGCGATACCTAATATGTATACTTTTTCTCATTTATTAAAGTTTTACACAATAATAGCATTTTTGAAACCAAAAAATTATGTTTTAATGTGTCCATGTTCTGAGAGCTATAGTTTTTTTTTTTTTTTGAGAGATTTTCTTATGTAGGGGCTCATTTTTTGCGGGATGAGGTGACGGTTTTATTGGTACTATTTTGTGGGACATACGCGTTTTTGATCACTTGGTGTTGCACCTTTTGTGATGCAAGGTGACAAAAATTGCTTGTTTTGACACAGTTTTTTTTTTTTTTTTTTTACGGTGTTCATCCGAGGGGTTAGGTCATGTGATATTTTTATAGAGCTGGTTTTTACGGACGCGGCAATACCTAATATGTATACTTTTTTTTTATTTGTTTCACTTTAACACAATAATAGCATTTTTGAAACCAAAAAAAATGATGTTTTAGTGTCTCCATGTTCTAAGAGCTATAGTTTTTTTATTTTTTGAGAGATTTTCTTATGTAGGGGCTCATTTTTTGCGGGATGAGGTGACGGTTTTATTGGTACCATTTTGTGGGACATACGCGTTTTTGATCACTTGGTGTTGCACCTTTTGTGATGCAAGGTGACAAAAATTGCTTGTTTTGACACAGTTTTTTTTATTTTTTACGGTGTTTACCCGAGGGGTTAGGTCATGTGATATTTTTATAGAGCTGGTTTTTACGGACGCGGCAATACTAAATATGTCTATTTTATTTTATTTTTTTCTATTTTTAATTTTTTTTTTATTCCTTACTTGGGATTTTTTTTTTTTTTTACATGTGAAACTTTTTTTTATTTTATTTTTTCAACCCTTTATTTTATTTTTATTTTACACTTTTCGTCCCCCATAAGGTCATACAAGACCTCTGGGGGACATTTACTTCACTTTTTATTTTTTTTTACACTGTTGATTTCTCCTGTAACTGGGGCTGAGATAGTAGCCCCAGTTACAGGACAAATGCACCCCTAGAGAGGCTGTACAGCAGCAATCCTGCGCTGTACAGCCTCACAGCAGGGCTGATCGAGATCTCTGAGAGACCTCACACAGCCCCTGCACACTCCGGTCACGGCGGTCACATGACCGCCGGGCCGGAACAGGAAGCGCACAGCGTTTCCTGCTATGCAGACACAGCGCTCGGTGAGCGCTGTGTCTGCAGCGATCGTGAAGGCAGGGACACCTGGGCACTGTCCCTGCCTTGTCTTAGGGTTGCCCTGCTGTCACTGTCAGCGGGCAACCCGATCAGCAGCTGCACGATTAGCGTGCAGCTGCTATTTCTGACAGGACGTTTTAAAACGTGCTGTCAGAAATAGACGTCCACCCATAGGACGTTTATATCCTATGGGCGGACGTGAGGCGGTTAAGGATAGTTCTTGCTTTGTGAATGTTTCCTCCAAAGTTGCTGAAACATCAGCAGGAAGGATGGAGTAGCATCAGCCACTGTACCAAAGGCTGTCTTTATGTTTGATATATGTGATTGAGCTAAGTTCTGGCTAACAGTCCCCCACTCTTATTTACATATTCATAACATTTACTGTGACACACTTATATTAGTAGTATGCTTCTATACAGGCAAATTGTAGGACCTGAAGGGTAGCTAAGGAGAGTGCACACTTGTAGCTGGCTCTAGCAAGCTGACTTGCTGAAGAGTTTCATAAAGGTAACAGACCCATGTTTCATGAAGGTAACTCGTAGTACACATTTAAGAGCTTCCCAGGTGGAGGCAGAGTTAGAAGAGAGGTTGAAGATAAAATGGGAAATGCTTTGAGAGATGTCAGAGGTACAAATAGTGTCAAGAAGGGATTCGTTCAGTCTTCAAGACCATTCCCTTTTAGAAAGGAAACGGAGCTGAAGAGTACAGAAGACAGGCATATGGTAAGACCAAAGGTATTCCCAATGTTTAAAGGCCCATTTACACCACCCGAACATAGGGTAGATTATAATCTGCCTGTGTAAAGGTGCCATCGACTACCAAATGAACAAGTGTTTCACTCGTTCATTGGGGAATAGGATCATTCATGTGGTCACCTAAATCATCGCTTGCCGGCAGCAGAACATGCTGTCTAAACAGCACTCTGCTGCCGGCAAACAAAGATTCTGTAGGGGACGAGTGGAGGAGATCGATGTATACAAGCAGCTGAATGGTATGAAGGAATGATTCCTTCCCGACAATAGTCTGCTTAATTGAGCAGTGTAAAGGGGCCTCAAGTTAAACTAGTAGCATTCATTAGAATATAGTGTTGTACGTTAAAGGAAAGTCCCTTTACTCTGAACTCTGTTAATGTCCATATATGTGTTGGTGAATAATTTATTTTTTGTTTTTTTATTTTCAAGAAAAACCAAAATGGAAACCGATAGTGGAATCTCAGCCAGGTATGAAAATCTGTAAATTGTTTTTCCTTTAAAAGCTCTGTAGTGATATGTCCATACACGCGACTGCAGCTCTGTTTCAGGAGAATTGCAGCCCCTTCAGGGCTTATGCATATGACCGTGTGTATTTTGCAGTACGCAAAATACGGATATTGGCAGTTTGCATGCAGCATTTTCTTTAAAGAACTGGCTACAAAAACAATTATTTTAATGGCTGGTTCCGCATTATTGTAGGTAAGAGTTTTCAAGTGGCAAAATTGGTATTAAAGAGTTTATATTACAAATACTTACCTCCTATCTTGTGGATAGGGAATAAGTGTCTATTTCACAGTAACTTAAAATTTACTTACCTGTCACCAAAAAATGCAATGCAATCTGACAGCAACATGTTATAGAGCAGGAGAAGCCAAGCAGACTGATATATAGTTTTGTAGGAAAAGATTCAGTAAATCTTGTAATTTATTAATTTATATCTGCAGCTCTGTGAATACCCATTGGTACAGGAAGGAGGGGTGATCAGTGATTGACAGTATTGTGTGTATAAGAGATAGCTGTCAGTCACTGATAATCCCTCCTCCCTGTGCCGATAGCTCTTCACAGGGTTGCTGATGTAAAAATTACACGTTTTACTGAATCTTTTCCAATAAAAATATATTTCAAGCTGCTCAGCTCACCCTGTTCTATAACATGGAGCTGTCAGATTGCAATACATTTTTTGATGACAGGTCCTCTAGAATTTGCAGTTTTCTCTTATCCGCCCAGGCTTAAATCCTACTTCCTGGTTTATCATGTGTCTGCCGTCCCATCATGCCTTAGGGCAGTGACATGTATCCTGACATCAGCAGGATATGTGAGACTAACCAGTTCATTTTTTACCTTCACCTATTCAAAATGCTCTGTGTAACTTTATAACAGATGCAGCTTGAGCTAATGTCTCATTTGTTAGAGAAAAAAATCATCAGTACCATATTTCCTGCACCATAAGATGCACCTAGGATTTAGAGAAGAAAAATAAGGAAAAAAATTGTTCGCCAGACCGCCAGTCTTCATTAGATCCCAATCCAGACTCCCAACAAACATAAAATCAAACATAAAATAAAAGAACTTGCCTCTGCTGCTCAGGATGGAGACACCACTTGCTGTGCCAGCACAGTCTTCCTGCACTCACTGCTCCCTGGTTTTCTGCCGGTGCCGCGCTACATTGTGACCTGATGCCGCACAGCATAAGGTCATACTGCGCGATTATGCTGTGCGACAGCACAGTGCGTGGTGCCGACAGAAGACCAGGGAGTGGTGAATATAGCCAGCACCAGGAGCACTGTATTCACAGCTCCCAGTCTTACTGCGTTCTAGTGAGTGCTTCCATAAGGTAAATGCTCATTAGTATTCACTTCATAAGACACTGCCATTATGGTGCAGGAAATATAGTATTTTTATATGTCTGTCTATTTATCTATCGATCTATCCATCTATAACTAGTTATTGAAGGGAAGGACAAGAAGCACTGTGAGGTTCTGTATTACAAGGCTTCACTACAAGATGTAACCAACAGCAACTGAATTGCCACAGGGCACAATATTAGTCTAAAGACCGTTTTTATAAATGGTGGTATTTTGGGAAAGTGATATAACCGTGTTATCTGTTGGGTAGGATACATTTATATTAGTGGCAGAACCCCTTTGTAATTTTATTTTTTTTACTGAGAATTTATTTTTTCAATTGTGTGTGTTCAAACTGATGACGGGGCAATTTGTTTACAAAGCAAATGGTAACTGGGATCTGAAATACCAGGGTCCATTTGTGGACAGAGAGATGATAGAAGGCCAGAAAGGTATGGCGATGGAATGCAATTTTAGCTCTTGCAGATAGAATTTAATTTAGGGGTTTCATAGTTCTTTTGGAGAGACCATGGCGGAATCCTGAAGGATTCATTTTTGTATCCATAAGAAAGGAGAGAGCTGATGATCCTGGTAGAAATAGCGGATTATCAGTAATGGAGAGAATAGGGAGAGAAATATAGAATATTTCTATAAGAGGAGGGAATTGTAGGTCCCAAAGGGTAGCTAAGGATCGTGTATGCTTGTGGGCTAGTTCTAGAGAGCGGACTTTCTGAAGGGTTTAAGGGTGTGGGCTTTCTCTTTTTTTGATGCGAGATCCGTATTTGATGGTACCTTGTAATATGCATTTAAGAGTTTCCCATTGAACCTGAATGAGGTAGTCAGAAGAGTAGTCGGAGATGAAATGGAAAATAGTTAGAGAGAGATGTCAGAGGTACAAATGGTGTCGAGGAGAGGGGACTTAGTTTAGTTTCCAGGTCCATTCCCTTTTAAAAAGAAAAGTAACCTGGAGAGTGCAGAATATGGGCATGGTCAGACCAGAGGATATTTCCAATGTTGGAGTAATCCAGTTAAATAAGGGTGCTATGTTGGATCATGCAATAATCCAAATGGCTATAATTGTGGGGAGAACACATTTTTGTTGGAAGGATGTTGAAGTCTCCATGAGTTACATAGTTGTAATAACGTAAAAGTTTTCTTGACACATCTGATGGCAGTATACGTGAGACTGGAACAACGTGGGAAGTGATCTAAAGTAGGGTCCAGTGTGAGATTGAAGTCCCCACAAAGTAATACCGAACCAAGAATAAAGGGTAAAGAAAAGTCTACGAGAGGCCAGGTGCCTTTTCCTATAGTGTGCAAGCACGGCCACCCTTCTGGATTGCAGGGTGGTCTTAACCATAGAAACAAGCAGTGTATAATGCGATGAAAAAATCAAGCCAGCAAAGGAGGCAATATGGATAATAATACATTAGCAAGTGCCTTGTATGAACTTTGTCTACATAAAAATGCCATTTGCTTGCGTGAGACAACCCCTTTAAAGTAGGATTTTAGGATCCGCCATTTCAGTTCTAATGTATTGAAAGAAAAAAAATAAGACAATGATTAATATAAATGAAAGAATGGACAAGATGCCACACAGCCCAGGAAGGGGAGAAGAGAAAAGGTTGAAGTAAAATCGAGTAGAGGAGATAGAGAGGGCAGATGTGTTAAGAAGTCAAGAGAAAAGAGTACTATAGAGGAATGGGGGGAAATATTTATGAAAGAAAAACAGAAAATAAGCAGTAGTTACTAAACTGCAAGGGGGTACTATATGATATAAAGTAGAGGGTCTCTGGAAGCCAAAAGCTTCAAGAGAACATTTGCTACTAAGGAGGGGAAGTAACCAGCTGGAAATTTAGCTATCCTGGCTTCTCATTATATTTATTATGAGGACAGCAATCCTTCAAATTCTGAAGAAAAAAAATGAAAATAAATATAACATGGCGATCCAGATTAAACAGTTCTGTCAAAATACGTTACAGTTCCCTTTGAAAAAGACCATTAAGTTATCTGATGTTAGAGGAAAATACTCAAGGTAGGAGATGGAGTACACAAATAGAATACAGCTATTTCAAGATATCTAGGGCATAGAGCTCAATTTAAAAATAAATCGCTACTTGCATGAACAAAGGACAAACCCTCATTAAAAACTATAGGCATTCATGTGGTCGGGCAAGTTGCCTGTGTAGGGGACCGGGAATGTCCAGGTGGGTGCTGGTGTCGTCTGTGAGGACTTCTGGGGGGGTGACTTGTTTACAAAGCAAATGGTAACTGGGATCTGAAATACCAGGGTCCATTTGTGGAGAGAGAGATGATAGGCCAGGAAGGTATGGCGATGGAATGCAATTTTAGCTCTAGCAGGAACATGAGTAGATCCTCTGGAGTATGTAGAGTAATAGTCTGACACCCATGGTGAACATTAAGAGCAAAGGAGAATCCCCATTGATATGGGATAGTTGTACTCACGGAATAGGTCCAGGAGTGGTTTCGTTGTGTCAATGTATGGTTTGACAGGTCTTAAAGGATAATGAGTTGGATGATGATGGATTGTTGTTGTCTTGCTTTCTGCATGATTAGTTCCTTGACAGTGTAGAAATGGAAGAAGCAGATGACATCTCTAGGATGAGAGCTATCACGGGAATGTGGCCAGAAAGCCTGATGGGCTCAGTCCATTTCAATACGTGCAGTTAGAGTTCTGCCCAAAAGGTTATTATATATGGCCATGAGCGCGGAAATGCGGATATTGTTATGACATCTCCTTTTCTTCAGTATAATCTAAGTGCAGTTGTGTAAGTATTTGGAGAGAGTGATTGTGTACTGTCTGCTGTAGAGAAGTAATGTTGGAGGCGTCTGTAGCTTGAGATTTGGATAAAGAGTCTACTCTGTTGGAGAGAGAGCAGAACTTTGCATGTAGGAGTGTACATTCCTGGATAAATTCTAATGTGTTGGGAGGGGTTGCAGCATGGCTCAAAAGTCTGCCGTGTAGACGGTCTGGAGTAATACCTTGGGAAGCCATAGGTTTCAGGCAATATGGTGGGCCCATTGTCAGGTTTAGAAGGGAAGAAGAATTTTAAAATAGACCTGTCCGACACTGTCATGGCAGGTTGCACAGGTGGGGAGGGTCCTACAGCAGATGTGCCCAAAGATATATAAGGTGAGCCTGGTTAGAGGTTTCCTCAGGAGGAGCATGTGGACCAATAAGGATATACTTCAGGCAAAGCTGTACATTATATGTGCAACTAGATGGAAGTGCTGATGGCTGGGGGGACAGAAGACAGGTGAGCTGTTATAGTTTGGCCAGTAACAATGGAAGTTAATGAAGGGAAAGTTGAATTCTTATGTAATTTAGAAGAGATGGTCAGGTCAAGGTCTTCCATTAATAGTGTGTCTGCAGAAGATACAGAGAGGGATTAAACAGTGACTGTTCCCATAGACAGACTTTCTGGTGATTGCTGCCTCCACTGTGCTCTGTCTGTTAGGTCATTAGAAAGTTATATGGTTTGGCTGCCATTTTGTTGCACTAGAACTTTAGTATAATTTCCCTCTGGAACTTCTGGGGGGTTTGTATTGTCTTCCCTCATGGCGTTATATCCTAACGAAGTGTGCGCTGGAGTTGGGTAGACAGGTAACCTGGCTTTCAGGTGGGTTGTGAAGGTAGGGAAGGTTCAGGCCTACCTTAGTATAAAGGACATTGGTGGAAGCTGCATCATGGAGGTTTCACTTTCCAGGTTCAGTGTTGTAGCAGATCTCCATTTGACGAATTTTGATTGGGTATTTTGTAGAGGGTGCATTGGGATCATGGTAGCAGATTCTCTGGATGCGGAATCATGAGTTTAAAAAGTCCTGCCAGAGGAAGGAGCCTGATCAAGCTTAGTCACAATACACTGCAGTACACTTGTGTATATATAAGGTGTTTCTGTAAACTGCAGAATCAGTGTAATAGATATTGAGGTTAGTTTGGCTGTTTAAACCTTGCTGTGTTACAGGAAAAAATTGAATAAAATTGAAAATCTGCCCAAAAAAGTGAAATTTAGAAATTTCATCTCCATTTTCCTTAATTCTTGTGGGAGACCTAAAGGGTTAACAAAGTTAGTAAAAATCGGGGTCATTTATGTTTGGTTCCTATTATGTAAGCCTCACAAATTGATTTCATAACTGAACTGGTCCTTTAAAAAAAAAAGTGGTTTTTGGACTTTTTCTTAAAAATTTTAAGAATTGCTTCTAAAATTCTATGCATTCTAATGTCTTAAAAAAAAATTACATTTACAAAATGATGCAGACATATGGGAAATGTAAAGTAATAACTATTTTGTGAGGTATCACTATCTGCCTTAAAAGCAGAGAAATTAAAATTTTCCAAAACTTTCTGTAAATTTAGGTGTGTTTTATTTTATTTTATTTTTTATTAATGAAGGTGGGGGTTATATCGACTCAAATTTAACACCATCATGAAGTACAATGTGTCACAAGAAACTGTAAAAGTGTTCCAAAGTTATTACCACATAAAGTGACACATGTCAGATTTCCAAAACTTGGCCTGGTCCTTATGGTGAAAAATGGCTCGGTACTGAAGGGGTTGAAAGACCCAAAAAGTTGCATAATTTTTATGCAAATGTTGCTAGGTTATGACAAATTTCCTCAATTTACTTTGTGGCTGCCTTTTCAAATTTGTGTTACCACATACTTGATACTTTAATACTGGAAATGTTGTGCACAGTGAAATTTTGAAAAATTGTATAGACCAGTAGTTCTCAACCTTTTCATGCCAAGTTTAGTAGCTATAAAGCCCACTATAATGTCCCCAGTAGTATTAAGGCTTCCACAATGTGCCGCAGTAACCATTTATGCCCCTTTATAGTGCTCCCAGTAGTAATGACGCCCTCCATAGTAATAAAGCCCTCATAGTATGCCCCAGAAGTTATCATGCCTGCCTATAGTGTTCCGGGTAGTACTATTGCCCCCTAGTAGTAATAAAGCCCTGATAATATGTCCCAGTAGTAATAAGTGCCCCCATCTAGTGCCACCAGTAGTAATAAAGACCACATAGTGCCCCCCAGTAATAATATTGTCTAGTGGACACAGTGGTAAAAAAAAGACCCCATTGTCTGCCCCAGTATTAAAAGTGCCCCGAGTAATATTAATGCTCTCCTAGTGTACCCGAAGTAATAAAGGCCTCCATAGTGCCCTCTTAGTAGTAATGAAGCCCCATAGTGTTCCACAATATCAAAAAAGCCCCCGTAGTGCCCTAGTAGTACTAATGCTCCCCATAGTGCCCCCACAAATGGTAAAGCCCACCATAGTGCCCCCAGTAGTAATAAAGATCCCATAGGGTGCCCCAGTGGTAAAAATGCTCGATCCCATAGTGCCCAAGTGGTACTAATGCAATCCTATAGTGCGCACCATAGTGGCCCAACAACCCCCTTTAGTGGCCCAACAGTGTGCTTCTCAGATGGAAAATAACAAAATAATATATTCACCTCACTCCCGTTCCATGTCGTTACCTGCAATGTGGTGCAAGACACAGTTTTCCTCCGACGTACCGCAGGTGGAGAAACACTGGTATAGACAATGTGTTATGCCAGGCAACACATCTCTGCTGACCATTTATATCATCCATCTGTTTACAGTTTATTTTTTTATTTTGCAGGGACTGTGCCTGGGAACAGCGGAAGAAATATTGCGAAGTTAAAAGATTATATAGCAAGAACAGACAGGGAGCCTCTCATTGGTATGTCTTTAGAAAACTGAGTTTAAAGAGGACCTTTCATGGGTTTGTAGTAAGTGAGATAAATATCTGTACCTGTGGGGTACCTCCCCCTGCTGATGCTACCACCCTGCCTGTTTCTTTTAAAATAGCGCTCCTGCGGCCCGTTATAGCCCCCCGTAAAATTCGCGCTCAGTATGCCAATACTGAGCAATGGGGAGGAGAATGCAGTCTTTCTCTGTGGGCGTCTCCTTCTCCCTGGCTGTAGCGCTGTCCAATTGCAGCGCAGAGCGTCACAGCCAGGGAGAAAAAACCCGCAGGTACAGATATTTATCTCACTTACTACAAACCCATGAAAGGTCCTCCTTTAAAACTAGACCACAAAAGATCTGCATATTGAAAATATACTGCAAATTTTAAAAAATTCAGCTCTACTAATGGCGGGGGGATTTTGTCTAAAAAGGAAGTGGATGGGAATAAAGGGAATGGGTTATTTTAGATAGCAATTTGCTGTATTTTTCAGACTGACCCAGGGCTTATACAACAAAAACACTGTAAAAATATCTTATACTAGTTATGCTTAAATAGCAGGTAACCCTTATTCTGTGGGTTATTACGATTATACCAATACCATTTAATTATAGGGTTTTATGTTCTATTGCTTTTGAAAAAAATTAATAAAAATCACCTGATTCAGAGAGCCATTTTATTTATATATATATATATATATATATATATTTATTTATTTATTAGAGCTGCACGATATATCGAAAAAATAATCAAATCGCGATAATTGCCAAATGCGATATGGCGATTTGGCCGACCCGAAAATGCTGCTATTATATATGAAGGGGCCCCGCGCACATAACTGGCTTTGTGTGTAAAGTATTTTACTACTGTCTGAAACAAGCTCTCTCTTATTGATAAAATGGCCAGCCTCTGTACTCGCTTTCACGATGAATGCACTGCAGCGAGCTGGCCGGCCGGCGCGTGACTGACCTCACTTAGTCACGCTCCTGCTTCCTGAATTAAGTGGGAGGAGCGTTACTAAGTGACATCAGTCACGCGCCGGCTGGCCAGCTCGCTGCAGTGCATTCATAGTGAAAGTGAGTACAGAGGCTGGCCATTTTATCAATAGGAGAGAGATTGTTTCAGACAGTAGTAAAATACTTTACACACAAAGCCAGTTATGTGCGCAGTTTAGGACACATGTGGGGACACATAGGGCCATGAGGGGGACCAGCATAAGATGCTATATGTGTGTCTTATGCTAGCCCCCCTCATGGCCCTATGTGTCATGGCACACATCCCCTATAACAGCGCCATCCACAGATCCACCCCATAACAGCGCCATCCACAGATCCACCCCATAACAGCGCCTTCCACAGATCCACCCCATAACAGCGTCCTCCACAGATCCCCCATAACAGCGTCCTCCACAGATCCCCCATAACAGCGTCCTCCACAGATCCCCCATAACAGCGTCCTCCACAGATCCCCCATAACAGCGTCCTCCACAGATCCCCCATAACAGCGTCCTCCACAGATCCCCCATAACAGCGTCCTCCACAGATCCCCCATAACAGCGTCCTCCACAGATCCCCCATAACAGCGTCATACCCAGCCGCGGAAGTGCCACGTTATTCGTATTTTTATTATATATATATTATACAATATACACTGCTCAAAAAAATAAAGGGAACACTTAAACAACACAATGTAATTCCAAGTCAATCACACTTCTGTGAAATCAAACTGTCCACTTAGGAAGCAACACTGAGTGACAATCAATTTCACATGCTGTTGTGCAAATGGGATAGACAACAGGTGGAAATTATAGGCAATTAGCAAGACCCCCCCAATAAAAGAATGGTTCTGCAGGTGGTGATCACAGACCACTTCTCAGTTCCTATGCTTCCTGGCTGATGTTTTGGTCACTTTTGAATGCTGGCGGTGCTTTCACTCTAGTGGTAGCATGAGACTTAGTCTACAACCCGCACAAGTGGCTCAGGTAGTGCAGCTTATCCAGGATGGCACATCAATGCGAGCTGTGGCAAGAAGGTTTGCTGTGTCTGTCAGCATAGTGTCCAGAGCATGGAGGCGCTACCAGGAGACAGGCCAGTACATCAGGAGACGTGGAGGAGGCCGTAGGAGGGCAACAACCCAGCAGCAGGACCGCTACCTCCGCCTTTGTGCAAGGAGGAACAGGAGGAGCACTGCCAGAGCCCTGCAAAATGACCTCCAGCAGGCCACAAATGTGCATGTGTCTGCTCAAACGGTCAGAAACAGACTCCATGAGGGTGATATGAGGGCCCGACGTCCACAGGTGGGGGTTGTGCTTACAGCCCAACACCGTGCAGGACGTTTGGCATTTGCCAGAGAACACCAAGATTGGCAAATTCGCTACTGGCGCCCTGTGCTCTTCACAGATGAAAGCAGGTTCACACTGAGCACATGTGACAGACGTGACAGAGTCTGGAGACGCCGTGGAGAACGTTCTGCTGCCTGCAACATCCTCCAGCAATGCCAGCATGACCGTTTTGGCATTGGGTCAGTAATGGTGTGGGGTGGCATTTTTTTGGAGGGCCGCACAGCCCTCCATGTGCTCGCCAGAGGTAGCCTGACTGCCATTAGGTACCGAGATGAGATCCTCAGACCCCTTGTGAGACCATATGCTGGTGCGGTTGGCCCTGGGTTCCTCCTAATGCAAGACAATGCTAGACCTCATGTGGCTGGAGTGTGTCAGCAGTTCCTGCAAGATGAAGGCATTGATGCTATGGACTGGCCTGCCCATTCCCCAGACCTGAATCCAATTGAGCACATCTGGGACATCATGTCTCGCTCTATCCACCAACGTCACGTTGCACCACAGACTGTCCAGGAGTTGGCAGATGCTTTAGTCCAGGTCTGGGAGGAGATCCCTCAGGAGACCATCCGTCACCTCATCAGGAGCATGCACAGGCGTTGTAGGGAGGTCATACAGGCACATGGAGGCCACACACACTACTGAGCCTCATTTTGACTTGTTTTAAGGACATTACATCAAAGTTGGATCAGCCTGCAGTGTGTTTTTCCACTTTAATTTTGAGTGTGACTCCAAATCCAGACCTCCATGGGTTAAAAAATTTGATTTCCATTTTTAAATTTTTGTGTGATTTTGTTGTCAGCACATTCAGCTATGTAAAGAACAAAGTATTTCAGAAGAATATTTAATTAACTCAGATCTAGGATGTGTTATTTTTGTGTTCCCTTTATTTTTTTGAGCAGTGTACTTTTTTTTTTCATTTTTTTTTTTTTGCAGCTGTGTGAGGTCTTGTTTTTTGTGTGGGATTACTTGACTTTTTCATTGGTTCCACAATTGGGTGCATAAAACTTTTTGATTGTAGCGCGCTGAACAAAAATAAATCAAATGGCATGTGCCATTCATAGCCTGCACTATAACTGAACTTTCTTTTATGTTATTGGGACATACACTGCTCAAAAAAATAAAGGGAACACAAAAAAAACACATCCTAGATCTGAGTTAATTAAATATTCTTCTGAAATAATTTGTTCTTTACATAGTTGAATGTGCTGACCACAAAATCACACAAAAAAAATATGGAAATCAAATTTTTCAACCCTTGGAGGTCTGGATTTGGAGTCACACTCTAAATTAAAGTGGAAAAACACACTACAGGCTGATCCAACTTTGATGTAATGTCTTTAAAACAAGTCAAAATGAGGCTCAGTAGTGTGTGTGGCCTCCACGTGCCTGTATGACCTCCCTACAACGCCTGTGCATGCTCCTGATGAGGTGGCGGACGGTCTCCTGAGGGATGTCCTCCCAGACCTGGACTAAAGCATCTGCCAACTCCTGGACAGTCTGTGGTGCAACGTGACGTTGGTGGATAGACCGAGACATGATGGTCCATAGCATCAATGCCTTTGTCTTGCAGGAACTGCTGACACACTCCAGCCACATGAGGTCTAGCATTGTCTTGCATTAGGAGGAACCCAGGGCCAACCGCACCAGCATATGGTCTCACAAGGGGTCTGAGGATCTCATCCCGGTACCTAATGGCAGTCAGGCTACCTCTGGCGAGCACATGGAGGGCTGTGCGGCCCTCCAAAGAAATGCCACCCCACACCATTACTGCCACCCCACACCATTACAATGCCAAACCGGTCATGCTGGAGGATGTTGCAGGCAGCAGAACGTTCTCCACGGCGTCTCCAGACTCTGTCACGTCTGTCACATGTGCTCAATGTGAACCTATTTTCATCTGTGAAGAGCACAGGGCACCAGTGGCGAATTTGCCAATCTTGGTGTTCTCTGGCAAATGCCAAACGTCCTGCACGGTGTTGGGCTGTAAGCACAACCCCCACCTGTGGACGTCTGGCCCTAATATCACCCTCATGGAGTCTGTTTCTGACCGTTTGAGCAGACACATGCACATTTGTGGCCTGCTGGAGGTCATTTTGCAGGGCTCTGGCAGTGCTCCTCCTGTTCCTCCTTGCACAAATGCAGAGGTAGCGGTCCTGCTGCTGGGTTGTTGCCCTCCTATGGCCTCCTCCACGTCTCCTGATGTACTGGCCTGTCTCCTGGTAGCGCCTCCATGCTCTGGACACTACGCTGACAGACACAGCAAACCATTCTTTTATTGGGGGTGTCTTGCTAATTGCCTATAATTTCCACCTGTTGTCTATCCCATTTGCACAACAGCATGTGAAATTGATTGTCACTCAGTGTTGCTTCCGAAGTGGACAGTTTGATTTCACAGAAGTGTGATTGACTTGGAGTTACATTGTGTTGTTTAAGTGTTCCCTTTATTTTTTTGAGCAGTGTATATATATTTAGAATAGCTGCAGGGCCTGCAGAACATGTTTTATGGGGACTGGATCATTAATATGTTGTATTATGCACATTTTATTTGTATCTGATTATTGGTTTTAAGACTTTATCTAGGGTGGATACCATTATTATTGGAGGGGTTATCCCACGAGTAATGTAAATATAGTTCTTGACTGTCTCTAACAAACTTAAGCCTGTATTAGACTGGCCAATTGTCTGCCAGTTCAACATTAACGAGCGTTTGCAGGAGCACTCGTTAGTGATTATCTGGCAATGTAATACTGCCTGCGTTGAAAGAGCATTTGCTTGTTCATCGGGCAATCCAGATTTTAAAGCATGCTTAAAATTTATTATTTGCGGGTGGCAGATTGTGGTGTCTAATCACAATCTGCTGCCTGTAAACAACTAGTCAATATGGGGACGAGTGATGGCATATAGATCGCTCCTCCCCATGCTGTGGAGGAGATTGCTGCATGTAATAGCAACAATCTCTGCTGGCGAGCAGGTGATTGCTGGGAAGAAACTCTTCCCTCCCGACAATCGTCTGCCAGATCTTTTAATCTAATACAGCCCTTAGAACCAGCCCTGTACCTCACATGGATCCAGAGATCGCTCTATTCATTGCCAGGATACACCATGAATGTCAGATAGGTGTGTGTCCCGCCTCTGCAACCAACTCCTACCTAAATACACCTGCTCACCGCTGAAGATGCGACAGCGAGCAGGTAAACAATGAAGAGGAGGCAGCGCTGGCATGGAGCGCACCTTCTCTTCAAACAGCTGATCGGCGAGGGTGCCGGCTGTTGGACCCCCACTGATCTGATATTGATGACCTATCCTGAGGATAGGTAATCAATAAATATAACTTGGACAACCCCTTTAATGGAGCAGCAGACAGAGCATGCACAATGCTGCTCCATTCATTTTCTATAAGAGTGGTGGGGAGCAGAAAAACTTCCTGCCTACCAGTGTATAATAATGCCAGTAATTATGCAAGTAAAATAAACTCGCATTATTGTCTTTTTATTGGAAATTCTCTTTAAAGCTTATGTTCACGGTGACAATTTATTTTATTATTGCATTTTACTCATTTTGGGCTTAATAACCAGAGAATTTTATATTTCTGCAGGTTTGGAGTATGTCCTAGAATATTGTTTAAAAAAAGGAAATGAATCAGAAATTAAATATTTTTGTCATCTGTGTGAATGCGACACAGATGTTGACCCTATGGTAGAGCATCTGGCTGGGTTTGGACACCGAAAACTTTATCTGGTGAGTATTTGTAACTTTTTCTGGAATTGCGGAATGTGTACTAATGTATCTGAAAAAAGGGGGAGCAGCAAAAAATCAAACATGCCTGTATATAGATTTTTCAATATTTCACAGATATGTCTTGCACTGGCTTCTTTAGAGGCATTCTTTCTTTCAATTATTGTAGATACACTGTTCCAATAGGGAAGCGCTTATTAGTACTGGAAGACTGGGAAGCTGTGAATGCAGCGCTCCTGGACTCTGTACTCACTGCTTTCTGGTCTTCTTTGGCATTGGGTGAGAAATACAGTTTTATTTTCAAAAAGAATCTGTTGCTTTTATTTCTTTCTCTTTTTTTTTTCCAGTTTGGGCATGTGGTAAATTCCCTAATAACACGGACACTAGGTTCACACTAGTGTTATGTGATCTGGTATGCTGTTCCAGCATAAATGCCAGCTGCCCGCCAGACAAAAACTGCTGCATGAATGACTGAAACCCGGCATTAATGCCATAAAGTGGACTGATCCCATTTTAGTCAACAGGGATCCAGTGGGTATCCTACTTTCTGACAATGCTGGATACAGTGAAATCAAGCAGGCATTTTTCTTCCGGAACATCCTGTTGGATTTCATAATGCAGATGTCAACCTACCCTAAAGTTATAAATGCTCAGTGACCAATATGTATTAATCAGTTTATACCAGTTTTGTGAGGTCTTAAAGGATAAGGACTCCCTTGTAAAAAAAAAAAAAAAAAAAAAGTACACAGATTTATTTTGTGGAGAAAATCATTTCTCCAGTTGGTTCTATTTATAGCTACAGCCTGTGCTTCCTATTCACAGCAGGCTGCTCTCAGTGAGTTTACAGAGAATTCGTCATCTGATGGATTTTCTGTAATTCCTCCTGTCTCCCTCTCCCGCCTACTCCCCCATCCCCACCCTCCTGTATCAGGTCTGGCACACATGAAGCCCTGCCCCTCTCCAGAGAAGCCCCGCCCCTCACTGACATCTCTTTCACCAGGAGCAGCTCCAGAGTCTGGACTAAACACTGCATTGTGGTTACAGGACCTGTGGTGATGTCATAGTCATGTGATCAGCCATATGTGTGGGAGGAGTTAGGGGAGCACATGCTCCGTGTAGGACTGTGCTGGTGGAGAATGCAGAGGTACTTTATGTATGGAGGTGTGTATAAAGCAGGGCTATGTCAGTGTAACCAGTCTATTGTACAGTTTTCTGTGTGTAATGTGCACAGAGTAGTTCTATCTGTGTAATGGACATGTAGCAGAGCTGTGTGTGCAATGTGTATATAGTAAACTATCTGTGTAATGGGCATGTGGTAGAGCTGTGTATGTAATCTGTGTATGGCAGCGTCAGGTGGGCGCTGTGTATGGCAGCAGTGGTCTTATGTTTAGTGTATGATGTTGGATAAATGTAAAATTGTCTACATTTATTTCTGCATGGGAGACTAGCAATAGTTTCCCTGCAGAAATATCAGCCTTGTAACATTATTTGGGCCTATGCATATTATATATACCGTATTTTTCACCCTATAAGACGCACTCTTCCCCCCCCCCCAAAAAAAAAGTGGGAGGAAAATGGCAGTGCGTGTTATGGGGCGAATGCTGCCGTTTTTACACTGATACACCGCTGATCGCATGCCGCACAGCCTAGCCGGCGTGTGTATCAGTGAGGAGGGGTTGGGGGCCGGCCTCTAGTTTTGTAATGGCAGCGGGCCCCGTTGCAGTCACTGTATTCTATTGCTCCGGGCCCCGGTGCAGTCACTGTATTCTCTTGCATCGGGCCCCGCTCACTGTACTAATCGTATCTACTGTAACTGCAGGCAGGCAATGTTTAACTATAGATATGTTCGATCCAGCACTGAGCAGCCTGTACTTACGATCATAGCAGGCAGGAGGCTGGGCGGGCACTGGCAGCGTAGCTTCCTACGTCACGTGCCTGCTCCGCCCAATTTATGACTGAAGCATGTGGCGCAGGCAGGTGACGTAGTGAGTTACGCTGCCAGTGGCCGCCCAGCCTCCTGCCTCCAGCCTGCTATGATCGTAAGTACAGGTTGCTCAGTGCTGAATCGAACATATCTATAGTTAAACATTGCCTGCCTGCAGTTACAGTAGATACGATTAGTACAGTGAGCGGCGCAATAGAATCCAATGACTGCACTGGGCCCCCGCTGCCATTTAAAAACTAGTGTAGATGCCAGCCCCCACCCCCTGTATTGGGGGTCATTCACAGTGGCTGACACTGTTATCGGGGGGATCTGTGGATGTCAAATACCATAAGATGCTATTTATCGGTCATCCACAGATCCCTCCATAGCAGTGCCATGCCATCCACAGGCGCCCCCATAACGGTGCCATCCACAGGCGCCCCCATAACTGTGCCATCCACATGTGCCCCCATAACGGTGCCATCCACAGGCGCCCCCATAACGGTGCCATCCACAGGTGCCCCCATAACGGTGCCATCCACAGGCGCCCCCATAACGGTGCCATCCACAGGCGCCCCCATAACGGTGCCATCCACAGGCGCCCCCATAACGGTGCCATCCACAGGCGCCCCCATAACGGTGCCATCCACAGGCGCCCCCATAACGGTGCCATCCACAGGCGCCCCCATAACGGTGCCATCCACAGGCGCCCCCATAACTGTGCCATCCACAGGCGCCCCCATAACGGTGCCATCCACAGGCGCCCCCATAACGGTGCCATCCACAGGCGCCTATTAGTTCAAAGCCCACCAAAAATTACCATCAAAAAGCTAGGTGCGTCTTATAGGGCGAAAAATACGGGGGTGGTGTATGTATGTGTGTGTGTGTGTATATGTATATATATGTATATATATATATATATATATATATATAGAAAAGGTCAGGCAGCACTCCTTCAAGCACAGCTGTAGTTGTGTGGGTGCCCGCGGTGGTCCCTCGATGCAGGACGGAATCAATAGAGAAAGAAAGTCCGCAGCACTCCAAGTAAAAAATGTGCAATTTATTGACACATGTCAGCAAAGACAACGTTTCGGTCCTCTCACAGGGCCTTTCTCAAGTCAAGTGAACATAAAAGTGCATAGTGCAAAAATAAATACATCTCTACATCATGACCCATTCCATTAATGGCCAATAGGGTACTAGTGCACTCCCATTCGTGGGTGGACTTCAGTTCATATAATTAACTCCACATATTAACATACACACCAACGAAGGTCAGGGCATATCAGTGATACATTCAGTAATAATCAATCATCATGAGTGTATACAAGTGCATATACTAAAGTGAACAGTGCAATTTAAAAAGGCATTGACTATATTACCTTGCCGCAAGCCTGTCCGTGGGCCAAGAAGCGTGGGGAGAAGGCGTCTTTGCTTGTGCTGGAGCACGCCACTCATCCGCGTCCACTGCTCCTTACTGCGCATGTATCTAACCCATTACCTTTTATGACGCAGCATATATTAGTCATGCGTCGCCTCTAGGGCGGAAGCCAACGTGGTGACGCACGATCGATCACTTCCGAGCGCAGCGCACATACAAAGTGTGCGTCAGCACGCAGTCCAATCGTCCGCGCCCCACCACGAATCCCTATCCACCATCTTAGTTTCAGGCATTTGTTTGGGCACTATTATTATGCCTCCATACAACCCCATATTTCATCATCCCTATCCAGTACCCGGCACAGGCAAGAGTCAGGGCAATAGTCAATGCATCCAAGAATATATATTAGCATAGACATATCACTGTATCTTCCATTTAATTCACCTTATACAGAGCGCAGATAACATCAGACCATAAGTCCTGCAGACTGGATATCTAGCCAACCATTCCTCCTGTTACCCTAAATTCCACATTTAACCCTTTCGGTTTCAGGGTATCCAGCCGAAAGATCCACCTTAGCTCAGTTTTCTTTAATTTACTTAATCGGTCCCCTCCTCTCTCCAATGGTTTAACATGGCCTATAATCATAAATTTTACTCCACTGGTGCCATGAATATTAATGAAGTCAGCAATTCTGATGGTCTACTTACTTTGAAACAGTTTGATTTGCATTTAAAAAGTGATTTTGTTCCACTTGTCAACTCACATGCCAACTCAGGTTCGATATTGCAAGGAAAATAGATGTACATTTGACTGTTGCAGTACAGAATGGTATTATTGATAGACAACTAAAAGAGTTTTTGGTGGTGAAGTCCCCGGTTACACCCACGATATACGTATTACCAAAGATACATAAAAGGTTGGTCGACCCTCCGGGGCGGCCTATAATTTCTGGTAGGGGTTCGATCCTATCCAACATAAATGTGTTTTTGGATAAGATACTGAGAGAATATGCTATGGGTGCTAAATCATACGTCAGGGATACCGGAGACTTCATCACCAAAATTAAAGGAATGCGGGTACCAAAAGGGGCGATTGTGGCTTCTTTTGACATAGTGTCATTATATACCTCGATTGACCACGGAAAAGGCTTGTCGGCTGTAGCGGAGATGTTACAACATTCAGAATATTCCGCTCCAGTACGACAGTTTATACTGACACTGTTGGAATTGTCCCTGAGGAATAATTATTTTGTGTTCCAGGGACATTATTTTTTGCAGAAGATGGGCGCGGCAATGGGCTCTAATGCCGCGCCCACTTATGCAAATATTTTTGTGCGGTCATTTGAGGAACGTCTTGTCTATGTATCTCCCCACTTCAACCAGGTTTTGACGTGGTGGAGATACATAGACGATATCTTCCTCATTTGGGGTGGCACCATGGAGCAGTGGATGGACTTTCACGTATACTTGAACTCCCTTGATCGGGAGATCCAGTTTACGTTAACGGCATCGACTGACCGGGTGCAATACTTGGACACACAAGTATACATTGAGGACGAACTGGTACATATGGATTTGAACATTAAGGCCACAGATAAGAACACATTGTTGCATTTTACTAGTGGGCATCCAAGAAGGATGGTAGATTCTCTGCCGTACAGTCAAATGCTTTGAGTACGGAGAATAGTTGACAAAGATGAGAATATGAATTCAGCGATGACAAATATGGAACAATCCTTTATAGATAGGGGGTATCCTAAAAAGTTAGTAAAAAAACATGCGGAAAGAGCTAAAAAGATCTCTAGAGATGAATTGTTGACCCCCAAACAAAGACAGATTAGTGACAGATTGCCGTTTGTATCATCATACAATGAGTTGAGTCCTGATATTGAAAAGATAGTGAGGCGGCATTGGGGGTTATTGAGCAGTGGACACCCTAACATTGCGGCTTTTAAAAATTCGCCTATGATGGCATATAGAAGAGCAGGGAACATCAGGGATAGGGTAGTACACTCCAAAGTACCAGACAAAGGACAATTGAGACAGACGTTTCTTAAAACAAGGCGCACGGGCTCTTTCCCGTGTCTGGGATGTGTGAACTGTAAACAGATGGCCAAGGGATCTGTGTTCTCACATAGACACGGGTGAGACCTTTGACATAAGACATTATCTCACCTGTGATTCGTCATGGGTGATATATGTACTATGGTGCCCCTGTAAAAAATTATATGTTGGCGAAACCACTTGTGATCTAAAGACTAGGTTGAATAACCATAGACAATCTATTAGGAATAAAAGAAGAGATTTGCCCGTATCAAAGCATTTTGCTGAAAAAAATCATAAAGAAAGTGATCTAAAATGTATGATTATAGACCATGTTAAACCATTGGAGAGAGGAGGGGACCGATTAAGTAAATTAAAGAAAACTGAGCTAAGGTGGATCTTTCGGCTGGATACCCTGAAACCGAAAGGGTTAAATGTGGAATTTAGGGTAACAGGAGGAATGGTTGGCTAGATATCCAGTCTGCAGGACTTATGGTCTGATGTTATCTGCGCTCTGTATAAGGTGAATTAAATGGAAGATACAGTGATATGTCTATGCTAATATATATTCTTGGATGCATTGACTATTGCCCTGACTCTTGCCTGTGCCGGGTACTGGATAGGGATGATGAAATATGGGGTTGTATGGAGGCATAATAATAGTGCCCAAACAAATGCCTGAAACTAAGATGGTGGATAGGGATTCGTGGTGGGGCGCGGACGATTGGACTGCGTGCTGACGCACACTTTGTATGTGCGCTGCGCTCGGAAGTGATCGATCGTGCGTCACCACGTTGGCTTCCGCCCTAGAGGCGACGCATGACTAATATATGCTGCGTCATAAAGGTAATGGGTTAGATACATGCGCAGTAAGGAGCAGTGGACGCGGATGAGTGGCGTGCTCCAGCACAAGCAAAGACGCCTTCTCCCCACGCTTCTTGGCCCACGGACAGGCTTGCGGCAAGGTAATATAGTCAATGCCTTTTTAAATTGCACTGTTCACTTTAGTATATGCACTTGTATACACTCATGATGATTATTACTGAATGTATCACTGATATGCCCTGACCTTCGTTGGTGTGTATGTTAATATGTGGAGTTAATTATATGAATTGAAGTCCACCCACGAATGGGAGTGCACTAGTACCCTATTGGCCATTAATGGAATGGGTCATGATGTAGAGATGTATTTATTTTTGCACTATGCACTTTTATGTTCACTTGACTTGAGAAAGGCCCTGTGAGAGGACCGAAACGTTGTCTTTGCTGACATGTGTCAATAAATTGCACATTTTTTACTTGAAGGAGTGCTGCGGACTTTCTTTCTTTCTCTCTCTCTCTCTCTCTCTCTATATATATATATATATATATATATATATATATATATATATATATATATATATATATATATATATATATATATCTATCTGCAAAATTCGTACTCTCTGGCTAAAAATACTCCTCAAAATTGTTAAGAGTATTTTTACTCTTCTTTGAAAAAATTTAGTGCGACCTCTGCTGTCAGCTGTAACATACAGCTGACAGTCTGCTTTAAACTGCAGACCTAACCCCTTCCATGTCATGGTCCTTAGGGACCGCTCTATGGAAGGGGCGTCCCTCTCCCTCTACCCCCTTCCCCCGCCATGTAGGATGGCCGTGTTGACCTCCATACAAGCCGTCACCCTTCAGGATGGCCGGCGACTTAAGAGTCATATGTACCCCAAAATAGTACCAATCAAAGTCATCTCATCCCACAAAAAATGAGCCCCTAACTAAGACAATCGCCCTTAAATCAAAAAAGATTTCTCGCCCATATTCCTTGGGGGACACAGGAAACCATGGGTATAGCTCTGCTCCCTAGGAGGCGTGACACTAAGCGAAAGCTGTAAGCCCCTCCTCCATCAGCTATACCCTTCAGCGTGGAGAAGAGACTGCCAGTTTTTGCTTAGTGTCCAAGGAGGCAAGACACCCCCTGCTTATGCAGGGTTGTTATCCTATTATTTTTATTTTTAAGTATTTGTTGTTTTTAACTCGGTTTTTTTCTACCTACAGGGACAACAGAGGCGCATTAGACCCCTCTGTTTCTCCCGGGGTTGAGTTGCGCCAGTGCCGGTAATTCCGCACTGCCGCCTCCCCCACAGAAGACAAGGTGGACCAGGGCAGCCTCGCTCCCCTGCGTCCCGCCAGCTCAGGGTCGCCCGCACGCCAAGTCCCTCCCCCGGCTTCCTGCCACCGCGGTGCCAGGAGCTGAAGGGGCGACCCCCGCTGGATGGACTGAGGGCGAAGACAGCGTATGGTGAGAGTGGCTGCTCCAGCCTCCCCTTCCTCCCTCCCACCGCTGCTACCAACATGGCCACTGTTACATGGCCACTGCTACAATCCCTTCTGTCTCTACGACACTGGACTCATCTGCTGAAGGGTCATCCAGTTCGTGTACAATCAGACAACGCCACGGCCGTGGCATACATAAACCACCAGGGGGGCACTCGCAGCGCTGCAGCGATGCGAGAGGTCACCAGCATTCTCCGTTGGGCGGAAGCCCACGTCCCGGCCCTATCTGCAATTTTTATTCCAGGGGTGGACAATTGGGCGGCGGACTTCCTCAGTCGCACCACCGTCGACCCCGGCGAGTGGTCTCTTCACCCGGAGGTATTCGAGGCCATTTGCCTTCGTTGGGGCATTCCGGACGTGGACCTCATGGCCTCAAAATTCAATCACAAGGTCCCCGCCTATCTGTCCAGGGCCAGGGATCCGGGAGCTTGCGGAGCCGACGCCCTCGTTCTTCCTTGGCGAGGCTTCGCGCGCCCATACATATTCCCTCCCATCCCTCTCCTGCCCAAGGTCCTTCGGAAGATCGCGGCGGAAGGCGTCTCGGTGATTCTGGTCGCTCCGGACTGGCCCCGCCGGTCTTGGTATGCCGACCTCATGCTGCTCCTGGCAGACGCGCCCTGGCCACTGCCCGCCAGGGAAGATCTTCTCTCTCAGGGACCGATCTTCCACCCGCGTTTAGGGTCCCTACGTTTGACGGCGTGGTTGTTGAGACCACCGTCCTGACACGTAGGGGCTTTTCTGCGGACGTCGTCCGCACCATGATCCGCGCCCGTAAGCCGTCCTCTTCTAGGATCTATTATAGGACCTGGAGGACTTTTTTGGGGTTCTGTGCCGAGCTGGGGATTCCTCCGCTCCGCTTTTCTCTCCCCACCGTTTTGTCCTTCCTGCAGAGCGGACTGGCCCAAGGTCTAGGCCTTAGTTCTTTGAAGGGTCAGGTATCTGCGCTGTCCATTTTGTTTCAGCGCCCACTGGCCCCCCTTGGTCCTGTCAAGACCTTCCTTCAGGGCGTGGCTCACGCGGTTCCCCCGTATCGCCCTCCGGTACCGCCCTGGGACCTGAACCTGGTTCTCTCAGCGCTCCAGGCTTCTCCTTTCGAGCCTCTGCGGACGGTTTCCTTGCGACTTCTGTCCTGCAAGGTTATTTTCCTTGTAGCCATCACCTCTCTTCGGAGGGTGTCCGAATTGGCTGCACTCTCCTGTCTGGAACCTTTCCTAGTGTTCCACCAGGACAAGGTGGTTCTTCGTCCGGTCCCTTCCTTCCTTCCTAAGGTGGTCTCCGCCTTTCATCTGAACGAGGACATCGTTCTCCCCTCTTTGTGTCCTTCCCCTTCCCATCCGCGGGAGAGGAAGCTTCATCGCCTGGACGTTGTCAGGGCGCTCAAGATTTACCTGGAAGTAACCAGCTCTTTCAGGCATACTGACTCGCTCTTTGTGGTCCCGGAAGGGTCGCGCAGAGGGATGGCGGCATCCAAAGTTGCTATCGCTCGTTTTGTCAAGATGGCTGTTACTGAGGCTTATCTCGCCAAGGGCAGGGTTCCTCCCCTTGGTGTTACCGCTCACTCCACTAGAGCGGTCGGGGCTTCCTGGGCTCAGAGAAATCGGGCTTCTTCGGAGCAGATTTGCAAGGCGGCCACTTGGTCCTCCTTGCACACCTTCACCAAGTTCTACAGGGTGCATACTCATGCGTCGGCTGACGCTGCTTTAGGCCGTCTGGTGTTGCAGGCGGCAGTTGATTGATGCCTCTGGTGTTGGTTGAGTTTGTTCTGGTCCCTCCCTTCTGGGACTGCTCTGGAACGTCCCATGGTTTCCTGTGTCCCCCAAGGAATATGGGCGAGAAAAGGAGACTTTTGTATTACTTACCAGTAAAGTCTCTTTCTCGCTCTTCCTTGGGGGACACAGCACCCGCCCTTCATTGGGTTACAGTTGTGGTTCCGGCTTGGTTGCCCCCGTTGGGGCTCGACAGTTCTTTTTCCGGTTGCTGGTTATCTTTCACTACTTGGACACGCAACTGGCAGTCTCTTCTCCAGGCTGAAGGGTATAGCTGATGGAGGAGGGGCTTACAGCTTTCGCTTAGTGTCACGCCTCCTAGGGAGCAGAGCTATACCCATGGTTTCCTGTGTCCCCCAAGGAAGAGCGAGAAAGAGACTTTACTGGTAAGTAATACAAAAGTCTCCTTATTGCTTTCAGAAAGTGGAGACACTAAAACATGATTTTTTTTATTTTTATTTAAAAAAAAAAAATGGATTTATTGTGTAAATCCAAAATTAAATTCCAAAAATAGACATTATGTATCGCCACGTCGTTACGACCTGCTCTATAAAAATATAACATTATCTACTCTGTTCAGGTGAACAAAAATAACAACTGTGCCAGAACAGCCATTTTTGGTTACCTTGCCTTTTACCTTGCCTCACAAAAAAGTGTGTATATATGTATATATATATATATATATATATATATATATATATATATATATATATATATATATATACACTGCTCAAAAAAATAAAGGGAACACTTAAACAACACAATATAACTCCAAGTCAATCACACTTCTGTGAAATCAAACTGTCCACTTAAAAAGCAGCACTGAGTGACAATCAATTTCACATGCTGTTGTGCAAATGGGATAGACAACAGGTGGAAATTATAGGCAATTAGCAAGACACCCCGAATAAAGGAGTGGTTCTGCAGGTGGTGAACACAGACCACTTCTCAGTTCCTATGCTTCCTGGCTGATGTTTTGGTCACTTTTGAATGCTGGCGGTGCTTTCACTCTAGTGGTAGCATGAGACGGAGTCTACAACCCACACAAGTGGCTCAGGTAGTGCAGCTTATCCAGGATGGCACATCAATGCGAGCTGTGGCAAGAAGGTTTGCTGTGTCTGTCAGCGTAGTGTCCAGAGCATGGAGGCGCTACCAGGACAGGTACAGTACATCAGGAGACGTGGAGGAGGCTGTAGGAGGGCAACAACCCAGCAGCAGGACCGCTACTTCCGCCTTTGTGCAAGGAGGAACAGGAGGAGCACTGCCAGAGTCCTGCAAAATGACCTCCAGCAGGCCACAAATGTGCATGTGTCTGCTCAAACGGTCAGAAACCGACTCCATGAGGGTGATATGAGGGCCCAACGTCCACAGGTGGGGGTTGTGCTTACAGCCCAACACCGTGCAGGACGTTTGGCATTTGCCAGAGAACACCAAGATTGGCAAATTCGCCACTGGTGCCCTGTGCTCTTCACAGATGAAAGCAGGTTCACATTGAGCACATGTGACAGACGTGACAGAGTCTGGAGACGCCGTGGAGAACGTTCTACTGCCTGCAACATCCTCCAGCATGACCGGTTTGGCATTGGGTCAGTAATGGTGTGGGGTGGCATTTCTTTGGAGGGCCGCACAGCCCTCCATGTGCTCGCCAGAGGTAACCTGACTGCCATTAGGTACCGAGATGAGATCCTCAGACCCCTTGTGAGACCATATGCTGGTGCGGTTGGCCCTGGGTTCCTCCTAATGCAAGACAATGCTAGACCTCATGTGGCTGCAGTGTGTCAGCAGTTCCTGCAAGACGAAGGCATTGATGCTATGGACTGGCCCGCCCGTTCCCCAGACCTGAATCCAATTGAGCAGATCTGGGACATCATGTCTCGCTCTATCCACCAACGTCACGTTGCACCACAGACTGTCCAGGAGTTGGCAGATGCTTTAGTCCAGGTCTGGGAGGAGATCCCTCAGGAGACCGTCCGCCACCTCATCAGGAGCATGCACAGGCGTTGTAGGGAGGTCATACAGGCACGTGGAGGCCACACACACTACTGAGCCTCATTTTGACTTGTTTTAAGGACATTACATCCATTAAGTTGGATCAGCCTGTAGTGTGTTTTTCCAATTTAATTTTGAGTGTGACTCTAAATCCAGACCTCCATGGGTTGAAAAATTTGATTTCCATTTTTTTAATTTTGTGTGATTTTGTTGTCAGCACATTCAACTATGTAAAGAACAAAGTATTTCAGAAGAATATTTAATTAATTCAGATCTAGGATGTGTTATTTTTGTGTTCCCTTTTTTTTTTTTTCCTGCAGTGTTACATACATACACACATACACACATACATACATACATACATACATACATACACACACACATATATACACACACACACACACACACATATATACACACACACACACACACACATCTGCTCACCTGAAGGCCCTCACATATAATGTTTTAGAAGGTCAGCTCAGCAGCATGCACTCGCCCCTAGTTTTTTATAGTGTCACCAGCATGCCCTCGCTCCGAATGTTTTGGAAGGTCACCAGCAGACCATCAAGGATAATTTTTCAAGTGTGTGTATGATGTCCTCCTTTATGTGTAAGAAAGGGTGTATTGGAGTGCCGGTTCCTTGTAATATTTGGTAGTCCTTTCACTTAGTGCATAGGCTTTAGGAGTGTAGCAGTGTACCTGAACAATTGTAGCACCATGTGAATGAGGCCCTCCTTGATGTGATATACAGGCTGTATCAGAGTGCTTCTTCCTTATAATGTTTGGCAGCACTTACACATATACAATTGAATATACAGGAAAGAATGTTTCCTACCAATTTTTCCTCAAACGTTATTATTATTTTTTTTGGGGTGGCGCGGGGTTTTTGGAGTTTTTTTGTTGGTCTGTAAAAGTGGCGTACAACATGGTTCCCAGCAGCAACATTGGAGTACAAGATGCATCCAGACATCGTCCCCCTGCTGTTCCAGATCTATTTCAGAGGTGTTTCCATCACTTTCAGACCTTTTCATATGAACCAGGCACCCTCCCCTCTTCCGAGCAGGGGGTGCCTGATTGTCTCCCATTGACTTCTATTATACTCTGGTGCTCAGCCGAGCGCACGAATATCGCTATGTCGGACCGAGTACCCAAACACTTTGGTGCTCGCTCATCACTATTTCCTACCACTTTCTCCTCAGCTGCTGCTGGCTCTGTGTGTATGTAGTACAGCAGCTGCTTCCTCCTCCTCTAGCAGATTAACCCTTTACAAGCAGCCAAGTCGTCTTCTAGGTGGGGCTGCATTATACACAGGGAAATCTTATTACAGAGATAGTTCAGGCTTCTGGCTGGAGGTAAGGGAATTTTTAGCTCTATTTGCGTTTCACTGATTTGCAGCTTAGGATGCACTAGCAAGTGCAACTTTTTTGTTTTATTTTGGTGAATTTATGAAGAAAATGGTTGAATCGATTTTCTTATTGTGTTCAACAGACAGCAAATTAATAAAACGTGCAAGTTAAATTGCTGACCAGAAATCCTTGCCAAATCTGGGCACAAAACTCCATTACAATTCAGAAACTGTATAGAATCAACCCAGTTGGTACCTTCCAGAGAAGGAAATTTCGCAGTGCTGTCAAATTGTCTCAAAATTCTCATTTTGCTAATTGTTTGCAATTATTCATCTAATAAAATGTTACTTTTTGTCTCCAGACTGGTACTTTCTCTTTAATCATAACATTTCACAATATTACGTTATAATGCTTGCAGACATGGTTTAGTGATGTAATACTGTCCTCCAGAAAGCAAATACTTCTATGTAAAAGTGATTTACAGTAAATGTGCAAATGTCCACTTGATGTGGCATAGTTAAAGTGTGAATTATTTTCATTTGCAACACTTTTCAAACAGGCAAAAGAATATCCATATGTTCTAAAAGCTCAGCCAAGCAGCAAAGAAGATCAATCTCAATTCATAAGAAGAATGGCTTTGGAGATAGAACGGGAAGAGGGAACAAAGATGTACATGGTATCTTTTATTGAGTTTTAATAAATGTTTTGAAATTTCATGAAAGAAACTTTGTATTATAATCTGATTCACTGCCCCAAAAAAAAAGGGATAGATCATCGGCATCTGATCGGCGGGGGTCCGACACCTGGGACCCCCGCCGATCAGCTGTTTGAGAAGGCAGTAGCGCTGCGGCCTTCTCACTGTTTACCGCTGGCCCATTGACGTCACGACTAGTATCAACTGGCCTGGGCGCTGCTAAGCTCTGTTCAGTTTAAACAAAGTGCAGAACCCATTTAAACCCTTAGGGACTTAGGGCGTACCGGTACGTCCTAACTTTAAACAAATCATTCAGCGGGCATCCTGTCACAACGCCGGGGGGGGGGGGGGGGGGGGTGGATGAGTCATGTGACCCCCCCCGTATCGGCGATCGCCGCAAACCGCAGATCAATTCAGACCTGCGGTGGCGGTGCCATCGGGTCCCCATGCAGCTATAGAGGGGACCCGATGGCATGGAAGGCAGCGCGATGTCTAAGGAAGGCATCGCGCTGCCTTCCGGTGAAGAGCCTGTGAGATCCAGCCCCCTGGATCTCACAGACCGGAAGCTGTATGAGTAATACACACAGTATTACTCATACAGCCAATGCATTCCAATACAGAAGTATTGGAATGCATTGTAAAGTATCGCCGCCTCCGTATCAACCGGCTCTATAAACATATCACATGACCTAACCCCTCAGATGAACACCGTAAAAAATAAAAACTGTGCTAAATAAACCATTTTTTTGTCACTTTACATCACAAAAAGTACAACAGCAAGCGATCAAAAAGACGTTTGCCCACCAAAATAGTACCAATCTAACCGTCACCTCATCCCGCAAAAAATGAGCCCCTTCCTGAGACAATCGCCCAAAAAATAAAAAAACTATGGCTCAGAATATGGAGACACTAAGACATCATTTTTTTTTGTTTTAAAAAAGCTGTTATTGTGTAAAACTTACATAAATAAAAAACAAAAGTATACATATTTGGTATCGCCACGTTCGTATCGACCGGCTCTATAAAAAGATCACATGACCTAACACCTCAGATGAACACCGTAAAAAAAATTAAATTAAAAACTGTGCTAAATAAACAATTTTTTGTCACCTTACATCACAAAAAGTGTAATGGCGATCAAAGAGTCATATGCACCCCAAAATAGTGCCAATAAAACCATCATCTCATCCCGCAAAAATCATACCCTACCCAAGGTAATCGCCCAAAAACTGAAAAAATTATGGCTCTCAGACTATGGAAACACTAAAACATGATTTTTTTTTTTTTGCTTCAAAAATCAAATCATTGTGTAAAACTTACATAAATAAAAAAAAAGTATACATATTGGGTATCGCCGCATCCGTGACAACCTGGTCTATAAAAATATCACATGATCTAACCTGTCAGATGAATGTTATAAATAACAAAAAATAAAAACGGTGCCTAAACAGCTATTTCTTGTTATCTTGCCTCACAAAAAGTGTAATATAGAGCAACCAAAAATCATATGTACCCTAAACTAGTACCAACCATACTGCCACCCTATCCCATAGTTTCTAAAATGGGGCCACTCTTTTGGAGTTTCTACACTAGGGGTGCATCAGGGGGGCTTCAAATGAGACATGGTGTAAAAAAAAACAGTCCAGCAAAATATGCCTTCCAAAAACCACATGGCATTCCTTTCCTTCTGCGCCCTGCCGTGTGCCCGTACAGCGGTTTATGACCACATATGGGGTGTTTCTGTAAACTACAGAATCAGGGCCATAAATATTGAGTTTGGTTTGGCTGTTAACCCTTGCTTTGTAACTGTAAAAAAATTATTAAAATGGAAAATCTGCCAAAAAAGTGAAATTTTGAAATTGTATCTCTATTTTCCATTAATTCTTGTGGAAAACCTAAAGGGTTAACAAAGTTTGTAAAATCAGTTTTGAGTACCTTGAGGGTGTAGTTTATAGAATAGGGTCATTTTTGGGTGGTTTCTATTATGTAAGCCTCGCAAAGTGACTTCAGACCTGAACTGGTCCCTAAAAACTGCGTTTTTGATAAATTTCAAGATTTGCTTCTAAACTTCTAAGACTTGTAACATCCCCAAAAAATAAAATATCATTCCCAAAATGATCCAAACATGAAGTAGACATATGGGGAATGTAAAGTAATAACAATTTTTGGAGGTATTACTATGTATTATAGAAGTAGAGAAATTGAAACTTGGAAATTTGCAATTTTTAAAAAAAAATTGTTACATTTTTTATTTATTTTTTATAAATAAATAAAAAATTTTGACTTCATAAAAGTTTAATTTTCTCATCATTCATATTTTTTTATATGTGGCTGAGGAGCACTTAAAGGGGGTTGTCCAACATAATTAATAAGTGCCTGGCAGGCAGCAACGAGTTAGCAGAAATAAAAGAAACAAAACCTAACTCACTTTTCAAAATACTGATAGGCCGATAGTGGTGGGAATCTGTCCTTGGTCACGAGGTTGCTTCTGCTGTCATGTCCAAGAACAGCACATCACTGCCAGTTCTTGATCACGTGTGCAAGTATGATCTACTCTTCTTGCACACATGACCATTGAGGCCATTGATTGGCTGCAGCTGTCTCGTGACCATAAACATGTTCCCGGGAGCCACGGGGCTGAAACAAAAGGCATTTTGAAAGGAGAGTTTCTAGACTTTTTATTTTTGCTAACGCACTGCTGCCTGCCATTGACTTTTTATTTATGCTAGATAGACAGTATTTGAGGGTACAGTTGGTGAGCGCTGCGGCCTCTTTCCAGGCCAGTGACATCACATTTATTGGTCACATGGTCTGTGTAGCTCAGTCCCATTCAAGTGAACTGGCTTAGAGTGCAACACAAAGCACAGACCCTACATAGTCTACAGCGTTGCAGTGCTTGTCCTTTAATGAAAGTTAGTAAAACATTTCACTGCACAAGTAACAGGAAGTCAGCAGGACTTTGTCACAATATCAAACAGAAGTGACCAGTTGAGAAACAAGAATTTAGCATTGTTTTGAATGCTTTTCAGATTAATTCATCAATATGGACGGAAACTGTGATGACTCTCAGAACAGCAGACAAAAGTGAGTGTCTTTTAATTTGTGTCACCTGTTTAAAGCAATTGTCAGTCTAAAAGCTATCTTCTTTTGTGCCCAGAATTTGGTAAAGACCTAGAACATTCAGTGGGGCTAATCTTCATGTTGTTATCCACAGCAGTTACCATGCTGAAAGCAGCAGGGAAAATACATCATGTAAACATGCCCTAAGTATACTTTTAGGTTTTGCATTCTGTAATATAATAAAATGTGTTTTTGGTTTTGTTTGTTTTTTAACAGAAATGAGAAAGAAAACAAGGTAAGGAAATGCTTTCCTTCTGGTACCAGAATCAAATTAATGTTGGCCACAGATGTCACTGACATATTCCTAAATATTGGCATATGCTGCATGTATAATAATTGGCAAATGTTATTGAATAGATCTGTTAATGCCCACATACTAGTGAAGCTAATGCATTTTTCTAGTCTCTGTTTTGTAGCATTGTAAAATATTGCAATAAAAAATTTAATTTGTTTGTAGATACTTTAGTACACCTCTGGAGCTGTTGTTCCTCATGTAAATAAATGAATAAATTGACAACCGGGTATAACCATACAACAGTTCCAGTAAAAAAAAAACAAAAAAAAAAACAGAAGGATGGCAAACTGCAAAAAAAAAAATAGCTACTTTATGCAGAATATAAGTGCATTATATGTACAAAAGTTTGGGAATGCCTAACACATTACACCTTCAGAAGCTTTTATGATATCCTATTCTAAATCTATAGACATTATTATGGAGATTCCACTCTTCTGGGAAGGATTTCTACAAGATTTTGGAGTGTTTCTGTGGGAATTATTTCTTATACATCTTGAAGAGTATTTATGAGGTCAGACACTGATGTTGGACGAGAAGGCCTGGGTCACAATCTCCATTCTAGTTTATCCCAAACATGTTCAATGGCGGTTGAGGTCTGGGCTCTCTGCGGGCAACTCAAGTTCTTTCACACCAAACTCAACCAACCATGCCTTTAAGGACAATGCTTTGAGCACTGTTGCACAGTCACAGTGGAATAGAAAAGGGCCTACCCAAAATTGTCCAAAATACCTTGGTATGCTGAAGCATTAAGATTTCCCTTCACTGGAACTAAGGTGACTAGGCCAGCCCTTGAAAAACAACCCTATAGCATTATCTCTCCTCCACCAGACTTCACAGTTGGCACAATGTAGTCAGTCAGGTAAGGTTTTCCTGACATTTGCCAAACCCAGACTCGTCCAGAACATGTTTCCACTGCTGCATAGTCCAGTGGCAGCGTGCTTTATACATCTCCATCCTATGCTTAGCATTGTGTTTGATGGTTTACATGCAGCTCCTCGGCAATGGAAACCCATGCCTTGAATCTTCCAGCACACAGTCAACAGAGTATTGACGACCTTTATACACTATGCACCTCAGCAATGGGTGACTGCTCTGTAACTTTGTTTGGCTCCTAAACACTTAAATTTTTTTAACAATACCACTCACTGTGGATTCTGGAATGACTAGGAGGGAAGATATTGTACAAACTGACTTGTTTGCGACATTGACATCCTATTACAGTACCATGGTGGAGTTCAGTGAGCTCTTTAGAACGACCCATTTTTTCACAAATGTTTGTAAAGGCAGACTGCATGGCTAGGAGCTGGATTTTATACACCTGTGGTAATGGGACTGAACGAAACACCTGAATTTAATGATTAAGAGGTGTGTCCTAATACTTTTGTCCATAGAGTATATTTACTAGCTGACATGCCATTTTTGATGTGACCTTCACTTCAGTCTATTTATAAAAAAATATATAAATAAAAATTTCCCATTAACTGTAGTGTATTGTGTTTTCTGTTTCCAGGTGGGATGATAACAAGAATGTAAGTAACATGTATATGTTCTGTGTGTTATATATGTGGCAAAGTTTGCGCACTTCATTAATATCTGTCAGTGGGGTCAGTAAGCTAAAGGAATTCTAAGGCTTCTTTAGAAGCTCACCAGTTTGTTTGTAATTTGCTATGCAAAGACATTTGGTCAGAGTGGCTTAAAAACACAAATGAAGCAATGCTTGCCATTTCAACGCTTCCACCGTCCCTGATGCTCTCTACTTCTGGCTACTCGCTTGATATGCAGGAAATGCCTTAAATTGCTACCCAGCCATTCACTCACTTAGGTGGGTTGGCAGTGATTAGCCAAGTGGGCATTTACTGAATGTTGATGTGAAGGCCGGTGGGGGGTTGGCTGGGTCTACCATTGGGACACAGGCAACATGTCTGTTCCCGGTGGTTGTGGGCCAGTTGTAACTTAATAATTCAGTATGGCTTTCATATTGAAATGTTCATATCCGTGTTGTTCACTTGTGTATGTTTCAACAGGATGAAACAAGAATGAAGAAAGCACTAAAGTTTTTGGTAGGGAAGACATATCTCTTTGATTACAGATTGACATAGATTTAATATAATTTTTCCATAAACGCAACTGATTTGTATTTTTGGATTGTCGATCTGTTTTGATTTTCTGGTGCAGGAAAAATTTGAGATTGAAAGTGAAATTGAAGCAACAACTGTATCTAGACTCTGCGAGAAGCTGACAGCTAATCTGAAATTCTATAACACCAAGTCAAAGGACGATGCAGTAAGTCTGTCTTGTGGTTTTCTGTTTTTTATTCCCCTTACAGGCAACACATTTTAATATCTGAACAGCCATGTACGTTACACCTTGTATTGTTTCTTGTTGTTCAGGCTACTTCATTAAAGCTTGTGGTTTATGTGGTCTTTGCAAGGATACACTCCAAACATGCACATTAGCAGCTCTGTATAATTGTTAAAATAACGCAAATATTCGGAAATGTATTATATATTACTGTATGGATACATAGTGTGTAAAGATTTTAAAATTGATTTACATGCATTTTGGGGGAAAATGTTTCTTCTTTTTATTTATGTCGCTTCTGCAGTTTGTGTTTTTCAGTACAGAATGCCGTTCTATAATAAGTCTGCCAGACTGGCTGACAACTCGGTCTCCAGTCCCCTTCTGAACAAAATTCTGGCTGATTTAGGACCAAATCAAAATTCAACTTTGATTTGGTAATAAAGCAGCTTAGAAGATGGTTAAACAGGAGGAGATGGTGTCTGGAGACGAATGGTGAATTTACACATGCAAATATTCGGGCAGATTATTAGGGACGAACGTTCCTGCGTATACTTATTCCCAACAATCTGCTAAAGGTGTAGCCGATCACCCAATTAACGAGCGAGATTTATTTTCATTGAGTTAAACTGTCGTACGTGCAGGCAAGTAAATTATTGTTTCTGGGAAGCAGATCGTGCTGTTTAAACTGAGATCTGCTGTCCAGAAACAATGAAGCTGTATGAGGACGAGCAATTGCGATCAGTCGTTCTCATACTGTGAAGGTGATTTCTGCATGTAAATGCAGCACTTCACCTCCAATATCAAGCAGCCAGTTGTCAGGAAGGAACACTTCATTCCCCATAATTGGGTGCTCCTCTGTACATGTAAATCCAACTTGAGCTGTCAGAGACCCAGTCTGATGGGTTTATTACAGAACTTAACATGGGTTGGTGTTTGCTGATGGATATATGCCTTGGCTGTTTTCCCTTCTTGTATTCAAAGATTAGTTAAAAATCTGGACATTGACTCCTAGGGAGCCATTTCCAGACATTTGAAACAGAACTACACTTTAAACCTATTACAACAACCTGTGTTATGTGCCAGTTTCTAGTCAGCTTGTGGTTTTTAGCCAGGTGCTCCTCTAGCTGCCACCAAATGCAGTGAAGCTGCACTTGTGCTGTAAATGCTGGAGGCTTTAGGTAACACTTGATATGTATAACATGTATATAGTTCGGCTTTACTGCACAGTCTCTACTGTTTTATTATATAATCCAGGTTTACTGATGTTTATAATATGCTGCTGTTTGTTTTATCTTTGTTAAGCTTTTTCCGGCTAGAGTTGCCAGAGCACAGGATGTGGCCATGGCCTTGATGAGGAATGTTGCAAAACAGCGTCTGCAGAATCAAGCCCAGAAGCCAAAACCTCAAGTGTCTCCACAACTTAACACGAGACCACCACGTAGGTTTTCATGATTGATATGATTGGGCAGGACATTTAATTTTTGAAAAAAAGCTTTGTAAGGCTACTTTCCTTACCGGTATTGAGATCTGTCATAGGTGTCAATAGCGGAGGAAAACACTTCCGTTTTGTCCCCATTCATTGTTACTGGGGACAAAACTGAACTGAATGGAATGGAGTGCACCAGAAAAAATTCCATTTTGTTATGTTCCGTTGCTGCACACAAAAACTCTGCAAGCAGCGTATTTGTGTGCGTGATGAGATACTGACCAAGACTGATTCGGCATGAAACACAATGCAAGTCAATGGTGATGGATCCGCTTTCTTGGACACGAAAGAAAATGGATCCCATTGACTTACAACGGTTTTAGTGCCGGATCCGTCTTGGTCATTTTAGAGATGATACTACTGGATCAGTTCAGTATTATCATAACGGAAGCATTTTTAATGAATCCAGCAAAAATGCTGATGTGAAAGTAGCCTAAGACTAAGGGCTCCATGAAAACATTAGTTGTGGGAAAGTTGCACGACTAATCTCTCCATAGAATTGCATTTTGTCAGTAGAAATTGGACTTGATAGTGCGGTTGTAATACAAGTGCTAAATGCTGCTACATGTAAATGAGGCTTACTCTGGAAGTCCCTGCAAACTGAAAAGTGCTTATGTAGTTTGATTTTTAACTCGTGGTGCTGAGGGGTTGCTATTGCAGCTGCGAGAGCCTTATAACTGCCCTCCTGGCTTGCTATATACGCCTTTTAGGCCCTGTTATTGTCAGGTCCACATAGGAAATATGTCAGTATTTACAGTAACTGATATAATACACTATAATATAGAAGTATTCCAGTGTATTATATGAGCGATCAGAGGATTGCACGTTGATGTCCCCTAGTTGGACACTGAGGGGGGAAAAAAACAATAACAAATCAAAGATTGCTTTTTCTTTTTCACCCCCCAAATACATTTGTTTACCTGAAAATATGCATAAAAAATTATCACATTCATTTTTCTGTATGGTGAACAGTGTAAAGATTTTTTTTAAATGACAATTGCTTTTTTTTTTGTTTATTCCACCTTCTATGTACCACAAAATTTTACCAATGAAAAATACTACTCATTCTTCAAAAAACAAGACCTCCTACAGCTCGCTTGACAGAAAAATAAAAATGTTATGGGTCTTTTTGAATGCAACACAAAAAGAAAGAGGTTTTATTGTTCTACAGTAGACAAAATATATAAATTTGGCATAATTGTACTGTCCCACAGAATAATTGTCACTTATACTGTACAATGCATGCTATAAAAAAAAAAAAACAATGGGGAAATTTTTTCGCAGTATCACCCCAGAAATTGTTTTACGTTGTACAATACAGTAGATGTACCTTACATTGTGCCAGTAAAAATGCAGCTTGTCCCACAAAAGACAAGCCTGCATATGCTGATAGAAAAACAGAAAAGTTATGGCTTTTGAAATTCAGAGATGAAAAAAGCTGCAGTGTCCTTAATAGGTTAGGAGCCTCTGATTTCAGCCATTGTTGTGGTCCATGGCCACAGCCTCTAAAGTGTTTGTTAGAGGGAGGGGGCTACCTCCATGATGCGACCACATGGTACTGATGGACTAAAATGACACACAGCCTTTGCCCTAACAAAGGCCAGCTTGTATGCCATTAATGTCTGCCTATTAGCCTAAACTTAAAAAATGCATTTTTAGTACCACTGCAATCATAATCGGCTTTATCATATCAGGAGATTTTATTTTCTCTGTACATCATATCCACAATGTTTCAGTGGAACCATGCCCCATTTATTAAGTTTGATGGCATTGCTTCCAAGAAACATTGAGTAGTCGGCCACTGTGAAATGTAGAGGCAATTGACATAAATCTTAAAATTATTAAAACTCCTGATGTGAGGAAACATGTTTTACCACGCACCTGCACTATTTAATTGTTTGCTACTTTCATATTTGTTGACATGTCTTCTTGTGTTTACAGCTCTTCAAGGAAATGCCAATTTGACACACAACGTTGGGATTCTAAGTGGTTTTCCTGGGGCAAATTTTCAAAAATTTAATATAAAACAAAATATGCCAAAGGCAACTCCGTATCCACAGGGGCAACAATATCCATTTGGTCTCCTGAACCAGAAACAAGCAATGCAAATGAAAGAACCCCAGCAGAAAGCTGAAAATACTCAGCTTGGTGATTCCTTTATGAAGAACCTAAGCCAGGAAGATACTCAGTTTTTTAAGAAATTAACGGCGTTGCTTGATGTTCTTCCACAAAATGCCTCATCGTCTGACAGTTCACAAATGAATTCAAAATTGCTGATGTTAAAGTCACTGATAGTAGACCAAAAGAGTGCAGAACATGAACAAGCAAACCAGAAATTGATGACGCAGATTGCCTCTATGGTGAAGGATACTATAAGTGCACAGAATGCCTCTCTAAATCAGCAACTAATGATGTTAATGAGCTCTCAGAATAGCACGGCTATGGTCATGCAGACGGCCTCCCTTAGAAATAACCTTATGGGCCCAGATGGCATGAGTTCAGCTGGTTTCGTTCAAGGACTTCAGAGTTCGGGAAATATGCAGTCAAATATGAATTCATTGATGCCTTTTAACCAGAATATTGGAAGCCAAATGTATGGACAGACGGGAAGAATCGGAATGGGGCCAGTGGATCAGAGTGCCTATCAAGTTCCACAGGTTGACATGCAAAATTTTCCTACTAGTTCGCAAAACTATCCTAGCATGCCCCAAAAGTATCCTGGTACATCACAGAATCATCCCAGTACATCCCAAAACTTTCCTAGCACGTCCCAAAACTTTCCTAGCACGTCCCAAAACTATCCTAGCACGTCCCAAAACTATCCTAGCACGTCCCAAAACTATCCTAGCACTTCCCAGAACTATCCTAGTACATCACAGGACTATGACAATTTCGCATATAGAAATTCAGTGGAAGGAAATTTTTCAAGACAAGGAGAACCATATGTCAGTAAGCGGGATGGCATTGCTAACACTCTGACTACGGGGCAAAATGAACGAACGACTCTCACACATACTGATGAACCTAGCGTGTATGACAAAGAATTGGATAAATCTTATTATAGCAACCCATCAAAACAAGTTCCAGAGTCTAGATATAATGACCGTATGGAAAAGCAGGCATCATATACTAGAGTTTGCCTCTCACCGAGTTCTCCAAGAAATCAGTATGCTGATTATAATGAAAATCCAAGAGAAGAAATCGGAATACAAGACCAGAGACAACACAGCTTAAGATCTTACAATTCCTCTAACTGGGATGATCAGGAGGAGGATATGCGGTATATTAAGCGTGCCAGACTGGACTTAGACAAAAGATCTGATAGATCGGAAAGTTACAGTAATCAGTCACTTGAATCTCTTGGCATGAATACAGCCAGCATGCCGGAGGAGCTCCTAAAGAGGATTAAAGGAAAGGATTTGTTTACCACGTCAGCAATTATTAGCGAGTATTCAGAAAGACGTTCTGGAAAATAAGGTAAGTGCATTTATACAGGCAATTTGCTTCTTAAAAGGATGGATACTACTCTGAACTATGATGCATTTAACCGCTCCATGACTCCAGAACTCCTTGTACATCCGTGGTACGTGAGGAGTGTGTGAAATGGTCTCCCGAGCTGACCCGGGTGTGATGTAGTGGACACGTGGTCACAGTGACCAGGATCAAAGATAAATCCAATCCCAGTCATATAACCCCCTCAGATGCTGCAATCAATAGCGAAGGCGGCATCTGAGGGGTTAAACGGAGAGAGGGAGCTCTCTGTCCTCCAATTGGATTCCTCACTGCAAAATCTCGGGGCTCCGATCAGTTGCTATGGCAGCCAGGTGCCTTCCAGGTCTACTACATCAAGCTGCCTTTTAAGGGTGCCCTTCACATGTAGCGGAAAATATGCAGGTTAGGATTTTTACACTGAAAACCCCATAGGAAGTTTTTATGCGCTGTATTTTCTGCCAGATTTTTCCACCAAATGTGAAGGCACCCTCATAGGATGTATCATTACAGGGTTAAAAAAAAATATATATATATATATATATTATTGTTTTTAAAAATATAATAAATGCAAAAAAAAATATCACCACCTTTCCTAATTTTTTTTGTAGTAATTTTTTAACTTTTTTGTTATTTTAACATAATTGGGGTTGAGCGAATTGGATTGCTGTATGCGAACAAGATTCTTTTTAAAACTTTGTTAGCGTATCGGCTCTGTCCTACTGTAAAATGTATTGCCTCGCGGAGGTCTTTTCAAAGTTTCAGCAAATCTTGCGAGACTTACTTCCGAACTCTGCTTCATGCCTGATTAACAAAGCCAAGTTCAGCTTTGTATTTTTAAACAGTAATTTATGCAAATAAACAAAGTGACACGTGATAAACACGAGACGAAGTATGTATTTGCTGAACCTTCGGAAAGACCTCCGAAGAGGCAATACATTTTACAGTAGGATGGAGTCCATATTCTTAAGGTAGTTTTTAAAAGAATCGGGTTCGGATACAGCAATCTGAACCCGATTCGCTCAACCCTAATAATCAAAGCATCCAAAAATGCCTGAACTATTAAAATATAAAAATATTTATTGTGCATGGTGAGCACTGGAATGGAAAAAAAAAAAATAAAAATGACCCATTTTACCTTTTTTTATTTTATTTTTATTTTTTATCAATACCCCCCTCCCACAAAAAAAATAATATATATAAAGTGATAAGAAAGTTGCATGTAATCCTATGTACTCCAAAATGGTGGCAATAAAAACTACAGCCTTCCACTCAATAAACAATTCCTCACACAGATCTCTAGACTGAAATATAATAATGTAAATGTGGTATTGCTATAATTGTACTGACCACACATAGTGCTGTCTCACTGAAATCCATCAGATGATCTGTCTTGTGCTGTCTCATTGAAATCCATCAGATGATCTGTCTTGCTCAGTCTGTAGCCCTTTTCTCTACGTTCCTGACATCTCATAAACACTACCAATTTGAGAAGAGTTTATCTTAAAGGGACACTACCATAAAAAATGATCACACATTTAGAGGGGTTTTCCAGAAGTGCAGTATTGATGACCTGTAGCCAGAGATGGAAGGAGGATGATCAACATTACACTAAGTACAATGCTTTTTTTGTGAGCATCTTTATCTAGGGCCTATCAAGAGAACAACAGCATCCTATTGCTATCCTAGAGTCAGCATCTGCCATTATACTAGTGGATAACCTTTTTCACTCACAGCAGCAGTGATATAACAATAGGTAGGAGTTTTGTCTCTGTGCTGACTGCAGAAGGGCAGTATTTTGTATTTAATTTTTAGTGACAGGCTGAAATGAAAAAGAGAAAATATTTTTTATGAATATAGAGTTTTAAAAAGAATACATCACTGACGTAAGTGTCCCTTTAAATGGATGTTTATGAGCTGTTAGGAAAGTAATCTCCCACCCCCCTATAAGGTTGAGTTCACATCAGCGTTCAGCCTTTCCGTTCTCCTGCTCAGTTATAGGAGCAGGCGAACGGAAAGGACTGATTCGGCACATAACTGAGCCGAACTGAGCCTACAGACCCCATAGACTATAATGGGGTCCGTTAGGTTTACGCTCAGAAGATGATTTTGGAGTGGAGACAAAAGTCCTGCATGCACTACTTTGGTCTCCGCTCCGTAAACCTAACGGACCCTATTATAGTCTATGGTGTCCTTAGGCTCCGTTTGGCTCAGTTATGTGCCTTCTCCGTCCTTTCTCTTCTCTTCTGCTCCTAAACTGAGCAGGAGAACGGAAAGGCTGAACGCTGAACTCAGCCTAAGATCTTTATCCCAAATACATAATTGCAAATCCAGACACTTACTGTTATACATTAACAGATACTGATTTCATGTAGAACTAGTGGAAGTTTTTGTTCATGGTAACAATTTATAGGTGAAAATGTAATTTTTGACTGATACAAATCTGTTCCATTGGTCCAAAAATCTAATAGGCATTTTTTTGGTGACAGTCATTTTCACTGTTGAAGCAATCAGGATTTTATGGTTACATTTAGATACATATAGGTAATATGTATAACCTTTACGGTTGCTATGAGGGATTGGTGTGACTAAGGCTACTTTCACACCTGCGTTTAGGTCGGATCCGTCTGGTATGGGCCCAGACGGATCCGCACCTATAATGCAAACGTTTAGATCCGTTCAGAACGGATCCGTTTGCATTACCATGAACAAAAAAACATTTTTTTTTTTTTTATTTTTTTTTTTTTTTGTTCATGATAATGCAAACGGATCCGTTTTGACTTTACATTGAAAGTCAATGGGAGACGGATCCGTTTGAAAATTGAGCCATACTGTGTCAACTTCAAACGGATCCGTCCCCATTGACTTACATTGTAAGTCTGGACGGATCCGTTTGCCTCCGCGCGGCCAGGCGGACACCCGAACGCTGCAAGCTGCGTTCAGGTGTCCGCCTGCTGAGAGGAGCGGAGGCTGAACGGAGCCAGACTGATGCATTCTGAGCGGATCCGCCTCCATTCAGAATGCATTAGGGCTGGACGGATCCGTTCGGGGCCGCTTGTGAGCCCCTTCAAACGGAACTCACAAGCGGAGCCCCGAACGCTAGTGTGAAAGTAGCCTTAAAGGGGTTTTCCCATCTTAGACAATGGGGGCATATCGCTGGTGTAAGCCCCCATTGTTTGATAGGTGCGGGAGAACCTACAAGGACAACGGAGTAGAGAAAGTTGAGGAGGGCACACTGCACATGCACAGCCGTCCTCCATTCATTTCTATGGAGCCACCAAAAATTGTCGGCCCCATAGAAATGAATAGGAGCGGTGGCCGCGCATGTGCGGTGCGCTCCCATTAACTTCAATGGGAGTGGCGGGGAGCTGCACCTGGTGGTGGACGGACCCGGGGAAACTCGGGGTCCTCCAGCCACAACTCTCCCCGGCTCCGTTCTGCTTCTAGATGCGGGTCCCAGAGGTGGGACCCGCACCTATCAGACAATGGGGGCATATCCTAGCGATATGTCCCCATTGTCTAAGATGGGATAACCCCTTTAACACCATAACCCAGGCATGGTAAGCTTCGTTCACGCTTCGTTTTCTGGTAAAAGGTGAATTGCGTTATGGATTCCGTTACCACGGACCATAATGTAATTCTCTGACGGAATGCCTTTAGAGGCATTCAGTTATTCATTCCGTCATAATAGAAGTTTATGGGCTGCAATACGGATACCGTTTCTGTTATGCAGGGGAGTCCTCTAATATAATATGTTAGATATTCTAATATATTGGGCTACTTTCACACTTGCGGCAGAGTGATCCGGCAAGCAGTTCCGTCGCCGGAACTGCCTGCCGGATCCGGTAATCTGAATGCAAACGGAAAGCATTTGTAGACTGATCCAGATGCGCATGTGCAGACCGGAAGGACGGATCAGGCATTGCTGTATTTTCAATGCCGGATCCGGCACTAATACATTTCAATGTAAATTAATGCCGGATCCGGAATTTTGGACGGAGATAATACCGCAGCATGCTGCGGTATTTCCTCCATCCAAAACGCCGTTCAGTGACTGAACTGAAGACATCCTGATGCATCTTGAACGCATTTCAGAATGCATGGGGATAAAACTGATCAGTTCTTTTCCAGTATTGAGCCCCTATGACGGAACTCAGTGCCGGAAAAGAAAAACACTAGTGTGAAAGTACCTTTTAGATATTCCTATCTAGTAATAATCATTATTGCTGTTACTGTAAAGTGTAACGGGTATAACTAGAGAAGCAGAAATGGGAACTGTATTCTTGTTTGTGGGTTTGTGATATGTTTGGTGCCACTTAGGGCCGTGATCCAGTAGCAGGTAAACGTCTGGGTCATGGTGTCAATAAATAGCCTAATTAGACTCAAGAGGGGTGATTAGATAAGCAAGTGCTCATCTTCTCACGCCTTTTCTGGAAAGGGAGAATGGAAATATGTATGCTGTCTGATTGATGGGTGAAAGAAGTTAATAACATGCAAAGAAGTCCATGTTTACTCCCCCGTGACATGTACAGTTATACAGGGAGAGACTATCTATGTCTCCTTGGGCAGCTTGTCACTCAGCCCCCTTTCCATCTCCACGCTTGCAGACATCTCAGCCGGCTGGAGGGGGTGGAGGGCTTCTGCTGGCATATCTTGGGCGGACAATCTCAGCTTTAAAACGAGACCATGATCATGCTTTAGCCATGATAAATTGCAAGTTAGAACACTTAGATGGGTCAAGAATAAAAGCTGCAAGTAAGGGCCATAGCTCTCAATTTATCTTGGTCTTGTTTTAGGCTGGGTTCACACTTGAGCGTTTTACAGCGCGTTCAAACGCGCTGTGAAACGCTCAACACATGAAAACCAATGCTTCCCTATGGCCCTGGTTCTCACTTTTGCGTTTTACAGCGCGTTTGAACGCGCTGAAAAACGCCCTACGCTCAAACAAGTTCTTGAGCTTCTTTGGGGTGTTTTGACGCGCGTTTGTGGCCATAGGACACTACAGTCAATCACACAAACGCGCGTTTACTATTGCAAAAAACGCGCGTTAAACGCGCATATAAAATGCGCTCAAGTGTGAACCCAGCCTTAAAGCTGAGATTGTGAGCTTTAAAGGAGTTGTCCTCTTTTTTTATATTGATGACCTATTCTTAGATCACCTATCTAGGGATAGGTGAAATTAATATTGTAATTACACCTTCTCAATGTTGCAATTGCGACGATGAGCAGGTATACAATGAAGAAGAGGCATACGAGCTCTGCGTTCTCTTTCAACATGAGGATAGGTCATCAATATAAAAAAAAAAAATGGATAACTCCTTTAAAATTAGACTTTAGCTGTTACACAGCCTGAGGTAGAGCCATCAGTAGCAAGGCTGCTACTAAATTGCCACCCTGGAAGGATGTATGCCATGTGTCCGTTGGCAGGAAAAGGGTTAAATAGGCTAAATTAATTGATTCTATGTACATTTTGTTGAGGCCATAGTTTGGTTCCCTTTTATAACTTGGTGCACACTTAAAATATGTAACAATGAAGGCTTATTTGCACTACGGCGTTAATCAGTTATTTTTTTCTCCCCACAGGATATTACATGTGGCCGTGGACAACTACAAGAATATACGCTGATGTCCAGTATCTCCATGAAAGGAGTCCTGATTGTTTTATTTCCTAAGCAAATGAGTTTTGCCTAGTTTTATGTAAAGATTGTTTGTTTAAAGTAGGTCTGTGTTCACATTTACATGCAGCTTGAGTTTCTATTCGATGGAAAAAGTCTCACTTTGCTGGACAGGAAACATTGCATCTGCCTGTGTGTAGGTGTGAACACAGGATAAGTTTTTTGTTTCCTCAGTAAATATGTACAGGCGATTATTGTGCAGTTTTAGTAACATCCTACAGTGGTTGCTAGTGTCTTGTGAAGTGTTTTGTTAATGACTTTGCCATTTAAATTCATGCAGCAGCTGGTAATTTGTATAGTTTCATTAAATCCATCATTTGGCCACCTGTATACATAGTTTTACTCTTGACTTCTCGGCAAAATCATTGGAGAATGAAATGTAGGGAAACATTTAAAATTATGTAACAAATGGCTTTATGAAACTGGAGGATAGCTATGAGTACAACTCTTCTCTGCCTCTCAATAAGCACCTTTTTAAAAGGCTTGTGTCTTACACATAGGGGGCATATCGCTAGGATATTATTATTTATTATTAATGCGCCAATCATTCCATTGCGCTGTACATATGAAAAGAGGTATACAAACATAATACAGACAATTGCCCTAATCATACACAAGACGGGTTACAAACTGGTACAGAAGGAGAGAGGGCCCTGCCCATGAGGGCTTACAATCTACATGGTATGGGAGAAGGAGATATGCCCCCAATGTCTGATAGTTGCACCTATTTCTAAAACAGAACCCGCAAAGAGAAGGAGAGCAGACCTGGCCGCCCTCAGCTCATTTTTATAGGACTGTCGAACACCAGCTTGGCTATTTCAGTCAGCCCTAATATATATATTCTGAAAATAGCGAAACGCACCGCTCGGCCATTATCAGCACTCCCATAGACTGACTGGAAGTTAGCCATGCATGTGCGGTCCGCCCTTCTCCTTTTTGCAGGCTATCAGACATTGGGGACATATCCTAGTGAGATGGGACAACCCCTTTAACAGTCTCTACACCGGTCATTCTCAATATTTTAACGCCAAGTACCGCATAGCAAAAAAAAGTTTGAATCGAGGAGGCGAACAGTGATGAATGTTCATAAAGTTTATTTGGACCACCACATCCAATAGTAGAGGTGTTAGACTGACAGGACATCATGATCACACAGCCACCCCATTGTACTTTTATTATACCTTACATGATAATATATGGCGACATGTGGGATCTTTGGGGTGACAGATATATCACAGGGCCAGTAAAAATTCTATTACCAAGCATGTTTATGTCTGGGCCACTGCACAGATGACACTTCCTGAGAACTGAGGAGGACATTGGGCAATGCTACAGTCACATCTACAGCAGTCTGCATTGTACTTTACCCCATCCCTGACAACACAGCCATTCACCAGCAAATGAATGACAGACCTCCTGACTGGTCAGAGGTCAGCCGCACTGTATCCAGACAGCCGCTGTTTACTTAGTGTGGGCCCTGACAGGTGCAACTCTAGGTGTCCCCATCCTCTACCATGGAGGCACGCCAGGCCTCCTCAGGTGGCTCCTCATCACACAGAGGATGAGGCCAGAATCTGGGATAAAACGTGGAGGACGAGCTCCAGGCTTTCAGGTGCAGACCAGCAGCAAGAACAAGCGGCAAGTCCTGTATGAGAGGTCACAGGACAGGTGAGAACTCCTCTCCACATACCCAACCCTGAAACTAACTTGTACCGGAGAGCCACTGACACCGAGCTTTGATCTGTGAGGCCTACATTATGCCCGGTGTCCCAGCTGCGCTCTGGTTTGATAGATAGGAATGCTCACAGGTCTTGCTTGACATCCCCAGTGGCTGCCATCTAACGCTACCTCAGAGAGCCCCTGGATATCATCACTGTAATTAGAGTCGGAGAAGAAAGCAAAACCACTGGGGGGAGAGGACAGGAGCGTGCATATACACACAAGAACACCCCAGCTGTTGGAGCGATCAGAGGAGCATGACACAAATATGTGAAGAACTGGGGAGGAGGGAAGAGGCCTGGAATCGGGGTAGAGAAGCACTAGCACTAACCGAAACAAAATATCCAACATGGCCAAGATTATGTTGGTTAATCAGACTTCATTTATGTTTCAGTTAGTCGCCCAGCCCTAGCCGGCGGTCTCTGGTGCACAGGTTTCATCGTGCAGACTGTGTATTGTGAAACCTGGCCACCAGAGATTGCCCACCCGCAACTATTACAGTTATATTAACTTTGCCAGCGCTGCATAGTAGGATGTGCAGGCAAAATGAATGTAACAGCTGTGGGGATAGAGGCTTATGCAACCCCCATCTCTGAGACACACTGACCTGGTGGCATCGGCTTCAAAGAGGGAGGATGGGCTTCAATGTTTACAGCAGGGGTGCACAACCTGTGGCCCGGGGGCCACATGCGGCCCCCAACCATCTGGTGTATGTCTATGTCTTGAGGTTGCTCACATGTATTTTTGTATGTATTTCTCCCATTAGATGGGAGTCCTGGAGGTGTAACTAGACATTAATGGTACAGTCCTGCCATGCAACAAGAAGAAATGGGAGTGAGACCAAACATTTTTTGAGCATTTAATTTAATGAAAACAACGAATAAACTGAAACAGGCTGTTTTTCAGCTGATCAAAAGTTTAGGACCACACCTCCAAAAAAAAAATAACTAAACCCCCCCAAAACAGAAATCCAACTTCCAAACATGAACTCAGTAATGAGTAGCTCCGCCGTTATTGTTTATCACACCAAAAATTCGTTTCGGCATGCTTGATGCAAGCGTTTCCCTGAGGTGAGTGGGAACATTTCTCTAAGTGGTGAAGACGGCCGCACGAAGGCCATCTACTGTCTGGAACTGTTGTCCATTTTTCTCGCCCATATTCCTTGGGGGACACAGGAAACCATGGGTATAGCTCTGCTCCCTAGGAGGCGTGACACTAAGTGAAAGCTGTAAGCCCCTCCTCCATCAGCTATACCCTTCAGCCTGGAGAGAGAGACTGCCAGTTTTTGCTTAGTGTCCAAGGAGGCAAGACACTCCCTGCTTAGGCAGGGTTGCTTTCCTAAAAATTTTTTATTTTTTGCGTTATTTGTTGTTTTTTAATTCGGTTTTTTTCTACTTGCAGGGACAACAGAGGCGCACTAGACCCCTCTGTTTCTCCCGGGGTTGAGTTGCGCCAGTGCCGGTAATGCCGCACTGCCGCCTCCCCCACAGAAGACAAGGTGGACCAGGGCAGCCTCGCTCCCCTGCGTCCCGCCAGCTCAAGGGTCGCCCGCACGCCAAGTCCCTCCCCCGGCTTCCTGCCACTGCGGTGCCAGTAGCTGAAGGGGCGACCCTGCTGGATGGATTGAGGGTGAAGACAGCGAATGGTGAGAGTGGCTGCTCCAGCCTCCCCTTCCCTCCCTCCCACCGCTGCTACGTCTAAGCTTGAAGGCAAGCGTTTTTCCATCATCGACCCCCCCCCCCCCCCCCCCACATGGGCATAACTGGACCGGCAACTTTACCGGCCATCATTTGGGGGGGACTTCGGTCTTCTCTAGCGGCAGGGCATCAGGGGGACGGCTGTGGGCAGGAGGCCGTCTGCCACATCCAGGCGCGGCGGGGGCCGCTTACTTGGCGCGAACGGCGCCATTTTATCTTGGCCGGCACTTCATCTTCCTCGGGGGTTAAATCATTTTGCCACGCGCGGCTCTGCCTTCTCCTTCAGCGCGGCAGGGGGGGGCGGAGCTTCCTACATGCGCTCCGCTACTTCCTGTTTCGTCGGGCTCCACATCTCTAGTGCTGCGTGGAATCCTCTCTGCCGTCCGATCCTGAAGCTCTTCATCTCCGTGCCTGCTGCCACTCCTCCACAGCCTCCTTCAGTCTGCTGCCCTTGCTGCTGCCGCTTGCACTGTCCGCGGGTCTGGTAGGACTGTTAACCCCCTCCGTGCCACCAGTACCGCTGCTTGGGTGTAATCCCAGTTCCGTTTTTTCCCTGGGGTCTCCCACTTTAAGTGCAACATTTTTTCCACCATGTCAGACCCTTCTGCAGCCGCCAAGCCTTGGTACCATGCCTGTACCGCTTGTAGGGAACCCTTTCCCCGGGGGCAGTCTGATCCGCACTGTCCTGCATGCCGAGCTCCACCGCAGCCTCAGTCGCCCGCTGTGTCGCTCCCTGTTTCCTCTGACCCGCCTGACTGGGCTAGATCCCTGTCCCAGGCCGTGGAAAGCCTCACCCATGTCGTGGGCCGCCTAATAGACAGGCCGCCTACCCCGCAGGACGCCACTCTTACTGTCGCGCCCTCCGGGTCCACCGCTTCCGCCGCTGCGGCGGGTTCACCCTCTCTTAGTGACCCTTCCCGAGCTAGGCACTCTCAGAAGCGTTTTAGAGTAGAGCGAGCCTCCTCCTCGGATGCCTCCCTCTCCCCGCCACGCGTGCGCACTCAGAAGGGCCTCTCCTCTCCAAGGATTCGCCCTCTGAAGGTGAATTGGCGGCTTCGGATTTGGAAATGGACTCGGCCCTGCCGTCCAAGCTAGCCTCAGCGATGGGTCAACTCATCTCTGATATTCGTGACACCTTTAAGGTGCAAGATGACCCCCCTAGCTCTGACGCAGCTAGCGTCTCCTTTATCAGACCCAGGCAGGCCTCAAAAGTCTTTCCAATCCACTCTGATTTCTCCTCCGTGGTGTCTAAGGCTTGGGCTCGCCCGGACGCCCGTTTTGTCAACCCCAAGAAGCTGGATATTTGCTATCCTTTTCCAGCCGATGTCGTGGCCACCTGGTCGTCCCCACCCAAGGTGGACCCCCCTGTGGCCCGTCTGTCAAAGAACACGGCCATCCCTGTTCCCGACGGGTCCTCTCTTCAGTCAGCGGAGGACCGTCGCATGGAGACCCTTTCCAAGGGCATTTTTGCTGCCTCCGGTTCTGCCCTCAGACCGGTTTTTGCCTCTGCCTGGGCAGGTAAAGCAATCTCTGCTTGGGGTGTGCAGCTGGAACAGGAGTTGGACTCGGACGTCCCCATCCAGGACCTACGTTCCTTGGCCCAGCTTATTATTCGGGCCGGGAATTTTGTTTGTGAGGCCTCCCTTGATGCGGGAGCCCTTATAGCACGCTCCTCCGCCCTGGCAGTTTCCGTCAGGAGGGAACTCTGGCTGAAGGTTTGGAAAGCGGACGCTGCCTCCAAACGTTCCTTGGCGGGGCTACCTTTTGCGGGTTCCCGCCTTTTCGGGGTCCGCCTAGACGAGCTTATTTCGGAGGCCACGGGTGGTAAAAGCACCCATCTTCCTCAACCCCAAGCCAGGGGCGCCCCCCGCGGACGCCCTGGTGCGTCTCGTTTTCGGTCCTCCCGCAGGACCTCTGGGGCTCCCCCCGCAGCTGCCGCTTCGGCCCCTCCCCAGGATAAGCGTAGGAAGCCGTTTTTTCGGGCGCAGCCCTCCTGGCGCAGGCCGCAGGCTGCCCGCACACCCGCAGCAAAGCAGTCCTCTGCCTGAAGGTGCGCCCCCACCCACCCGGGTGGGGGGCCGGCTCCTCCTTTTCAGGGACGTCTGGATGGCTCACGTCTCCGACGCCTGGGCTCTCGAAATTGTGTCTTCCGGATACAAAATCGAATTCGCGTCCTTCCCTCCAGATCGGTTCTTTCGCTCCCGCCCGCCGCGGCACCCGAAAAGCGCGGCTGCGTTCTCCGCGGCTGTACAAGCCTTACTGGACAGGGGGGTGATTACCCCCGTTCCTCTAGAGGAAAGGTTCCAAGGGTTCTATTCGAACCTCTTTGTAGTTCCCAAGAAGGGAGGTTCGGTGCGGCCCATTTTGGACCTCAAAAGGCTCAACCGTTTTCTCCTCCTTCGACGGTTTCGGATGGAGTCCCTCCGTTCCGCGGTGGCTTCCCTGGAGCGGGGAGATTTCATGTCTTCCATCGAAATACAGGATGCCTACCTCCATGTTCCGGTAGCCCGGTGTCACCATCGCTTCCTCCGATTCGCCGTGGGGGACCTTCACTTCCAATTTGTCGCCCTTCCCTTTGGGCTGGCAACAGCCCCCCGGGTGTTCAACAAGGTCCTGGCCCCGGTTTTGGCCTTACTCCGCTCCAGGGGTGTTTTTCTGCTACCGTACTTGGACGATATCCTCATCAAAGCTCCGTCCCTTTCTCAAGCGGTTGCCAGCGTGGATCTCACTCTAGAGACCCTGGCGAGGTTCGGATGGGTCATCAACTTCCCCAAGTCCTCCCTTCCCCCCTCCAGACAACTGGTCTTCCTGGGAATGCTTTTAGACACGGGAGCGGCGGAGGTACGTCTTCCCTCGGAAAAACGACTGACCCTCCGTCGGGCGATTCGGGGTCTCCTTCTCCACCGTCGACCGTCCTTCCGCTTCTGCATGCGGGTCTTGGGGCAGATGGTTGCCTGCTTCGAGGCGATCCCATTTGCGCAGTTTCACTCCCGCCCTCTCCAACGGGCGATCCTCTCCTCCTGGGACAAATCGCCGGAGTCTCTGGATCATCCCTTCCATCTATCGCCTCCGGTGCGGTCATCTCTCCGCTGGTGGTTACAGTCCCCTCTTCTGGGCAGGTCCTTTCTGCCGCTCAACTGGTTGGTGGTTACAACCGATGCCAGTCTCTTGGGCTGGGGAGGCGTGTTTCCTCCCCGATCCGTCCAGGTCATTTGGTCTCCATCGGAGTCCAAACTCTCGATCAATGTCCTGGAGCTGAGAGCGGCCCTTCTGTCTCTGCGACACTGGACTCATCTGCTGAAGGGTCATCCAGTTCGTGTGCAATCGGACAACGCCACGGCCGTGGCGTACATAAACCACCAGGGGGGCACTCGCAGCGCTACAGCGATGCGGGAGGTCACCAGCATTCTCCGTTGGGCGGAAGCCCACGTCCCGGCTCTATCTGCAATTTTTATTCCAGGGGTGGACAATTGGGCGGCGGACTTCCTCAGTCGCACCACCGTCGACCCCGGCGAGTGGTCTCTTCACCCGGAGGTGTTCAATCACAAGGTCCCCGCCTATCTGTCCAGGGCCAGGGATCCGGGAGCTTGCGGAGCCGACGCCCTCGTTCTTCCTTGGCGAGGCTTCGCGCGTCCATACATATTCCCTCCCATCCCACTCCTGCCCAAGGTCCTTCGGAAGATCGCGGCGGAAGGCGTCTCGGTGATTCTGGTCGCTCCGGACTGGCCCCGCCGGTCTTGGTATGCCGACCTCATGCTGCTCCTGGCAGACGCGCCCTGGCCGCTGCCCGCCAGGGAAGATCTTCTCTCTCAGGGACCGATCTTCCACCCGCGTTTAAGGTCCCTACGTTTGACGGCGTGGTTGTTGAGACCACCGTCCTGACACGTAGGGGTTTTTCTGCGGACGTCGTCCGCACCATGATCCGCGCCCGTAAGCCGTCCTCTTCTAGGATCTATTATAGGACCTGGAGGACCTATTTGGGGTTCTGTGCCGATCTGGGGATTCCTCCGCTCCGCTTTTTCTCTCCCCACCGTTTTGTCCTTCCTGCAGAGCGGACTTGCCCAAGGTCTGGGTCTTAGTTCTTTGAAGGGTCAGGTGTCTGCGCTGTCCATTTTGTTTCAGCGCCCACTGGCCCCCCCTTGGTCCTGTCAAGACCTTCCTTCAGGGCGTGGCTCACGCGGTTCCCCCGTACCGCCCTCCGGTACCGCCCTGGGACCTGAACCTGGTTCTCTCAGCGCTCCAGGCTTCTCCTTTCGAGCCTCTGCGGACGGTTTCCTTGCGACTTCTGTCCTGCAAGGTTATTTTCCTTGTAGCCGTCACCTCTCTTCGGAGGGTGTCCGAATTGGCTGCACTCTCCTGTCTGGAACCTTTCCTAGTGTTCCACCAGGACAAGGTGGTTCTTCGTTCGGTCCCTTCCTTCCTTCCTAAGGTGGTCTCCGCCTTTCATCTGAACGAGGACATCGTTCTCCCCTCTTTGTGTCCTTCCCCTTCCCACCCTAGGGAGAGGAAGCTTCATCGCCTGGACGTTGTCAGGGCGCTCAAGGTTTACCTGGAGGTAACCAGCTCTTTCAGGCGTACTGACTCGCTCTTTGTGGTTCCGGAGGGGTCGCACAGAGGGATGGCGGCGTCCAAAGTTGCTATCGCCCGTTTTGTCAAGATGGCTGTTACTGAGGCTTATCTCGCCAAGGGCAAGGTTCCGCCCCTTGGTGTTACCGCTCACTCCACTAGAGCGGTCGGGGCTTCCTGGGCTCAGAGGAATCGGGCTTCTACGGAGCAGATTTGCAAGGCGGCAACTTGGTCCTCCTTGCACACCTTCACCAAGTTCTACAGGGTGCATACTCATGCGTCGGCTGACGCTGCTTTAGGCCGTCTGGTGTTGCAGGCGGCAGTTGATTGATGCCTCTGGTGTTGGTCTAGTTTGTTCTGGTCCCTCCCTTCTGGGACTGCTCTGGAACGTCCCATGGTTTCCTGTGTCCCCCAAGGAATATGGGCGAGAAAAGGAGACTTTTGTATTGCTTACCAGTAAAGTCTCTTTCTCGCTCTTCCTTGGGGGACACAGCACCCGCCCTTCATTTGGGTTTACAGTTGTGGTTCCGGCTTGGTTGCCCCGTTGGGGCTTGACAATTCTTTTTTCCGGTTGGTGGTTATCTTTCACTACTTGGACACGCAACTGGCAGTCTCTCTCTCCAGGCTGAAGGGTATAGCTGATGGAGGAGGGGCTTACAGCTTTCACTTAGTGTCACGCCTCCTAGGGAGCAGAGCTATACCCATGGTTTCCTGTGTCCCCCAAGGAAGAGCGAGAAAGAGACTTTACTGGTAAGTAATACAAAAGTCTCCTTTTGTAAACTTCCCTTGCCATCCATCCCCAAAGGTTCTCAATTGGATTTAGATCAGGGGAACACGCAGGATGGGCCAAAAGAGTGATGTTATTCTCCTGGAAAAACCCAGTCGTTACCACACAGACGAGGGCCCTCAGTCATGAGGAATGCTCTCTGCAACATCTGGACATAGCCAGCAGCTGTTTGACGCCCCTGCACTTCCTGAAGCTCCATTGTTCCACTGAAGGAAAAAGCACCCCAGACCATTATGGCGCCCCCTCCACTGTGGCGCGTAGAAAACATCTCAGGTAGGATCTGCTTGTCATGCCAGTAATGTTGGAAACCATCAGGACCATCAAGGTTAAATTTTTTCTCATCAGAGAATAAAACTTTCTTCCACCTTTTGAATGTCTCATGTTTGGTGCTCTCTTGCAAAGTCCAAACGAGCAGTTCTGTGGCATTCAAGGAGACTAGGTCTTTGAAGAAGTTTTTTGTTTTTGAAGCCATTCAGTCTCAGATGCCGTCTGATGGTTATGGGGCTGCAGTCCGCACCAGTAAGAGCCTTAATTTGGGTTGAGGATCGTCCAGTGTCTTGAGGACAGCCAATTGGATCCTCCGGCTCAGTGCTGATGAATTTTTTTGGGTCTTCCACTTGACTTTTTTTGTTCCATAACACTCAGGATCATTTAAGAAATTCCAAATGACTGTCTTACTGCGTCCCACCTCAGCAGCGATGGGGCGCTGTGAGAGACCCTGCTTATGCAGTTCAACAACCCGACCACGTTCAAAAAGGGATAGTTTTTTTGCCTTCACGACGTGTGACTACCTGACAGAAAATGACAATGAATCCACATCTTTGCACAGATTTGGCCTTTTAAAGGCATGTGGTCCTAAAATTTTGATCAGCTGAAAAACAGCCTGTTTCAGTTTATTCGTTGTTTTCATTAAATTGAATGCTCTAAAAATGTTTTGTCTCACTCACATTTCTTCTTGTTGCATGTTGAAGCTCTACTTGGAACCTTCTTAACCCCTTAAGGACCTAGGACGTACCGGTACGCCCTATTTCCCGAGTCCTTAAGGACCCAGGACGTACCGGTACGTCCTGACTTAAAATCGGAATTCCGGCGCCGCAGGGGTTAATCGGAACGGGATTTCGGCTGAAATCATTCAGCCGGCATCCCGTAACAATGCAGGGGGGGTCATTTGACCCCCCGTATCGGCGATCGCAGAAAACCGCAGGTCAATTCAGACCTGCGGTTTTCTGCGTTTCCGGTCCATTCGGGGGTCCTGTGACCCGATGAACCGGAAAAAGACTGCGATCGGTGGTGTAATTATACACCACCTATCGCAGTCCGAGGATTTGAAGAGGCGGTGCTGGCTCTGGTGCTGAATGCCGCTGTCCAGGGTGCTGATTGGTGCAGGGGAGAGAGGCGCGAGATTCAAACTTCCTGCGCTCCTCTCTCCCCTCCTCTTCCTGTCCAGCACCCTGACCGTGCAGCATCGTCCAGCACCAGCTCCTGTGTCCCCCTAATCGGAATCCATCACCCTCCTGCACCCATCGCCACCCAGGTAGGTTAGGGTCAGTGAGGGAGAGGCACCGTTAGGCAGGGAAAGAAGGGAAAAGTAAGTTAGGAAAAAAAAAAAAAGTACTTTTATTCCAAACTTCCATCTAACCCTACAGCCCAACAGTTCGTCGCTCAAAACCCAGGCTCAGTTTTGGCTAGACCCGGTGGCTGGACGCCGGTCAGTGCAGCCGAAATGAGGACATTTTGGGGCCTCGTGCTGCATATGGGTCTAGTCCAAAAACCCAGTGTCAGGCAATACTGGAGTGGGGACGTCCTATACCAGACCCCACTGTACAGTATGGTCATGATACGTCACCGGTTTGAGGCCATCCGGAAATGTCTGCATTATTCCGATAATGCAGCATGTCCCCCCCGAAGTGATCCTGCCTATGACCGGCTGTATAAGATACGGCTGGTCATCGATCACTTTGGGGCCACATTTCAGCAGGCCTATGTACCTGGAAGGGAGGTCGCGGTTGATGAGTCTCTCGTTGCGTTCAAGGGGAGACTCAGTTTCCGCCAATATATTCCCACAAAGCGGGCGAGGTATGGCGTGAAGCTATACAAAATTTGTGAGAGTGCCTCAGGGTACACTTACAAATTTCGTGTGTACGAGGGGCGAGATTCCCGTATTCAACCCCCAGAATGTCCCCCCACTCTGGGTGTTAGCGGGAAACTCGTGTGGGACCTTATGTACCCACTGCTGGATAATGGTTACCACTTGTACGTGGATAACTTTTATACCAGCATTCCCTTGTTCAGGTCCCTTGCCGCCAGATCCACGTTCGCTTGTGGGACTGTGCGGAAAAATCAACGCGGCCTCCCTGCCTACCCCCTCCAGGTACCTATCCCCAGGGGTGAGACCCGTGCACTTACCAGTGGAAACCTGTTGCTTGTCAGGTATAAGGACAAGAGGGATGTCCTTATGCTGTCCACAATCCACGGTAACAGCACCACCCCAGTCCCTGTGCGAGGTACCGCGGCAACGGTCCTCAAGCCCGATTGTATCGTCGACTACAATCGGTATATGGGAGGAGTTGATCTCTCTGATCAAGTCCTCACGCCATATAACGCCATGCGCAAAACCCGGGCATGGTACAAAAAAGTTGCGGTCTACTTGGTACAGGTTGCCATGTACAACTCTTTTGTACTATCCCGAAGCGCTGGCAGCACAGGGACATTCCTCCAGTTCTATGAGGCAGTCCTCAAGGACCTGATCTTTTCGGACCGGGAAAGAGCAGGCCGGAGTACCTCGGGAATTGGAGGCGCCCGGATCGTCCCTGGCCAACACTTTCCAGGTGTGATCCCCCATACTGGAAAGAAGGGACGAACCCAAAAAAAAGTGCAGAGTGTGTCACAAGAGGGGGATAGGGAAGGACACCACTACTCAATGTGACACTTGCCCCGATCATCCGGGCCTCTGCATTATCAATTGCTTCAGGGAGTATCACACTTCCATGGAGTACTAAATTTTTATAATCCTCAACAGTCCACTAGAGAACATAAAACACTATGGCTCTCCGACTTTGGAGACACGGAAACAATTTTTCTTTCCCCAAAAAAATATTAGTTTTAGTGCAGGCATCCTCAAACTGCGGCCCTACAGATGTTGTAAAACTATAACTCCCAGCATGCCCAGACAACCTACAGCCATCAGCAGGGCATGGTGGGAATTGTAGTTTTACAACATCTGGAGGGCCGCAGTTTTAGGATGCCTGCTTAGTGTCTCCAAAGACTCAGAGCCATACATATTGGGCATCGTCGCGTGCGTAAAAGTCGTCGCTATAAAAATAACTTTTGACTAAACGCCTCGGATGAACGGTGTTAAAAATATAAAATAAAAACTGTGCCAAAACACCCATTTTTGGGCAAAATTTCAATTTGAATCCATTTTGCCGGTAATAAAGCAAGGGTTAACAGCCAAACAAAACTAAATATTTATTGCCCCGATTCTGTAGTTTGCAGAAACACCCCATATGTGGTCGTAAATGGTTATATAGCCACACGGCAGGGCATAGAACGAAGGGAACTCCATATGGTTTCTGGAAGGCAGATTTTGATGGACAGTTTTTTTTTTGACACCATGTCCCATTAGAAGCCCCCCTGATGTAGCCTAGACTAGAAACTCCAAAAAAGTGACCCCATCTAAGAAACTACACCCCTCAAGGTATTCAAAAGTTACTTTACAAACTATGTTAACCCTTTAGGTGTTCCACAAAACCAAATAGTGAATGTAGAAACAATTTTAGAATTTAAACTTTTTGTTACATTGCCTCAAAAAAGAGTAATATAGAGCAACCAAAAATCAAATTTACCCCAAAAATAGTCCCAAAACAACAACCACCTTATCCCGTAGTTTCCTAGATGGGGTCACTTTATGGAGTTTCTACTCTAGGGGTGCATCAGGGGGCTTGAAAGGGTACATGGTGTCAATAAACCAGTCCAGCAAAATCTGCCTTCCAAAAACCATATGACGTTCCCCTTCTTCTATGTCCTGCTGTTTAGCCAAATAGTAGTTTACGACCACATATGGGGTGTTTTTGCAAACTACAGAATCAGGGCAACCTATTTTGAGTGTTGTTTGGCAGTTAACCCTTGTTTTACTCCTGGAAAAAATTTATTATATTGGAAAATTTTCCAAAAAATAGAAATTTCAAAATTGTTTCTCCATCTGCCATTAACTCTTGTGGAACACCTAAAGAGTTAACAAAGTTTGTAAACCCAGTTTTGAATACCTTGAGGGGTGTACTTTCTTAGATGGAGTCACTTTTTTGAAATTTCTATTCTAGGGGTGCAACAGGGGGCTTCAAATGGGACATGGTATAAACAAAACCAGTCCTGCCAAATCTGCCTTCCAAACCCATATGGTGTTCCCCTCCTTCTATGTGCTACCGTTCGGCCAAACAGTAGTTTACGACCACATATGGGGTGTTTTTGCAAACTACAGAATCAGGGCAACCCATTTTGAGTGTTGTTTGGCAGGTTAACCCCTTGTTTTACTCCTGGAAAAAATGGATTATATTGGAAAATTTTCCAAAAAATAGAAATTTCTAAATTGTTTCTCCATCTGCCATTAACTCTTGTGGAAGACCTAAAGGGTTAATAAAGTTTGAAAAAACAGTTTTGAATACCTTGAGGGGTGTAGTTTCTAGAATGGGGTAATTTTTGGGAGGTTTCTATTATCTAAGCCTCACAATATGACTTCAAACCTGAACTGGTCCATAAAAAGTGGGATTTTGAAGATTTCTGAAAAATTGCAAAATTTGCTTCTAAACTTCTAAGCCTTGTAACATCCCCAAAAAATAAAATATCATTCCCAAAATGCTACAAACATGAAGTAGACATATGGGGAATGTAAAGTCATCACAATTTTTGGGGGTATTACTATGTATTACAGAAGTAGAGAAACTGAAACTTTGAAATTTGCTAATTTTTCAAAATTTTTGGTAAAATTTTTATTTTTTTATGCAAAAAAATTTACTTTTTTGACCCAATTTTAGCAGTGTCATGAAGTACAATATGTGATGAAAAAACAATCTCAGAACGGCCTGGGTAAGTCAAAGCGTTTTAAAGTTATGAGCACTTAAAGTGACACTGGTCAGATTTGCAAAAAATGGCCTGGTCCTTAAGGTGAAAATGAGCCCGGTCCTTAAGGGGTTAAGATCCACCTATGTTAAATATATTTTTTTGCCATTTTTCAAGTGGTCTTAAACTTTTGATCAGGACTGTATATACTGTGTGTTCAATATGCCATAAATACAGTATTTCTGTTTTTAATACCCCTTAAAAAAAAAAAATTCGGCCCTCATCATTAGTTCAGTCTGGCAATGTGGCCCCAACCAGAAAATGTTGTGCACCTCTGGTTTACAGCGTGTGTGCTGCAGTTACCTAGCAACCAGCAAGGGAGAGTAGTTTTTTTTTTTTTTATCTATATATGTGTCAGCGCATACCCTCTGTGGTATGCATGTCTTGAGAACCTCAGTTATTCACAATAGATTTTAAGTTTATGTCCAGTTCTGTTTAGATTCGAAATACAAGCACAAAAAATAATAAGATGATTTGATAAGAACTTTGGGAGTGATTTATTAAAACTAGAGCAGATGAAAACTGGCTTAGATGCTCAAAGCAACCAGTTAGATTGATTCTTTTATTTTTCCAGTGGCGTAAAAAAAAAAAAAGGGGTTGCTGTAGACAACCTAACCCTTTCAAGAAGGGGGGTGGTTTTTTTTTTTAGTTTCATTTTTTAATCGCAGGCCTACCAAAGCTATAACTTTTTTTATTTTTTTTTCACATAGCCGTATCAGTGCTTGTTTTTTTGCTGACACAATGTATGTTTTAATGCACCATTTACGGTTGCATACAGTGTGGTGGGAAGAAGTAACAAATTCTGAATGGGTGGAATTCTAATTAAAAAAAAAGAACATTCCTTCACTTTTTTGGTTGTGATTTTTTACACCGTTTCCTATGCGGTATAAACTGACCAGTTACTTTACTTTTAAATGCCTGACCGACGACGTGAATTTACGTTGGGCGGTTGGGAAGGGGTTAAAAGCTATGTACACCCTTTTGGGGCAATTTTTATTATTGAATTGTGCTCATTTTGAGCTAAATATTTTTTAATTAGTCTTTTTTCTGTAAATGACACTTTTTTGTCTACTTCTATGCCCGCATTGTGACCATCATTTTGAATTTCAATGCCGCTTTTAACCGATTTACTTTAAGGACAGCTCAATGCAACTTTTTTTTTGCATTATTTGATATAAGGGGTCTTCAAAATAATTAAAAAATATATATATATATATATATTGTAAATAAACTGGCTGAATAGGAAACCAACTTCAGCTTTGTCCTGACTTCAGTGTCACAGCCGAGAGGTAGAGGGGGAGTTTGGTGAGCCCACCGCAGTGTGCAGCTGGACAGTGGGTCCCAATGGATAGTCTTTCTTCAGCTGACCCACCCAGGACCGTGCAAATGAGCGGCTTCATGGAATACAAATGCTCTGGTATGGGAGCACATCACTTCCTGTCATGGTTTGTAATCTGAGGATCTATACACCTCTGTGTAGAACTGAGGGGGCACCGTGCTCTGTGCCCCAGAGGGCTTCCAAGCATGCATAAGGAGAGGGAGAGTGTGATTAGTAATAGAGATACAGTGGGTCAAAAAAGTATTTAGTCAGCCACCAATTGTGAAAGTTCTCCCACTTAAAAAGATGAGAGGCCTGTAATTTTCATCATAGGTACACTTCAACTATGAGAGACAGAATGGGGGGAAAGAATACAGGAAATCACATTGTTGGATTTCTAATGAATGAATTGGTAAATTCCTGGGATTTGGTCACCTACAAACAAGAAAGATTTCTGGCTCTCAAAGACCTGTAACTTCTTATTTAAGTGGTTCCTCGCTCTGTCACACTCCAAACTCCACTATGGCCCAGACCAAAGAGCTGTCGAAGGACACCAGAAACAAAATTGTAGACCTGCACCAGGCTGGGAAGACTGAATCTGCAATAGGCAAGCAGCTTGGTGTGAAGAAATCTACATTGGGAGCAATTATTAGAAAATGGAAGACCTACAAGACCACTGATAATCTCCTTCATTCCGGGGCTCCATGCAAGATCTCACCCCGTGGGGTCAAAATGATCACAAGATTGGTGAGCAAAAATCCCAGAACCACAGGGGGGACCTAGTAAATGACCTGCAGAGAGCTGGGACCAAAGTAACAAAGGCTACCATCAGTAACACACTACGCCGCCAGGGACTCAAATCCTGCAGTCCCAGACGTGTCCCCCTGCTTAAGCCAGTACATGTCCGAGCCCGTCTGAAGTTTGCAAGAGAGCATTTGAATTATCCAGAGGAGGATTGAAAGAATGTCATATGGTCAGATGGAACCAAAGTAGAACTTTTTGGTAAAAACTCAACTCGTCGTGTTTGGAGGAGAAAGAATGCTGAGTTGCATCCAAAGAACACCATACCTACTGTGAAGCATGAGGTGGGAAAACATCATTACTTTGGGGCTGTTTTCTGCAAAGGGAACCAGGATGACTGATCCCGGTAAAGGAAAGAATGAATGGGGCCATGTATCGTGAGTTTTTGAGCGAAAAACCTCCTTCCATTAGCAAGGGCATTGAAGATGAAATGTGGCTGGGTCTTTCAGCATGACAATGATCCCAAACACACCGCCGGGCAACGAAGGAGTGGCTTCATAAGAAGCATTTCAAGGTCCTGGAGTGGCTTAGCCAGTCTTCCGATCTCAACCTCATAGAAAACCTTTGGAGGGAGTTGAAAGTCCGTGTTGCCCAGCGACAGCCCCAAAACATCACTGCTCTAGAGGAGATCTGCATGGAGGAAAGGGCCAAAATACCAGCAACAGTGTGTGAAAACCTTGTGACTACTTACAGAAAACGTTTGACCTCTGTCATTGCCAACAAAGGGTATATAGCAAAGTATTGAGATGAACTTTTGTTATTGACCAAATACCTTTTTTCCACCATAATTTGCAAATAAATTCTTTTAAAATCAGACAATGTGATTCCGTGGATTTTTTTTTTCTCATTATGTCTCATAGTTGAGGTATACCTATGATGAAAATTACAGGCCTCTCTCATCTTTTTAAGTTGGAGAACTTGCACAATTGGTGGCTGACTAAATACTTTTTTGCCGCACTGTAAACATAGAAACATAGAATGTGTCGGCAGATAAGAACCATTTGGCCCATCTAGTCTGCCCAATATACTGAATACTATGAATAGCCCCTGGCCCTATCTTATATGAAGGATGGCCTTCTGCCTATCCCATGCATGCTTAAACTCCTTCACTGTATTTGCAGCTACCACTTCTGCAGGAAGGCTATTCCATGCATCCACTATTCTCTCAGTAAAGTAATACTTTCTGATATTACTTTTAAACCTTTGCCCCTCTAATTTAAAACTATGTCCTCTTGTAGCAGTTTTTCTTCTTTTAAATATTCTCTCCTCTTTTACCTTGTTGATTCCCTTTATGTATTTAAAAGTTTCTATCATATCCCCTCTGTCTCGTCTTTCTTCCAAGCTATACATGTTAAGGTCCTTTTAATCTTTCCTGGTAAGTTTTATCCTGCAATCCATGTACCAGTTTAATACGAAAATAGGTTACAAAGAAATGGCGTAAAGAAACAATAAAGCCCCTAACTAGAGCTTAACTCAGAAAATAACTAGAGAACCTATGAAAGAACACTGAGAACTACTAAGCTAAAAAATATTATTTTATTGACTATATGATTAAAAACATACAAGGAGATGACAGACAAATGCAAAAAGTGCAGTACAATCCTGGGAGAGTTTATCAAGTACAACAGTGTGATAAGGTAAGTGACCTGAATGTAGGCGCCTATAAGTAGAAAGACTACTATATAAGATATATATTAAAAGGGTATCCACTATTGATGAGAGTGCAAGTAGTAGCATCAAATATAAAGTGCAAGTGCATGCTATAATATAAGCAAAAGAAAAAGATGGCAACTCTCCAATGTGGGTCATATATATATATATATATATATATATATTTAAATCTATTCCGCCAGATACAGTAAAGTGCATGTGCAAGCTGCAAAAAGTAATGAAAAAAACATAACAAATGTTGATTCAAAAGGCAGAAACCGCGAAAAGATGCATCAACCATGCGGTCTAAAAAGGCAAGATCACATACCGTATATTAAAGGTAGCAAATCCACAGGAAGACAGCACACCCCGACGCGCGTTTTGATTTGAAACCTTCCTCTGGGGGTACAGCCTTCCCACTGGAGAGCTCGTATTTAAATGCATATTCCACCAATCGGGGTACGCTGATCGAGCATGTGATACCCGGGAGGCTAATTATTCTAAGGCACAGGTGAACCGCGCGGTGGCCAATTGCGCGAGTGCAGCTGTGCCTATTGATCAAGGACCTTCCATGACGTCAATCGCGTCATGATCCCGCGAGAGATTCGGTGGCCACGTAATGGCCAGTCACGCAGACGGCGAAGTCAGGGGGATAAGTCACGTGATCATAAGTCGCAATCACATGATCTCCTATAGTTCAACCCCCAGATAGGAGGAAAGCGTCACAGATTATGAGCAAGTGAGTACAGTGACATAAATAGTGCAATTATATATTCAATAAGGGTGCAATATACTCGTACTTTAATAATAGTAAATTAATGAATAAACAATAAGAATGAGGTAAAGTGAGTCGCGGTCACAGGATCTCCCAATGATGCGGCAGCCAATGATGGACACCCAACAGGGGGAGATCACATGACAGAGAGTCACAACCAAGTGAATGAAGAGACATGATCGATGCAATTTTAAAGTGATGCATCAGTTCATGATACGTTTGGTGAATAAATTACAAGTGGTAATTAAATATGTAAAAAGTGAATCAGGGATCACTTAATAAATAAATAAACCAAATAAACCAAAACAAAAGAAAAAGCACCAATTCATATTATCCATAATTAAATAAAAAGTGATATGGATAAACCCATGAGGGGGAAGGGGAGGGGGAGGGTAAAGGAGAGGACATAAAGTGACATTTCCGTCTTCGGATTATATCTTCAGTAGTGCGGGTGGTCCAGTAGAATGTGCCCACGATTCTTATAAGGAAATGGAAACAGATGTATTAGCCTATATGTAGAGAAACAGCAGTAGTGACGACTCTCCAATGGGAAGATACACAAAACATTATATAGACATGAAAAATAAAAAACCATATAAAAAAAATATTTCTATTACTAAAATATAAGTCTACATGTTCACTGTAGAAAGGGGGCATAAGACAGGGCATCATTGAGGCCTTTTGGTTGTATAGTGTCCAGGGTCCAGATCCACTTAGTTTCTAATTGAGCCAAGCGTTTCATCAAATTGCCGCCACGCATGCCTAGGTCAATGTGGTCTATCCCACAAACCTTCAGGAGTGAGGGATCACTGTCATGAAAGTTCCTAAAGTGTCTCGCAATCGGTTTTAGGTCATCCACATCAGTGGAGTCTTTTGATTTCAAAATATCTCGGACATGTTCGCGGACTCGTACCTTCAATTCAATTAAATTTTTGGGCATGGACAGGTGGCGTGGTAAACCCCTTTAGTTGTACACAAAATATGGTGTGTGATCTTGTATGTTTTGGTGTCACGGCTGTATGTGAGCAACAAGAGCATGCACAGAAAATAGAGCTACTGACTGGACCCAAACTAGGGAGGATAAAGGGTGACCCCTGTCAGACCCTCAAAGCTCTCCCTATGCTGCTAAGCCCATGCCCGGATCCAAAAGGTGGAACGAGGCATGCCCGCGTACCTAAGACTGATGACCACTGTAACCCCTACAATAGTGGAAGGGGCACGGCCACCGGTGCCCTGCTCAGTATATGGAGGGAACCGTGGTCGCCTCGGATCCAGTCAGAAAACACACAGATACACTACAATGTCTGCACACTTAGCTGAAGGAGCTGCAGCCGCCGTGAAGACGGATCCAAAGACAGGCTGGCAATATCCGGAGTACTTGCTGCAGCAGAACACAGGTCCAGTGAAAGGATAGCATACAAGGGAAGATACTCAAGCAAGAGCTACAACTCAAATGAGAAATATAATCCACAGCCTACAAAAGGAGGAGGGGTGATTTAAAGGCAGGGAAATCAAACGCAGGAGGAACAGCTGAGAGGAAGGAAACAGAAAGTAAAGAGCTAATCACAGGGGCGGAGAAACAGAGCAGTGAGAACTCCTCCAAGCTCTAGAAGTGACATCATCACAGGGGTGGAGAAACAGAGCTGTGAGAACGTCTCAAAGCTCTGGTAGTGACATTTGGTCTGCGTGGAGTTCATGAACTCAGTGGTCCTCAGAATGTTATCACAGGCCACACACTTCCCACAAGGGAAACAACCCCATTTGGGTCCCTTTGACCCAAAAATTATGCCCTGTGTTTGGGGGGCATAATAAGATCTCACCAAATGGTCTCTTAAGGTTTACGTCCTCCTACCTAGGTATAACAGATGGATGTGGGGGTAGTATCTTTTCTAAAATTGGATCCGCCCTCAGAATTGGCCAGAATCTCTCCAAAATTCCTCGCATATGTTGCCATTGCGAATGGTAAGGGGTGATATGGCAAGATATATCAGATGTCTCCTTCTTTGGTTTAGGATTGATGAGATCTTGTCGTGCCGAGTGTTTGGCCCGATTATACGCTCTCTTTACTGATCTTTTGCTGTACCCTCTTTCCAGGAAGCGTTGTCACAAAATATCTGACTGGATCTCAAAACCCTCGTTGGTGGTGCATACTCTTTTGATCCTGATGAACTGACCAGTTGGTATTGCTTCAATTGTCTGGGGAGAGTGAGGGGATGACGCATGTAAAAGTGCGTTAACAGCAGTTTCCTTTCTATATATGTTGGTTTGTAAATGGCCTGATGGATCACGTTTAATTAAAACATCCAAAAACTCAATTTGTTCCATGTTGTGTTTATAAGTCAAATGGATGTTGTACTTATTATCATTGAGGTTGTCCATAAAGGATCCCAAAGCCTCAGAGGTGTCATGCCATATAAGAAAAACATTGTCGATGTACCCGGCCCAAAATATGACCCGGTCCATCGACGTGTGCCCATCAGACATAAAAAGCTTCCTCTCCCACAGCCCCAGGAAAAGGTTGGCATATGAGGGCGCACAAGCTGCCCCATTGCCGTCCCCCGGAGCTGCAGGGGGTTGAACTATAGGAGATCATGTGATCGCGACTTATGATCAATCGACTTATCCCCCTGACTTCGCCGTCTGCGTGACTGGCCATTACGTGGCCGCCGAATATCTCGCGGGATCATGACGCGATTGACGTCATGGAAGGTCCTTGATCAATAGGCGCAGCTGCACTCACGCAATTGGCCACCGCGCGGTTCACCTGTGCCTTAGAATAATTAGCCTCCCGGGTATCACATGCTCGATCAGCGTACCCTGATTGGTGGAATATGCATTTAAATACGAGCTCTCCAGTGGGAAGGCTGTACCCCCAGAGGAAGGTTTCAAATCGAAACGCGCGTCGGGGTGTGCTGTCTTCCTGTGGATTTGCTACCTTTAATATACGGTATGTGATCTTGCCTTTTTAGACCGCATGGTTGATGCATCTTTTTGCGGTTTCTGCCTTTTGAATCAACATTTGTTATGTTTTTTTCATTACTTTTTGCAGCTTGCACATGCACTTTACTGTATCTGGCTGAATAGATTTAAATATATATATATATATATATATATATATATATATATATATATATATATATGACCCACATTGGAGAGTTGCCATCTTTTTCTTTTGCTTATATTATAGCATGCACTTGCACTTTATATTTGATGCTGCTACTTGCACTCTCATCAATAGTGGATACCCTTTTAATATATATCTTATATAGTAGTCTTTCTACTTATAGGCGCCTACATTCAGGTCACTTACCTTATCACACTGTTGTACTTGATAAACTCTCCCAGGATTGTACTGCACTTTTTGCATTTGTCTGTCATCTCCTTGTATGTTTTTAATCATATACTCAATAAAATAATATTTTTTAGCTTAGTAGTTCTCAGTGTCCTTTCATAGGTTCTCATGTACCAGTTTAGTAGCTCTTCTCTGAACGCTCTCCAAAGTATAAATATCCTTCGGGAGATATGGTCTCTAGTACTGAGCACAATACTCCAAATGAGGTCTCACTAGTGCTCTGTAGAGCGGCATGAGCACCTCCCTCTTTCTACTGGTAATTCCTCTCCCTATACACCCAAGCATTCTGCTAGCATTTCCTGCTGCTCTATGACATTGCCTACCTTTTAAGTCTTCTGAAATAATGACCCCTAAATCCCTTTCCTCAGATACTGAGGTTAGGACTGTATCACTGATTTTATATTCTGCTCTTGGGTTTTTACGCCCCAGGTGCATTATCTTGCACTCATCAACATTAAATTATAGTTGCCAGATTTTTGACCATTCCTCTAGTTTTCCTAAATCCTTTTCCATTTGGTGTATCCCTCCAGGAACATCAACCCTGTTACAAATCTTTGTGTCATCAGCAAAAAGACACACCTTACCATCGAGGCCTTCTGCAATTTCGCTGATAAAGATATTAAACAATATGGGTCCCAGAACAGATCCCTGAGGTACCCCACTGGTAACAAGACCTTGGTCTGAATATACTCCATTGACTACAACCCTCTGTTGCCTGTCCCTCAGCCACTGCCTAATCCATTCAACAATATGGGAGTCCAAGCCCAAAGACTGCAATTTATTGATAAGCCTTCTATGTGGGACAGTATCAAAAGCCTTACTAAAGTCTAGATAAGCGATGTCTACTGCACCTCCTCCATCTATTATTTTAGTCACCAAATCCCAAAAAATCAATAAGATTAGTTTGACATGATCTCCCTGAAGTAAACCCTTTCAATCCATGGGATTTTAGATGTTCCACAATCCTCTCATTAAGTATGGTTTCCATTAATTTCCCCACTATTGATGTCAGGCTTACTGGCCTATAGTTGCCCGATTCCTCCCTACTACCTTTCTTGTGAATGGGCACAACATTTGCTAATTTCCAATCTTCTGGGACGACTCCTGTTGCCAGTGATTGGTTAAATAAATCTGTTAATGGTTTTGCTAGTTCACCGCTGAGCTCTTTTAATAGCTTTGGGTGTATCCCATCAGGCCCCTGTGACTTATTTGTATTAATTTTAGACAGCTGACTTAGAACCTCTTCCTCTGTAAAGACACATGCATCAAAAGATTCATTAGTCTTCTTTCCTAACTGAGGTCCTTTTCCTTCATTTTCCTTTGTAAAAACTGAACAGAAGTATTAATTGAGGCAGTCAGCTAGTTCTTTATCTTCTTCAATATACCTTCCTTTTGTTTTTAATTTGGTAATTCCTTGTTTTAGTTTCCTTTTTTTATTTATGTATCTCAAGAATGCCTTATCGCCTTTTTCCCCTGACTGAGCTAATTTCTCTTCTGCCTGTGCTTTAGAAGCTCTTATAGCTTGTTTGGCCTCTCTCTGCCTAATCTTATAAATTTGCCTTTCATCCTCGTTTTTTTTTTTTTTTTATAATTTCTAAATGCTATCTTTTTGTTTTTAATGATTTTGGCCACTTCTGCTGAGTACCACAGTGGTCTATTCCTTTTTTTGCTTTTACTGACAAGCCTAATGCAATTTTTTGTTGCCTTCAATAGTGCCACTTTTAAGTAGTCCCATTTCTCCTGGACTCCAATGAAACTGTTCCAATCTGATAGGGACTCGTATACCACTAATCTAATTTTAGAAAAGTCAGTTTTTCTAAAATCTAAAACTTTTGTTTTTGTGTGGTGTCACTCAGTCACTGTACTTATAGTAAACCACACTGACTGGTGATCACTAGATCCCAAGCTTTCCCCTACAGTAATATCATATACCAAATTCCCATTTGTGAATACTAAATCTAAAATGGCCTCCTTCCAGGTTGGCTCCTCAACTACTTGCTGTAGAGATAATCCCAGTAGGGAATTTAGAATATCTGTACTCCTGGCAGAACTAGCTATTTTGGTTTTCCAGTTTACATCTGGAAGATTGAAGTCTCCCATAATGATAACTTCCCCCTTCAATGTAATTTTAGCTATTTCCTCAACTAGTAGATCATCTAATTTTTTGACTTGGCTAGGTGGTCTATATATCACACCTACACGAGTTACCTTATGATTATCAAGCTGCAAGGTAACCCAAACTGACTCTAAATTGTTCTCGCTAACTTGTATCAAATTAGATTTTATGCTATCTTTCACATACAGGGCCACCCCTCCCCCCTTCTTGCTTCCTCTGTCTTTCCTGTATAGAGAGAACCCTGGTATTGATATATCCCAGTCATTACTCCCCTTGAACCACGTCTCAGTAACAGCCACTACAGCTATATTTTCAGATGCCGTAAGTTCATTGATCTTATTCCCTAAACTGCGAGCATTTGTAGACAAGAATCTGAGCTTGTCATTTCTTAACCTTTGTGCTACTGGCATCTTCTGGCATTGTTCCGGGGGGCAGTTGGACTGCTGGATTATCACTCTTTTGCCCCCCTTTCCTAGTTTAAATGCTCCTTAGCAAATACTTGGAACTGTTCACCGAGGAAATTCGTTCCCTTGAGAGAAAGGTGCAAACCATCTTTCTTGTACAGTTCTTTTCCATTCCAACAAGAGCTAACATGAGACACAAAGCCAAACCCTTGGTTCAGACACCATTCACCAAGCCATACATTGAATTCCTTAATGCGCATCTTCCTGTCATGCTGAAGGTGCATCTTCCTGTCATGCTGAAGGTTATGCACAGGCAAAACTGCAGAGAATGAAACAGTTGATGCAACCTCCCGTATATCCTTTCCAAGTGTGTGAAAAGCTTCTTTTCACCTTTGAAACCTCATTGCAAGCCAGATCGTTTGTGCCAAGATGGACAATAACATCCACTTCCCTTTCCTGCTTTGCTCGCCTAACAATATTAAGGATCCGTCGTCTATCCCTGCTAGCGGTAGCACCAGGGAGACATCTCACAACACCATTCTCCTCAAACTTCACACCTCTTATGATGGAATCGCCCACCAACAGCTGCTTACTATCAATCCTCCCCTTCTCCTTTTTGTCTTTGGCTGCAGTCTTACATACTTTAGGCATGGGAGATGATTGTTTCTCACCCACTGTGCTTGAGCCATCCTCCATGTTGCTCTTGCACTCTGAAAGTGCTGCAAATGGATTATGGAGAACCACAGACTGTGGAACATGTCTTCCATCCACAACTCTGTCTACCAGAACCTACAGTAACCCATCTTCCATTTCTAGGGGGCCTCCATATAATTGTAATAAAAAAGACATGGAGGAGAATACAGCACCACATACCTCTTACATCCAGTGACATCTCCTGTCTTGTAGACCTTCTCTTTCCTCTTCTCCTCCATTTGACCCAGACCACCATGGCAAATTCTTTCAGCTGCATCTCGTCTCTACAGTTTGTAACACAGACATGTTAGATTTCTAAATTTTTCCATCAACCTCCTCATCCTGGTGTCCCCACAGTGTAATCCTGCCACCCCCAATACTGTTCCCGTTGTGCTCCCCAATGCCCAAGGAACTATACTGCTGAAAAATTAGTGACCCTAATAGACATAATTGGGGTAATTTATCAAACTGGTGTAAAAGTAGAAACTGGATTTCCAAAAGAGCTGTCAAATATGAAAGGTGGAATCTGATTGCTCTATGGGCAACTAAGCCAGTTCTGCGTTACACCAGTTTGATAAATTACCCCAAATGTTCCTATAGTGTCCACAGCAGCTATAATGTCCCCTAGAGTGCCCCCAGTAATAATAACACCCTAGATTGTGCTCCAGGTAATAATCCCTGTATAGTGTCCCCAGAAATAATAGAATTGCCCCTACAGTGCCTCCCCAATAGCAACACCCCCATATAGTAATTTTCCACCACACTGCCCACATAGTAATCCCCCATAGTAAATTGCCCCCACACAGAATTTCCCCCAAACTGCCCCCATATAGTAGTTGCCCCCACACAGTAATTTGCCCCACACTGCCCCCACATAGTAATTTCCACCACACTGCCCCCACATAGTAATTTTCCCCCACATAGCAATTTCCCCACACTGTTCCCACATAGCAATTTCCCCACACTGTTCCCACATAGCAATTTCCCCACACTGTTCCCACATAGCAATTTCCCCACACTGCCCCCACATAGTAATTTGCCCCCACACTGCCCCATATAGTAATTTGTCCCCACATAGCAATTTCCCCACACTGTCCCCACATAGAAATTACCCCACACTGTCCCCACATAGCAATTACCCCACACAATAGTTTCCCCCACACTGCCCCATATAGAAATTTGCCCCCACATAGTAGTCCCTCCCATAATAATTTGCCCCCCACACTGCCCCCACACAGCAATTTGCCCCCACACTGCCCCATTTAGTAATTTGCCCCCACATAGTAGTCCCTCTCATAATAATTTGCCCCCACACTGCCCCAACTAGTAATTTGCCCCTACATAGTAGCCCCACTCATAATAATTTGCCCCCACATAGTAATTTGCCCCCACATAGTAGTCCCTCCCATAATAATTTGCCCCCACATAGCAATTTGCCCCCCACTCTGCCAAACTAGTAATTTGCCCCCACATAGTAGTCCCTCTCATAATAATTTTCCCCACATAGTAATTTGTCCCACATAGTATTCCCTCCATAATAATTTGCCCCCACATAGCATTTGCCCCCACACTGCCCCAGCTAGTAATTTGCCCCCACATAGTATTCCCTCCCATAATAATTTGCCCCCACATAGTAATTTGCCCCCCCATGTACTCGATTTATCTTCCCTAATATGTCCTCCTGTGTCCCCCCACCCCCAAAGTAGGCACATGAAATAAAAAATAAAAAATGAAAAGATAAATACTCACCTATGTCCAGGCGCTTGCTCGCAGAGGAAGGTGGGATAAGTCAGGCGCGTCACAGTGCTGCGTCCCGACACAGGTGCGCGATGACATCATCACGCACGCCTGCGCCGGGATTTCACTAGCGCATAGGCCTCAGGCCTACAAGGCCTGAAGCCTATGGCGGTGATCGGTGACGGGACAGGGAGCTATGCGCTCCCGTGCCCCGCCACAGTATGTGGGCGTTAGGGTCAGCGTTGGGCCCCCGACCCGAACGTCCCTATTGTAATCCGCCACTGTCTGTGGCAGTGGCATTGCAACGTTCCCAGCCTGAGTTTGTTTAACAGTTAATTTACAAATCTCATATTTCAAAAAGGTTATTTCCTGCTGCATTATGGAGAGCTGTCTACAGATCAGACAGTATCAAACTCTGAAGAGTGGAACTGAAATAAAAGCACAATTCCTGCACAGAACCAGGTCTGCCATTTTAAAGAGGGGAAAGATTTTAAACAAACAAATCTTACTTTTTTAGATTGTATCCACTGTTAAAGCAGCCCTAAATTAGGGCATTTTAGATACACTCTGGTGTTCCTGATCAATGTACCCCCCCCCCCAAGGGGGTTAATATCCACGAATGGCTGAGAGACTGAACACTGACACAGAAGTTGGTCAAAGCAATCTCTAACTTTTATTACATGAGTTAGGCATCTATATATCTTCAGAAGAGGGCAGTCCTCACTGAGACACAAACCATTGTTTCATTGGTCAAAGTTAAGAAGAGATAAGAGAAACAGAGATAACACTCAACAGCTGCGCAGTAGGTACCACCTTGGAATGTTAAGCTAATTGTAAACATCTAAGGGTCGCCATTTGTAATGGTGGACGGTCTAACACTACTACTGCATTCGTCATATGTGACACTTCAAAGAGGTGCTTCTCTATAGGCAGTGAACAACATATATCATCAAGTCCATGTGATTGGTCACACATTCCACCACACTCCATGGGACACCTGCAAAAAGGTGAGAAATCAGACACTGCCCGCAGCACTTTGCCCCCCTCTCTCTACAGTCCTTTGAACAAAGAGAGGGGGTGGAGGGAGGCACTTGGAAAAGAAAAAGTTTAAACTCATTACAGTCCTAGAGATACTGAATATAGAATAAAATTCACACATCTTAAAACAGTAAAATTCACACATCTTTAACAGTCCTCCCTTGAATTTCATTCTACTCCCTAAACCTAACCATCTGTCCCAATGCTCCGCCTCCTCTTCACCAGCTTCCACGACAAGTCATTCCTAGCGAACAACCTCCCGTGACACTGGATTTGAGCACGGGGAAGTCAGATGATCTTTCCCTAACTGGCGTTGACATATATGGGGGGGACTGGAGGTCATCCAATGCTTCTGATTTTCCGAATCGATGTTTTCATACAATTTTTTCCATATTCTTTTGAGTCCTGATCAACAGTCACACAAGGGAAAACCAGTCTCAACACTTCCTTGAAATCAATCCAATTATGCTTTTCTTTGAGCTTCACTGTGCTTGTGGTCAACAACACTCAGAATGGACCATCAAACCAGGGTTTTAGGACTTTCTAACGTGTCTTTTCCTACCACCCAATCTCCAGACACAAGTGGGTGGGTTCCTGGTACTTTATCAAAACCTGGAAGTGAAGCAAAAACTCGAAAATGTACTTTAGTCAAATGCTTGTACAAACTGACACATAATCAACCAGACAACCATGTTGTCTGAAGCTGCTGTGGGGAATAAATCCTATCCTAGGGGCTGACCCAAAAAGGACCTTAAGGGACAAAGGCCTGTCTCACGGTTAGGCGTATACCTTACTAAAAGAGGGCTACAGGCAGGCACTCTAAGGCTTTTTGAATCTTTAACTTAGTGTCCCGTTCAGTCCTTTTCCCTACTCTACTGCTGCTTTGTGGATGGTACGAAGCATGTAAGGCCTGTCCTACACCCAAAACCTTCATCATTTCCTGCATCACTTCACCTGTGAAGTGAACACCTGTGTCACTTTCAATGATCTAAGGTACCCCATTACCTGCACACAACTTCGGCCATAATCTTCTTTGGGTACGGTTTTGGCCATCCTGAAAACAAGTCACATATCAATACATACTCATACATGCCCACCTTGTATAGTTGAAGGTAGTCTGTAAACGTTGAAACAGATACAAAAAGCAAGATGTGTTTCTTGGGTACCTTAACCACCTTGTCCACGTTGTTCTGGACACAAACCATTTATCCTTGAGTATGTCTGACTGTTACAGTGCTGAACCCTGGGGCGTACCATATGCTATGTACTAAATCATACATAGCAGTTTTTGTCTGGTGCGTCACTCCATGGGTTGCCTGTACCATCGTGGAGTAGAGGGACCTGGGAAGGTAAAGTTTCCCTTCTTATTTGTAGTCCCCCCCTTTTCCATCCACCAGTCCCTTTCCTCCTTCCCCATCTGGTTCTGTAAGGTCTAAGAACTTTCGGGAGACAGGAGGAGTTATTTCAGGGACCTGAACTGTGGCCACTTAAGACAGGGGTCTGCTTAGGTAATTTGGCAGCCATTTTTGCCACCTGATCTGCCATGGCTTCCCTTTGCCTCCTCTGCATCTGTTTACAGTGGCCTTTCGTTGCTATCATCACCTCTCATGTTAATGACAAAAAGGGGGTTCCATCAGAGACCTCACTGCTTCCCCAATTTTCGATGGGTTTACCTGAAGCGATCAAGAGTCTCTGGCTTTCCATATGGCCCATAGTCAAGGGCTATCCCAAAGCACACCTGGAATCAGTGTAAATGTTGGCTGTTTTCCCCATCTGCATATCTGCAAGCCATCTTCAGAGGTCTTTTAGCTCCCACTTCTTGAGCAGACATGTGTGGTAGTTCACGTTTAATCACCACTGCCCAACCTGTGTAGTACCTGCCATCCTGGCCATACCTTGATCCATCCACAAAGAGCACATGATCTAGATTAACCTAATGGCTGATTTACCAAATCCCACTACCTCTTGTGACATCATCTGCAAACAGTCAGGAGCCTCTTCCTTTGAATCTGGAAGAAAAGTTTAAAGTGCGGTGCCCTAACTCTTCCCCCCCCCCTTGGTCCAGAGGCAACAGGGTGGCTGGGTCCAAAGTATTACACCTTTGGAGAGCAACATTGTCAGGCAACAAAATGGAACACTGCATTCTCAAATAACGGGCTACAAAACAATCATTTGGATTGTACGTTCATGAGGATAGATGTAATATCACCATCACTTCGTGGTTCAGAACTATCTCATAGCTTTCATCAAGCATAGCTAGTACAACTACTACAGCTCTGATGCAGACAGGGGCACCTCTGGCCACGGGATCAAGTCTGGCTGAATAATGTGCTACGGGGCGTTATTGCTGGCCATGCAGTTGGGTGAGGACAGCTGAGTGATGGCCACTCACTTGATAACAATACAATCTAAATGTAATAATCTGATAGGCCCAGTGTGGGGGAACACAAAATTGCCAGCTCTAGGCATAAAAAGCATCTACCACCTCATCTGTGAGGCGATAGGGACTAAAGGACAAATCAATCACAGTGGAGTGAGTGGCGGTAATGGGAACCTGAGCCAACAAGGCGTGTGTGTTGGGTACGCTGTGGGTGTTAGAAACTGTGGCTTCATTAACGACATGTAGGTCATGTACCATCCAATGGTGAGTGGGTTTGCTTTTCTCAGCTTCTGGGAGTACTGATACAAACATGGACCAGGGAATTTTATCACTAATGGCCAACAAACAAAGTTCCTCGTCGTTGAGGGCACCTGTAAGCTTCACAGTGCCGTCCTCCTGATATGAGATACCAGCATGTACTTTTGCAAGCAAATCTGCACCTAGGAGGCAACAAGGGGCATTATCACTGACAGGCAAACGGGCAAGCGCATCTTGGTTAGGGGCAAATCTAATATGGATGGTTTCTGTTGAAAAAGGAGCGTACTACTTTCCCATCCACTTCCACCCAAAGACTGGTGTGCTTGGGGAGTAAATCAGGGGAGGCCATGTTTTCTGTGCACAACTGTCTTGGCTGCTCCAGTATTAATCAAAAAACGGGACTACTTTTTTATCACCCAGAGTGAGGGATATCATTGGGCCAGAATGAATCTGCTAAAAATGTTTAAAAGTAGAGCCGATACTGGATTTCCTGTTTCCTAATCTTGATCTAACTCCCCCCCCCCCCCCCCCCCCGTCTTTGTGTTCTCCTTATAACAAAAAAAAACATGGGTGTCTGTGGGGACCGACAGTGATCCGGGCATGGTCAACATAGAATACAATCCTCTCGTGTGGTGTGGACGAGGAGTACCACACACAGCACAACACTCTCTCTTCTGGGATCTGGGTCCCACAGACTCTGCAGGCCCATCACAGGGTGGCAGACTTACTTTTTTTTCCTCACTTCAATGAGGCGTTTGACATCAGGGCTGTAGCAATGCCTAAGGAACACTACCTATGGTTGGCACCACTGAACCACCCAATGCCGCTTGATGTTACTCTGCATTTTAGCTTACAGAAGTATCCAACTTTCCCTATCGCGGAATTAGTAGACTGGAAAACAAAACAGGACTTCTCATCTTCCATGGGAGTGTCTTATAACTAGGGGATGGGCACAAGGGCTGTCGTTGTCTGTAACGTCCACCCCTATCCTCCTCCCTCCGCTCTGAGTCATCTAAGTCCACCCCCTTCAGTCGGACGCTGTGGTCTTCCTTTTTGTCCGTCAGTAATGTGGCAGCTATCCATTAGAACAGAGCTCTGATGTTTAGCACAACACTTAACATGTAACACGTAACTTCAAACATTGAAACAAACAGATCTGACAATACAGACATGAACACACAAAGGGCCCATAAAAACTTTTCATTGACTTCGATATAAAAAAAATGTACAGCTTGATCAATGCTGTTGGCACCAATAAAAACCAAAAACTTCCAAGAAAAATAAAATAAAATCCTCAATGCGCATATTATTTAAAAAAAAACAAATACCGTACTCCATACGCATTCATATTTCCATGTACTCATTTTCATTAACAGCTCATAATCAGTCTTCACACATATTCGCCTCAATTACAACTCAAAGCCACACCCATTCACATTCCACTGAATCATTTATGTCTTCCAACCCACATTGTTTCATCCCAAAACTTGCAGCACAGACAAACACAGCTTTCCCGGAAACAGCCACACCACACCCAGAATTGCTGATGGTCTGTCGCAGTAAGACAATATACATGTTATAATCATACAGTCATTTTATTAAAAGCTGGATTCCCACAGTACACTGCTTGGGAAAGAAGAAAGATTATTGAACAATTCTGTCTTGTATAATATATTACACATATAACATCACTTACTCTGCATGATTCCCTGCCCCCATCATGATTCCCTCCCCCCTTTCCCAGCTCCTCTTATCTCAGGAATGTTTCTGTGTGAAGGTGGGGGGGAAATGCACAGTTCCATTAACTGACCTTCCTTTAGGATCTTCCCTATGTAACCAGTTCATTTCTGAACATTTAACACAAGCGCCTTTCTGATTGCAGACACTTTCTTTCTTGCTAATGCCATCAATTATCATCCTGACACTGCTCTGTTTTCTCACTCGTTAAAACTCCCCCTTCAACATCACCGGAGTTCTGATGCCCTCAATCTGTAAGCTCTAACTTCACAATTTCTTACAGATTTTCATCCCTGTTGCCAGCCGGGCGACCTGCTGTCTGGGGCCACACTTTCTCTAACATTGTTTGTCACATTTTAACTTTCAATTCTCCATATCACATCCTATAATCTCCCTTAACTTCTTATAATTCTTCACATGTTGACTTCCTTCTTCTCTCGCTACAATCTGAGGAGCAGTATATTCTCTGGACTGCCCTCTTAACAACAGTATTTCAAACTGACACACACACAAAACAGAGGAGTGATCAGCACCTTTAACCCTTTCCTCCGCAGACAAAGGATTCACCCTCCCCACTGGTTTTCTCAAATCTGACTAGTCAGCTGGGACTCCCCGCACGTCTTCCCCCTAGAGGGTCAGGCGGGCTCTGTTGCGTCTTCCTGGGGTCAGGTCAGGTAGTCTCCGCAGTCTTCCCTTTGATCAATGAGTCATGCGGAACTATCGTCTTCCTAGGTTCAGGTCAGATAGTCTCCGCAGTCTTCCCGTAGATCAATGAGTCATGTGAATCTACCGTCTCCCTGGTCAGGTCAGCCGGAGTTTCTTTGTCCCACACCTCGGCGCTACAGCGCCCCCTTCCAAACCAGGAGGTTACTGTCCCCTCCCTTTGTCTGTGGTTTTACCGTCTGTGCTCAACTCACTCCTCACATAAATTACAAACGCACACAAAACATATACACACCAGAGTGATCTATGATTTCAGACTATGGTTCTATGGACCCCAGGCTTTCAGCATTACAGCCGACTACTATACTTACATGGGTACCACCTCACAGCAGACTAAGCCAACATGAAGTGACAAACTAAATGGCAGAAAGGCAGGTAAGAGTATTCTTACCGTTCTATGAAAGCCGGCCATCTCCTCTCTGCCGTTCGTCAAGTCCTGGGGCCTCTTGTGTGTTGGCTGTCGATGCTCCCTTCGCCTTGGGGCCCCACGTTGGGCGCCATTTGTTAAAGCATCCCTAAATTAGGGCATTTTAGATACACTCTGGTGTTCCTGATCAATGTACCCCCCCAGGGGGTTAATATCCACGCATGGCTGAGAGACTGAACACTGACACAGAAGTTGGTCAAAGCAATCTCTAACTTTTATTACATGAGTTAGGCATCTATATATCTTCAGAAGAGGGCAGTCCTCACTGAGACACAAACCATTGTTTCATTGGTCAAAGTTAAGAAGAGATAAGAGAAACAGAGATAACACTCAACAGCTGAGCAGTAGGTACCACCTTGGAATATTAAGCTAATTGTAAACATCTAAGGGTCGCCATTTGTTAATGGTGGACGGTCTAACACTACTACTGCATACGTCATATGTGACACTTCAAAGAGGTGCTTCTCTATAGGCAGTGAACAACATATATCATCAAGTCATGTGATTGGTCTACACATTCCACCACACTCCATGGGACACCTGCAAAAAGGTGAGAAATCAGACACTGCCCGCAGCACTTTGCCCCCCTCTCTCTACAGTCTTTGAACAAAGAGAGGGGGTGGGAGGGAGGCACTTGGCTGAAGAAAACAGTTTAACTCATTACAGTCCTAGAGATACTGAATATAGAATAAAATTCACACATCTTTAACAGTAAAATTCACACATCTTTAACACCACCTCCAGATTACCTCCTGAGTATCTCAGATGCACTTGTAAAATCAGCACTTGGTATAGCAGCCTTGGAAAAGCAGCAAGCTATAATTAGCAAGCTAATACTATGTTGCTATATATGTAAGTGGAGATAAGTGAACCATATGCATGGTATAAGGGGCTTACACATCTGTTTGTATAACTGCCACCTGATTTATAAGCATTTTCATCCAAATACTGAGCTTTAATAGATTACTAGGGGAGGACTGACCTGCTGTGGTACGTGGATGTAATAAAAGGGGGTCCCCGCGATCAGCCAGAGCAAAGAGCTGCTGCATCTCCTGAGCCTATGTAACACATGGAGGTGCCGCTGATTTCACTGGACACAGTCTGGCGGCATCCAGGTCCCAAAGTGATGGCAGCTGATCATAGGGGTCCCCTGTAGAAAAGAACTGAACCCTGAGATGCTTCTTGGCAGATGACCACACAGGATGGAAAACTTCCATCACACATCTTGAAGCAAATCTGGGGTAATTTTGCTGCATTGCCTGTGGATTGCCCCATATGCATTCATAGGCAGAAATCTATTCTACTGAGATGATGAACATACGAAAAAACAAGAAAACAGAGCTCATGGTACCAAAGAATAAAAATATAATTTTATTGTAACATAGTTAAAAAGTATAAAGCAATAAGTGATTGCGTCAAAAAGTGAATGGAAGCAGAAAAAAAGAAACGCACCCTGGGATAGCACACGTGTCGATGTAAACATAATAATGATCAATGGAATGGATTATATATGGTACAATGACCGACCAATGACCAAAAAAATATATATCATAAATGACGGTTGAGTCAGCAATCAAAGGAAAACCTACCCGGTAAGAACTGAAACAGGGTTTGCATTGCGAGTGCAGCATAAATAAAATAAGAGCAAACCTCAGTAATAACTAGGTCTGAAATAACCTGAATCAAAATACCGTGTAGGTAAAAAAGAGAGCAAAGACTCACCAAAAAAGACCGCGTGCTGTGTCATCCAGGATGGCGCTACCCCAACGCGCGTTTCAGCGTGCCTTCGTCCCGCCGAAACGCGCATTGGGGTAGCGCCATCCTGGGTGACACGGCACACAGTCTTTTTTGGTGAACATAGACCCTTTCTATGATGAACATAGACCAGCTGATAATTCAGACTATGATCACTAACGGACATCGCAGGAGAGCTATGAAGTGACATGCACAGTTTTGTGGTAAAAAATGTCACAATTTTTTTACATATATGCAGGTAATACATCAGATGGCAAGTGCTTCTGCAGTCAGTGCATTACTATTTTGGGGGTACTGTCTCTCCTTGGGGAGCATGAGCAGATTGGCCACAGACCCTACAGGGAAATTTCCTGGTGTGCCGATGCCCTGGGGGCCACTTAATCCTTCCTCTTGGCCGTTAGCAAGGTACATAAAAATCAGGCACTTATGCACCTGGCCAGTGGTCGCAGGTGCCCTACCGGAATTCAATGATATTGCCATCCTCAGGACGATGATATAGCTTCATACTGTGGGGCGGGGGGCAGTATTTAGTGCTCCACTGTGGTATTTGGTTCTGCTGAGGTAGTATTTCACAGTATTGCTGGCTCCGACTACTTGTGTTGTCCCGACTTTTGTAAATTTGGACCTGCTTACAACATGAGACCACGTTTAGTTTTAAAGGCCACTTTAAAGGGAACCTGTCACCGGGATTTTGTGTATAGAGCTGAGGACATGGGTTGCTAGATGGCCGCTAGCACATCTGCAATACCCAGTCCCCATAGCTCTGTGTGCTTTTATTGTGTAAAAAAAAACTATTTGATACATATGCAAATTAACCTGAGAGGAGTCCAGCGTGAAGGAGCCAAGCACCGCCCCGCATCCTCAGAATCTCCTCCTTGCTCCCAGAAGTCAGAAAGCTAGAGCGCCGTAATCTTGCGGTGCGCAAGCTAGCGCATGCGCAGTGTCGTCATAGTGTTCCTTCCCTGTGCTGGCATCAGCCTCAGGGAATAAACTGCGCAAGCGCTAGCTCGCACATCGCAAGATTACGGCGCTCTAGCTTTCTGATGTCGGGGAGCAAGGAGGAGATTCTGAGGATGCGGGGCGGTGCTGGGCTCCTTTACGCTGGACTCATCTCAGGGACAGGACTCATCTAAGGTTAATTTGCATATGTATCAAATCGTTATTTTTTACACAATAAAAGCACACAGAGCTATGGGGACTGGATATTGCGGATGTGCTAGCGGCTATCTAGCAACCCATGTCCTCAGCTCTATACACAAAATCCCGGTGACAGGTTCCCTTTAAGTTCCCAGTCCGCCCCTGTTGGGGAGAGCGCCTATAAATCAGCGTGGCCCAACTAGCCAGCATTATGACCATGCCTAACTGTTTGCTGACCCCGTCATGGCCATGCCTTCTACCAGTATGGCTCCGCCTACAACATGGGACCACTTCTTAATTTTTTTTTCTAGGGCAACTTTGAGTTCCTAATATGCCCCTGAAGAGGCTGCAGTACTTTCATTGTCCTGGTGGTTGGGAACCATTAATGAAACATTGATGACGTTATAGCCTGGAGAAACCCTCTTAAAACATCTTCATAAATAGCTCTTCCTTTTTTCGAATAACATGTAATGTAGCTGTAATTAGTAATTGTAAGGGTGCCTTCACATGCAGCAGATTTTGTGGCAGAAAATTCTTTGACTGAAAATTAGTTCCATTCACCTTAAAGGGGTTATCCAGGGGCGTAGCTATATGGGGTGGAGAGGTAGCAGTTGCTACCGGGCCCATGGGCCTGAGGGGGCCCAAAGACCCTTGTGTCACATAAGACACTGGCATTATAGAAAGTGCATACTGGTCAATTTACACCTCTGGCTGGAGGGAAGAGGTTAGGTTAATAATTTGGCATGAGAGGGTGCCCTTTCAATGTTTGCCTCAGGCAGCAGGAAGGATATGTGCTCCCCTGCCCCTTGTTAACAAGCACTGAGGGACGGGGGCCCAAGCTGAACTCTTGCACCAGGGCCCATGAGCTTTTAGCTACGCCCCTGGGGTCATCCAAACTATAAAACACGCTCCCCAATGCCCTGGCCCCTCATATACATTATACTTACCCCACTAACTGGCACTCGCGTTGCTCCTGATCCCCGCGTCTCCCCATCACACAGATCAAAACATCTGGTGACGGGGGAAGCAACCAATAGCAGGTTGCAATGTGGATGAGCCTTCCTAGTGTCACAAGCGATGCTAGGGAGGCTCGGCAGGGATCAGGAGTGAATGGGGTGCCGTGGTAAGTATAATCTATATGAGGGGCATGTTTTAGTTTGGATAACCCCTTTAATGGGCTTGCAGAAATCCATGTTCTTACTGCCCCACTCAAAAGAATGGAACTGATTTAGTAAATTGTGGTCCGCAATGGGGCAGCTGCATGCGGATCGCAAACCCATTCACTTGAATGGGGTACGCGATCCACATCTGACGGTCCGCACCGCGCAGTGGGATTCCGATCCGTGCTTCCGCACCGCATGGTTTGCGGATCCATTCATGCGGGCCGCAATATGGTTGGGCAACGACCGTGTGCATGAGCCCTAAATGCAATATACACCTAAATTGTTTGTAGAAAAGAAAAATCCTTTTTTTTCCTTAAATCTAAACCACTTACTAATAAGTCTAAATACCTTCTGTCATGCGTCACCCCCTTGTTAGTATAGTCTAGATCACTGACATTATGCCACTACCATCCAATTCAGCTTGTAATACAGGGGCACATAATCCAACGTATTCCTCATTATCCCTCAAGTATGCATCCCTCAAGTATCATTTTTTGCGGTGCGGAGGCGAGGCCAGTAACACCACGGAAGCACTCCGTAGTGCTTCCGTGGGGTTCCGATCCGTGCTTCTGCACCGCATGCCCGGGTTTGCGGACCCATTCAAGTGATTGGGTCCGCGTGCGGGGTGCACGTGTATTGCAGACCCGGCGTATGTGGACCGCGGCCGTGTGCATGAGCCCTTAGGCCTCATGCACACGGCCATTGCCATATTGCGGCCCGCATACAGTGGGTCCACAATACACGGGCACCGGCCGTGTGCACCCCGCACGTGGACCCAATCACTTGAATGGGTCCGTATCCGGAGCTGCGGTGCGGAACGGAGGCTTGGGACCCTACGGAAGCACTATGGCGTGCTTCCGTGGTGTTTCTGTCCGTGCCTCCACACCGCAAAAAAATAGAACTTGTTCTATTTTTTACGGTTAGGACGGATCACGGACCCATTTATGTTGAGAGGGTCTGGATCTGTTGCGGCTGCGTATTTTCTTTCCGTGTCCGTACCATTTTTTTTGCGGACCGTATACGGAACCATTCATTTCAATAGGTCCGCAAAAAAACGGAAGGTACTCCGTGTGCATTCCGTTTCTGTATTTCCGTTCTGCAAAAAAAATAGAACATGTCCTATTATTGTCCGCATTACGGACAAGGATAGTACTGTTCTATCAGGGGCCAGCTGTTCTGTTCCGCAAAATACGGAATGCACACGGATGTCATCCGTATTTTTTGCGGAACCGTTTTTTGCGCACCGTCCTGATCAAAAGTTTAAGACCACTTGAAAAAATGGCAAAAAATCATATTTTACATTGTTGGATCTTAACAAGGTTCCAAGTAGAGCTTCAACATGCAACAAGAAGAAATGAGAGTGAGACAAAACATTTTTTGAGCATTCAATTAATTGAAAATAACGATTAAACTGAAATAGGCTGTTTTTTAGTTGATCCAAATTTTAGGACCACATGCCCTTAACCCCTTAAGGACTTGAGACGTACCGGTACGGCATGGTTCCCGAGTCCTTAAGGACCCATGACGTACCGGTACGTCATGTGTTGTTCCAATCACCGCCACCCGATCGTATGCCTGCGGTTTGCGGCTTTTACCTGCGGTTGCGGCGGTGATCGGGCGTGCCATCGGGTCCCCATACGTCTGTAGGGGGGACCCGATGGCATGGAAGGCAGCGCGGTGCCTAAGGAAGGCATCGCGCTGCCTTCCGGTGACGAGCCTGTGAGATCCAGCCCCCTGGAACTCACAGGCCGGAAGATGTATGAGTAATACACACAGTATTACTCATACAGCCAATGCATTCCAATACAGAAGTATTGGAATGCATTGTAAAGGATTAGACCCCCAAAAGTTCAAGTCCCAAAGTGGGACAAAAAATAAAGTGAAAAAAAATGTTGAAAAAATAAAGTTTTCCCCAAAAAAATTTAAAGTTTCAAGTAAAAATAAACAAAAACGTAATTTTCCCCAAATAAAGTAAAAAAAAATTGGTAAAAAAAAAGTATACATATTAGGTATCGCCGCGTCCGTTCGACCGGCTCTATAAACATATCACATGACCTAACCCCTCATAAGAACACCGTAAAAAATAAAAACTGTGCTAAATAAACCATTTTTTTGTCACCTTACATCACAAAAAGTACAACAGCAAGCGATCAAAAAGGCGTTTGCCCACCAAAATAGTATCAATCTAACAGTCACCTCATCCCGCAAAAAATGAGCCCCTACCTGAGACAATCGCCCAAAAAATAAAATAACTATGGCTCAGAATATGGAGACACTAAAACATCATTTTTTTTGTTTTAAAAAAGCTGTTATTGTGAAAAACTTACATAAATAAAAAAAAAGTATACATATTTGGTATCGCCGCGTTCGTATTGACCGGCTCTATATAAATATCACATGACCTAATCCCTCAGATGAACACCGTAAAAAATAAAAACTGTGCTAAATAAACCATTTTTTGTCACCTTACATCACAAAAAGTGTAATAGCAATCGATCAAAAAGTCACACGCACCCAAAAATAGTGCCAATAAAACCATCATCTCATCCTGCAAAAATCATACCCTAACCAAGGTAATCGCCCAAAAACTGAAAAAATTATGGCTCTCAGACTATGGAAACACTAAAACATGTTTTTTTTTCTTCAAAAATGAAATCATTGTGTAAAACTAACATAAATAAAATAAAAAGTATACATATTAGGTATCGCCGCATCCGTGACAAAACATGATTTTTTGGGCTTCAAAAATGAAATCATTGTGTAAAACTTACATAAATAAAAAGTATACATATTAGGTATCGCCGCGTCCGTATCGATCGGCTCTATAAAAATATCACATGACCTAACCCCTCAGATGAACACCGTAAAAAATGTAAAATAAAACCTCTGCTAAATAAACCATTTTTTGTCACCTTACATCACAAAAAGTGTAATAGCAAACGATCAAAAAGTCACACGCACCCCAAAATAGTGCCAATAAAACCGTCATCTCATCCCGCAAAAATCATACCCTACCCAAGGTAATCGCCCAAAAACTGAAAAAATTATGGCTCTCAGACTATGGAAACACTAAAACATGTTTTTTTTTCTTCAAAAATGAAATCATTGTGTAAAACTAACATAAATAAAATAAAAAGTATACATATTAGGTATCGCCGCATCCGTGACAACCTGGTCTATAAAAATATCACATGATCTAACCTGTCAGATGAATGTTATAAATAACAAAAAATAAAAAACGGTGCCAAAACAGCTATTTCTTGTTATCTTGCCTCACAAAAAGTGTAATATAGAGCAACCAAAAATCATATGTACCCTAAACTAGTACCAACAATACTGCCACCCTATCCCGTAGTTTCTAAAATGGGGCCACATTTTTGGAGTTTCTACTCTAGGGTTGCATCAGGGGGGCTTCAAATGGGACATGGTGTCAAAAAAAACAGTTTAGCAAAATACGCCTTCCAAAAACCGTATGGCATTCCTTTCCTTCTGTGCCCTACCGTGTGCCCGTACAGCGGTTTACGACCACATATGGGGTGTTTCTTAAACTACAGAATCAGGGCTATAAATATTGAGTTTGGTTTGGCTGTTAACCCTTGCTTTGTAACTGGAAAAAAATTATTAAAATGGAAAATCTGCCAAAAAAGTGAAATTTTGAAATTGTATCTCTATATTCCATTAATTCTTGTGGAACACCTAAAGGGTTAACAAAGTTTGTAAAATCAGTTTTAAATACCTTGAGGGGTGTAGTTTATAGAATGGGGTCATTTTTGGGTGGTTTCTATTATGTAAGCCTCGCAAAGTGACTTCAGATCTGAACTGGTCCCTAAAAATTTGGTTTTTGAAAATTTCTGAAAAATTTCAAGATTTGCTTCTAAACTTCTAAGCCTTGTAACATCCCCCAAAAATAAAATATCATTCCCAAAATGATCCAAACATGAAGTAGACATATGGGGAATGTAAAGTAATAACTATTTTTGTAGGTATTACTATGTATTATAGAAGTAGAGAAATTGAAACATGGAAATTTGCAATTTTTTACAAATTTTTGGTAAATTTGGTATTTTTTTATAAATAAAAATTAATTTTTTTGACTTCATTTTACCAGTGTCATGAAGTACAATATGTGACGAAAAAACAATCTCAGAATGGCCTGGATAAGTCAAAGCGTTTTAAAGTTATCACCACTTAAAGTGACACTGGTCAGATTTGCAAAAAATGGCCAAGTCCATAAGGTGAAATAGGGCTGAGTCCTTAAGGGGTTAAAAAAATCTGTGCAAAGATGTGGATTCATTGTCATTCTCTGTCAGGTAGTCACAAGTTGTGATGGCAAAGGCAAAATAACTCTCCCTTTTTGAACGTGGTCGGGTTGCTGAACTGCATAAGCAGGGTCTCTCACAGCGCGCCATCGCTGCTGATGTGGGACGCAGTAAGACAGTCATTTGGAATTTCTTAAATGATCCTGAGGGTTATGGAACAAAAAAGTCAAGTGGAAGACCCCAAAAAATTTCATCAGCACTGAGCCGGAGGATCCAATTGGCTGTCGGTCAAGACACTGGACGGTCCTCGACCCAAATTAAAGCCCTTACTGGTGCTGACTGCAGCCCCATAACCATCAGGCGGCATCTGAGACTGAAGGGCTTCAAAAACAAAAAACGTCTTCAAAGACCTCGTCTCCTTGAACGCCACAGAACTGCTCGTTTGGACTTTGCAAGAGAGCACCAAACATGGGACATTCAAAGGTGGAAGAAAGTTTTATTCTCTGATGAGAAAATATTTAACCTTGACGGTCTTGATGGTTTCCAACGTTACTGGCATGACAAGCAGATCCCACCTGAGATGTTTTCCACGCGCCACAGTGGAGGGGGCGCCATAATGGTCTGGGGTGCTTTTTCCTTCAGTGGAACAATGAAGCTTCAGGAAGTGCAGGGGCGTCAAACGGCCGCTGGCTATGTCCAGATGTTGCAGAGAGCATTCCTCATGACTTAGGGCCCTCGTCTGTGTGGTAACGACTGGGTTTTTTAACAGGACAACGCTACAGTGCACAATGCCCGCAGGACAAGGGACTTCTTCCAGGAGAATAACAACACTCTTTTGGCCCATCCTGCGTGTTCCCCTGATCTAAATCCAATTGAGAACCTTTGGGGATGGATGGCAAGGGAAGTTTACAAAAATGGACAACAGTTCCAGACAGTAGATGGCCTTCGTGCAGCCGTCTTCACCACTTGGAGAAATGTTCCCACTCACCTCATGGAAACGCTTGCATCAAGCATGCCGAAATGAATTTTGGAAGTGATAAACAATAACGGCGGAGCTACTCATTACTGAGTTCATGTTTGGAAGTTAGATTTCTGTTTTGGGGGGGTTTAGTTTTTTTTTTGAGGTGTGGTCCTAAACTTTTGATCAGCTGAAAAACAGCCTGTTTCAGTTTATTCGTTGTTTTCATTAAATTGAATGCTCAAAAAATGTTTTGTCTCACTCCCATTTCTTCTTGTTGCATGTTGAAGCTCTACTTGGAACCTTGTTAAGATCCAGCCATGCTAAATAGGATTTTTTGCCATTTTTCAAGTGGTCTTAAACTTTTGATCAGGACTGTACATACTGTCATGTGCAAAAGGCCTTAGGGCTTGTTCACACGACCCTTGCCCCTCCTGTGGACCGCAAATTGCGGTCTACAATGCACGGGCACCGACCGTGGGCCAGCTGCATGTGGATCGTGGACCCATTCACTTGAATGGGTCCGCGATCCGTCCGTTCCACAAAAAGATAGAGCAAGGTCTATCTTTTTGTGATGCGGAGGCACAGAATGGAACCCCAGGAAGCACTCCGTAGTGCTTCCGTTTCCGAACCGCATCTCCGTATTTGCGGACCCATTCAAGTGAATGTGTCCGTATCCGTTATGCGGAATGCACACAGCCGGTGCCTCGTGTATTGCGGCCCCGCCGTGCCCTTACTCTGTTCATGTATTTTTTCACTTTTTATAGAGTGGGTTACACACTACATACACTCCTGTACAGTCTATCTCCATTTTGAATTTACAATTTATGAAACTGGAAAACGTCACACATTGTTGATTTCCAGCGGTGAACCTCTGCGCCTCCAAACTACGACTTCACCTTTAGAATCCATGTTTAGCAAGGGAGGGCAGAATACAAGCTGACGTTCCCCAGGGTAACCATTACTTCCGGATACCCGTCTTATCAGGCATTCATTCATTCATGTATCCTTACAGTAAACCATCCAATCCTAAGAACAAGGGACGGAAAGTCTCCCTCTAGTATTGCTTCCCTCCCTCCCCCCCCTGCAGTCACAACCAGCGCGGCTGCCTGCACATGCGCAGTTACTGTGGTAGCGCGCTTTACGGCACCACAGTCAGTCAGGTGATGGAAGCTTTCTTCCTAGTACTGTTACATGCAGGTTTGTGCTAACATTTCCAGCCTGATGATAACTATTACCTATTGAGCTAGTAACGTATATCTGAGGCGGAGGAGAAGGCACTGGTGTATCGGTGGTAACACGGAGCAGGTATTGTATTGTGCATATTACTACCGAATGTAACAGCAGCTGGAATCTGCATGACGGCTTTTCCAGGCTCCTCCAGTACATGAATGCTTTTACAGTTTACAAACAAGCGGCATTCTCTTTGATGAACATTTCAAGATCTCTGCTGTCCCACAATAGAAACTAAGAAGCTGTCATGTGGTGATCCTCTGGCTTCATCCACATCACCGTGTCCATATTTTGGTCCACAAAGTATGTTTACCTTGTGTGTGTGTTTCTCATTCCCATGAAGAGGGAGGGCTATTCTCATCCGCCATACAGACTGGAATAGGACATGATCTATGCAGAAGGCCATGCGGATCCACTAGAAATACAGGTGTGCCTGGCCCATAGAGATGAATGGGTCAGTGAGGCTCTGGGACCAGGACACATTGCCATCCACTGGGAGCAAATCGTGAAAGTTTCTATTGAGTGACAGCAAGCAAAGATCTTGGCATTGATATAAAAAGTGTATTGGAAAATTGTAACTTTGAAAGCTGAACGATGCGTAGCGGCTGATTCACATGACCAATCGGGCTGGGAAACCCTGTCTGCAGTGTTGACCATCCATGACCCAACTGACTGTATCATAGTCATTTATGATGTATTCAATTTCTGATTGTGAAATCTATTGAACTGACGTGAGTACAGTACCAGAAATCCGCGATCATCTATGAACGGACTGCACCATAAATGACCATGACGCAGCCAGGTCAAGGGAGCCACGGTGACACACGGACCTTGTTTCCCGGGTGGATCGTGGTCATGTGAATCAGCCCTTACTCCCATAGAAGTCAATGGGAGCTATGCAACCAACAGAGCACAGCCAGGTTGCAAATTACGCTTCATGAGATTTTACCCCTATTTTATTTAATTTTTTTCTCTCAAAATGCAGCTTGCGTTAAGAATGAGGCAGATTTTGGGGTGTTTGCCCATCTTCTCTATAGGGTTGGCAAAAACACATTTAAAAATGAATGTAAAAAAATGTCTGTCAAAATAAAGCCACCAAAAAAGCTTGTAAAAGAAAGGCATGAAATTCATAGCTTTTTTTTTTATAAGCCAGAAAAAAAACACTGCACTGAAATCTGTGTGAGAGTGTAAGGCGTCATGCACACGACCATATGTATTTTGCGGCCCACAAAAAATACGGATGACGTCCGTGTGCATTCTGTATTTTGCGGAACGGAACAGCTGGTCCCTGATAGAACAGTACTATCCTTGTCCGTAATGCGGACAATAATAGGACATGTTCTAATTTTTTGCGTAACGGAAATACGGACATATGGAAACAGAATGCACACGGAGTAACTTTTTTAATTTTTGCAGACCTATTGAAATGAATGGTTCCGTACACGGTCTGCAAAAAAAACCGTAAGGGACACGGAAAGAAAAATAAGTTTGTGTGTATATGAGGCCTAAGCCTGGGTTCAAGTCACGTTTTTTCCCACCTGTTTATAAAGAAAAAAAAAAAAAACGTATACACCTTAAATGGAGGCCTAAGGCTGATACCTTACAATGGCATATGTTCCATTGTAAAAAAATAAAATAAAGTATACTTTTTTTTACCATTGTAAAAAAAAAATTCCCCTTCCCCAGACTCTGCAGGATACAAGAACGTGGTGTGCTACGTTTTTGTATCCTTCCCCCCCCCCCCAACGTATACGTCAAACGGAGGCAAAAAACGTGATGTGCCAAATTAGGGTGGGTTCACATTTTCTTCTACTATGAATCAGACAGATAAGAAATGGTGTTATGTTCCATAAGTGTATGAGCCAAAAGCTGAAAACCCTGACCAAAATAGCACACTGCTGCCAACTCTTAAAAAAATCGTTTATTGATACATGATTAATTAAAACACATATAACTGGTAAGACACACAATCCACAAAATGGATGCCATATTCAGGTGAGAGTCATAAATGTAACTCGGGGAAGTGGACTATGCATAAATACCACAAAAATGATAACCGTACAAAAGTCCATTCCACGTAAAACGTGAAAATACAGACTCAAATACAACACACACACATTCCCCAGCACATGTTTCGCTTCCTCAGGGGGATTACATTTTTGTGCTATTTATGCATAGTCCACGTCCCCAAGTTACATTTATGACTCTCACCTGAATATGGCATCCATTTTGTGTGTCTTACTAGTTATATGTATTTTAATTAATCATGTATTAACGATTTTCTAAGAGTTGACAGCAGTATGCTATTTTGGTCGGTGTTTTCCCTCTCAATTTGTGACAAATGGTGATATTCGCTCATCGATTTACTTGATCTGATTTTTCATGGTTCATGTGGCTAAAAAACTTTGCTTTCAATCTGACTTTTATGCTCCTCCCACATGCCACAGATTGGAGCTAGGTGCTTGAAAATGTGATAATCTGCAGATCTTAGCGACAGCTTTCAAAATTTTACATATTTTCGTTCTGGTGTTGAGGAGTGTGTATGTTTATAAGTGCTGGTCTAACTTTGTTTTTAGGATTATATATATATATATATATATATATATATATATATATATATATATATAATTCATTATAATTTTTTCATTATAATTTTTTCCATAGGCCTGCAGTTTAAAAATGAGCCACTTAGAAGAGCAGCAATGTAATCCACAAGTGAAAAACGTGTCCAAGGTATTCATAACTCCTTGTAGTTACTATGAGGCCAAAATGCTTTTAACCTCATCTTGATCCATCAGAATTTTGCTTTTAGCAGCACTGCAGACTATGACCATCGACTATGATAGTCACCAGGCGGGAAGAGATTGTGGGGTTCAGGTTGTAGAGGGTGATGGCCTCTGCACCTTTATGTTTGTATTTCATGTTTAAGCCTGTCATCCAGTCTTCAGTGTTGCCCAGAGCTGGTACTTTTCCGCTATATTATTTGATAATGTGCCTGAAGCCTTCCTGAGTAAGGGCTCATGCACACGACTGTGTGCTGGTCGGGCCCGTTCTGCGGACAGCAACATGCGATCCACAAGGCACGGGCATCGACCGTGGGGCAGTTGCATGCGGATCGCGGACCCATTCACTTGAAAGGGGTCCACGATCCGCATCCGATGGTCCGCACCGCAAAAAAGTAGTGCATGCACTACTTTTTTTGCTGTGCGGAGGCACGGCCAGAAACGCCACGAAGCACTCTGTAGTGGTTCCGTGGGGTTCCGATCCATGCTTCTGCACCGCATCTCTGGGTTTGCGGACCCATTAAAGTGAATGGGTCCACATCCGTAATGAGGGGTGCACACGGCCGGTGCCCCGTGTATTGCGGACCTGCCGTATGCGGGCTGCAATAAGGCTTAGCAACAGCTGTGTGCATGAGCCCGAAATGCGATATACACCTAAATTGTATGTAGAAAAGAAAAATCCATTTTTTTCCCTCGAATCTAAACCACTTACTAATAAGTCTAAATACCTTCTTCTGTCATGCATCACCCCCTTGTTAGTATAGTCTACATCACTGACATTATGCCACTACTATCCAATGCAGCTTGTAATACAGGGGCACATAATCCAACATATTCATCATTATCCCTCAAGTATGCACAGTGTTTATCGATGCAGCTGCTGATGGACACATTGGGACATGTGCCCCTCCATCAGCAGCTGTATGGGACGGGAGCGGTATAGCAGATTGTGCTAACAAGGAGGCGGTTCTTCAAAGGCATTGATTATGCTGGTACCAGTGCACAGAAATATTAAATGGCCCATAATAATGCTATATACAGCACATCTTGAAAAATAAACAGATAGTGGGATCCAGCAGCATGGACTACTCAGTGTCTGTGCTACATACCAGGGATCGGTCAGTCTCCTGGAACCTCCACCTATCGGAAGAGTAGGGGTTCTTCAGTCACTGGCAGCTCTCTTCGCTTACATATAAGGATTGAAGCAAACCCGATTCTTCAGATAGGTTGAGATTGTTGCTTTTCAGACTTACTATAAATACTTTTCAGTCTGCATGTATTTGGTTGATGTTTTAACTAATGTTTTTATTTTTATTTAATTTTTTTCACATTATTTGGAATTCATTGTACAGAAAAAAACTCAAAGTAAGTATATAATCTGTATAATTGAAGTATTTTTCATATTTTGTAAACTTAATTTATTGGATAGTATAGAACATAAGAGAAATTAATGTTCCAAAGGAAGACCTGCAATACACATAGAAATTAGCATAGTATCATCAAAAAACAATTATGAAATGATCCTTCTACTGGGGAATATTACATAATAAGTAAAACACGTGGAACGGGTGTCACCAGACCATTATCAGCCCTTCTACAACAGAAATTCACTGATGGAAGGAGATAGAATCTCACGGGAATATGAGATAAGTGGTGATCGACACCTTCAGAATTTTATTTGGGCAGTTTCTATGCATAAAGATCCCCCAATACAGTATTATGGCAACCACTAAGTTTTCTCACGGAACTGGATGAATATTGCCTGTCCATCCACCGCATTGTGGTAGATTTTTTGATTGTTCCCACATGTAAAATGAGTTATTGTAATAATATGTAAGGGATTTGCTATTTTTTTTGATCTTTAAAATTTGTGTCACTTGTTATGCTTAAAAGAAATCTGTCAGCTCACAAATCAATTCCCATTTAAAGGGACCCTGTCGCCAAGAACTTGGACTACCATCTGCAGTACTACATGAGTAGTATTGCCGTTCAGATCGCTGCTTTTTTTATTTACCTACTTGTTCCCCCATTGTCAGCGCTCAAACCTGTGCTGAAGTACATTGCAAGGACTGCCATGTGCGCATGCACAGGAGTCCTCTCCATCATGATAGAGCAGCACAAAAGTCCAGACTGTATTTCAATGCAGCTTTGAACATTGACAGGGGGAAATGGGGGTAGTAGGAAAGTAAATGCGAGTAGCGAAGTGAACTCCTAATCTGCAGTACTATTGCATTGCCGAAGGTTATAATCCGGGATCCCCTTTAAAACAGATTCCCTTACAGTCCGGGTTCACATCTGCATTGTGAACTCCGGCACTGTAATCCGGTCACTGTATCCACTCTAAATGCCAGCTTTCATTCGGACACAAAATTCTACACGCAACATTTTTTGTCTAGCTGAAAGTCGGCATATATGCTGGAACGTGGCCAGGTTACCGACAGATCCCATTGCAGTGAATGGGGAAATGGCGATGCATGGTGGTATCTGGGTATGCTGGATTCAGTGAACTCCAGCAGTCTGTTCCTCTGCCGTAGATATAAACCTAGTCTAAGCATTATGCCTTGTACAGCTGTTCCCCTGTACAGTAAATGTTACTTTGTAAAATGTGGAGAAATGAATCTTTTATCTGTGTGCTCATGAAGATTCAAGTGCGCCGTGGGCACTCCCCCTGAAATATTTCTTCTGGCTCTGAAATGCAGCAGCACATGCACAGGACAGCCCTCAGTCCTGGCCTGGACTGTACTGTGTATGCACTGAAATTTGTGGAGTTGGTGCAGGTGTGGGGTTTCAAAGCCAGGAGTGATGGTGCAGGGGAAGCCTGGCCTGTCAATTAAAATATGAATAAAATGAGAATGCTTGTGGGTAAGTAACTGGTTCAGTAATAGAAAACAGAGGGTGGTTATTAGTAGTACACACTCAGATTGGGTCACTGTCACTATCGGGGTACCTCAGGGGTCAGTATTGGGCCCTATCCTCTTCAATATATTTATTAATGATCTTGTAGACGGCTCGCACAGTAAAATATAAATTTTTGCAGATGACACTAAACTGTGTAAAACAGGAATGCTTAACCTGCAGCCCTCCAGCTGTTCCAAAACTACAACTCCCAGCATGCCGTAATAGCTGTAGGCTGTCCAAGCATGCTGGGAGTTGTAGTTTTGCAACAGCTGGAGGGCCGCAGATTGGGCATCCCTGGTGTAAAGTAATTAACACAGAAGAGGACAGTATACTGCTGCAGATGGATCTGGATAGATTAGAGGCTTGGGCAGAGAAGTGGCAGATGAGGTTTATCACTGACAAATGTAAGGTTATGCACATGGGAAGGAATAATGCAAGTCACCCGTACATACTGAATGGTAAAACACTGGGTAAGGCCTTATTCACTCGTCAGTGTTTAATTGGTGATTTCAATCAGTGATTTGTGAGCCAACACCTGGAGTGTAGGCCACACAGACATAAGGTATGAGGGAAAGATCTGCGCCTGGTCTGTGTTTAAAGCCGCACCTGGTTTTGGCTCAAAATAACTGATGGAAATCCCTGACCGAACACTCTGTGAATAAGGGCTCGTTTACACTAATGTGTGCTGTCCGCATCTGTTGCTCCGTTCCGTGGCCCCGCAAAAATGATCAGTCCTGTCCTATTCTTGTCCGTTTTGCGGACAAGAATAGGCATTTCTAGAATGGCCTCCTGTTCCGTTCCGCAAATTGCGGAAGGCACACGGGCGGCATCAATTTTTTGCGGATCCACAATTTGAGGACCGCAAAAAACGCCACTATCGTGTGAACGAGCCCTAAGGCCTAACACTGACATGAAAATGGACTTTTAGTGGACAGCAAACTAAACTGCAGAAACCAGTCGGACAGCTGCTGCCAAGGCCAATAATATAATGGGTTGCATCAAAAGGGGCATAGATGCCTGTGATGAGAACATAGTCCTATCATTTTACAAATCACTAGTCAGACCACACATGGAGTACTGTGTACAGTTCTGGGCTCCTGTGAACAAGGCTGACATAGCAGAGCTGGAGAGGGTCAAGAGGAGGGCAACTAAAGCAATAACTGGAATGGGGCAACTACAGTACCCTGAAAGATTATCAAAATTAGGGTTATTCACTTTAGAAAAAAGACGACTGAGGGGAGATCTAATTACTATGTATAAATATATCAGGGGTCAGTACAGAGATCTATCGCATCATCTATTTATCCCCAGGACTGTGACAAGGGAACATCATCTGCGTCTGGAGGAAAGAAGGTTTCTTCCTTTAAAGAGAACCTGCCACCACAAAATGCAATGCAATGTGAAGGCACTGTGTTATAGAGCAGGAATAGCTGAGCAGACTGATATATAGTTTTGTGGGAAAAGATTCAGTAAATCTTGTAATTTACACATGTATAGCTTGGCTTTTTCTAATTCCTGAGAACAACTATTGGTACAGGAAGGAGGGGTTATCAGTCATCCATAGCATTGTTGTATAAGTTTGCATACAGAGATAGCTGTCAGTCACTGTAAGGAAATATTCTTATCTTTCCCTTATATTGTACCTGAGGTACAAGACTTCGGTATTCAGCTTGATTTGATTCTATCTGACGTCAGAGAGAGTGATAATGAAGCAAGACACACTGCTGTGTAGTTTCAAAATGACTCTGCAGGATTTATTATCTCGTGAGACATATATAGTCCTAAATGACATGATGTTTAAGTTAAACAGTAACACATGTTTTTAGCCAGCTAATTATCTTATCTTCTACCACAGTCCAAGGCTATCCATACATACGAGAAAAACCTCTTAGTAATAGCTATCATATGGACTTTCACCTGCTATGTGTCCATGCTTGCGTAATGTATTAATGTATGGAACATGATGTAATATAAGCTTATATAAAAAATATATGATTTGGACTGAAATAGAACCCTTCAGTCACTGATAACACCTCCTTCCTGTACCGATAGCACTTTACAGGAAGTGGACAAAGCAAAGCTATACATGTGTAAATTACAGATTTTACTGAATCTGTTCCCAAAAAACGCTCAACCTCGCCTGTTCTATAACATTTGACCTCAGATTGCATTGCATTTTGTGGTGACAGGTCTTCTTTAACATAGAAGAGGATTCTTTACGGTAAGAGCAGTGAGACTATGGAACTCTCTTCCTGAGGAGGTGGTAATGGTGAGTTCACTAAAAGAGGGGCCTGGATGTATTTCTGGAGTGTAATAATATTACAGGCTGTAGTTACTAGATTTCTTGAGAAGGGTCATTGAGCCAGGGAGTTATTCTGATTTCCTGACTGGAGTTGGGAAGGATTGTTTTCCATTAAAATGAGGAAAATTGGCTTCTACCTCACAGGGTTTTTTGCCTTTCTCTGGATCAACATGCAGGATGACAGGATGAACTGGAAGGACTGATTTTTTTTTTTCAGCCTTACAAATGTTACTATGTAAAGCAGAGTGAGAGGTGCTTGGCAGTGAAAGCCGCAGAGCGATGGTGCACCAAACTGCATGCCTCCGCCCAGGTTGCTCTTGAATCCTCAGGAGCATAAAGATAAAAGATGAATGGTTCCACATTACAGCAGTGGATTTTTACAAAGAAAGGTATGCTTAACTGGGAAGTGATATTTGATGACTGAAAGCCCAGCAGGCCATACCTTGAGCACTTCCTACTTAGAAGAAGTGACAATAATTGATTTAGTAGAACTAATTATGGTATGTTACGTGTGCCACAATACGATTCTGGTATCACAAGCCAATATGCACATGCTTGTCTATATGAGGCCTACTAGATTAGAGGCGGCAGAACTCTCCCAAGACATATCTAGTTGAAGTCCCTCGAGGTCAGGTTTGGAAAACAGTATGTGCATTCCGACTTGAATAGGGTTAACACTGAGTTAGAATATGATTGAGAAGGCACAAGAGTAAGGCTACATGCACACGACTGTATGTGTTTTGCGGTCCGCAAATTGCGAATCCGCAAAAAAACACAGATTATATCCGTATGCCATGCTTTTTTTTTTGTGGATCCATTGTAACAATGCCTAAAACAGACAAGAATAGGACATGTTTTTATTTTTTTTACGGGGCTACGGAATGGACATACTGATGCGGACAGCACATGGTGTGCTGTCCACATTTTTTGCGGACCCATTGAAATGAATGTGTCCGCATCCTATCCGCAAAAATAAACGGAACGGACACGGAAACAAACAACGTTCGTGTGCATGTAGTCTAAAGCTTTTAAACCTCTGCCTGTGTTGCATGGTTTGAGAACTGTTCGAATCTGTTTTATTAAGAAGAGCTTATCCAGGGGAATAATTTTATTGAAAAACTGTGTTAAAGTGGGTAAAAAATTGAGAATAATTAATAGTCAGCCCCACTGATGCCGCTGCTGCTCCAGTGCTGCTCCAGCCCCCTCTGCCCCAGGCTCGAAACATAGGAAGTACTGTTGCTTGTACTGTCTTCTCAGCCAATCACAGGCTGAGGGTACTTTCGCACGACCATATTTATGGGTCCGCATTCGTTCTGCAGGAGCGGATTCGAGCCCATTCATTCAAATGGGGCCGCAAAAGTTGGGGGTAGCACACTGTGTGTTGTCCGCATCCGTACTTTCGTTCCGCGGCCCCGCCAAAAAGATAGAGCATGTCTTATTATTATTATTATTATTGTCCGCAATTTCTATCATAAGGTTGGCCATGTGCATTCCACTAAATGCAGAACACACACAGCCGGTATCTGTGTTTTGCGGATCCACAATTTGCGGACTGCAAAACACACACGGTCCTGTAAATGTACCCTAACTTTGTGACCTACCTTAGCCAGTGATTGTCAGTCCAAGCCATTTCATGTGTGTCTAGCTGCTGGACCAGGAAATGTAGAACAGTGGGAACTTGGTCAGTTGTAGAATAACAGCAACACTGGATTACTGATGCTGAATATTGGTTATTTTTAACCCATTATTACCCTGTTTTTAAATAAAAATGATTCCCCTGGAAAACCCCTTTTAAAATGATTAATTACTTTATTCCTTATTTCACTATGCCATTTTACATTCTTTAGATTTCAGTAGTGTTGTAAATGAGGAATCATATAACATTGTTTAATGGGATGTTTAGTACCAAATGTATTTCTCGCCCATATTCCTTGGGGGACACAGGAAACCATGGGTATAGCTCTGCTCCCTAGGAGGCGTGACACTAAGTGAAAGCTGTAAGCCCCTCCTCCATCAGCTATACCCTTCAGCCTGGAGAAGAGACTTCCAGTTTTTGCTTAGTGTCCAAGGAGGCAAGACACCCCCTGCTTATGCAGGGTTGTTTTCCTATAATTTTTATTTTTGCGTTTTTTGTTGTTTTAATTCGATTTTTTTCTACTTACAGGGACAACAGAGGCGCATTAGACCCCTCTGTTTCTCCCGGGGTTGAGTTGCGCCAGTGCCGGTAATTCCGCACTGCCGCCTCCCCCACAGAAGACAAGGTGGACCAGGGCAGCCTCGCTCCCCTGCGTCCTGCCAGCTCAAGGGTCGCCCGCACGCCAAGTCCCTCCCCCGGCTTCCTGCCACTGCGGTGCCAGTAGCTGAAGGGGCGACCCTGCTGGATGGATTGAGGGCGAAGACAGCGTATGGTGAGAGTGGCTGCTCCAGCCTCCCCTTCCTTCCTCCCACCGCTGCTACATCTCCCCCCCCCCTACCCCCCCATGGGCATATCGGACCGGCAACCTTACCGGGTATCATTTGGGGGGGACTTTGTCTGGGCAAGTCCTTTATTTAGCGGCAGGGCACGGACTCTGCCTTCAGGGGACGGCTGTAGGCAGGAGGCCGTCTGCCACATCCAGGCGCGGCGGGGGCCGCTTACTTGGCGCGAACGGCGCCATTTCATCTTGGCCGGCACTTCATCCACCTCGGGGGTTAAAATAATTTTGCCGCGCGTGCGCGGCTCTGCTTCTCCTTCAGCGCGGCAGGGGGGGGGCGGAGCTTCCTACATGCGCTCCGCTACTTCCGGTTTCGTCGGGCTCCACATCTCATAGTGCTGCGTGAAATCCTCTCTGCCGTCCGATCCTGAAGCTATTCATCTCCGTGCCTGCTGCCTCTCCTCCACAGCCTCCTTCAGTCTGCTCCCCTTGCTGCTGCCGCTTGCATCATCCGGGTCTGGTAGGACTGTTAACCCCCTCCGTGCCACCAGTACTGTTGCTTGGGTGTAATCCCAGTTCCGCTTTTGCCCTGGGGTCTCCCACTTTAAGTGCAACATTTTTTCCACCATGTCAGACCCTTCTGCAGCCGCCAAGCCTTGGTATCATGCCTGTACTGCTTGTAGGGAACCCTTTCCCCGGGGGCAGTCTGATCCGCACTGTCCTGCATGCCGAGCTCCACCGCAGCCTCAGTCGCCCGCTGTGTCGCTCCCTGCTTCCTCTGACCCGCCTGACTGGGCTAGATCCCTGTCCCAGGCCGTGGAAAGCCTCACTCATGTCGTGGGCCGCCTAATAGACAGGCCGCCTACCCCGCAGGACGCCACTCTTACTGTCGCGCCCTCCGGGTCCACCGCTTCTGCCGCTGCAGCGGGTTCACCCTTTCTTAGTGACCCCTCCCGAGCTAGGCACTCTCAGAAGCGTCTTAGAGTAGAGCGAGCCTCCTCCTCGGATGCCTCCCTCTCCCCGCGTGCGCACTCAGACGGGCCTCTCCTCTCCAAAGGATTCGCTCTCTGAAGGCGAATTGGCGGTTTCAGATTTGGAAATGGACTCGGCCCTGCCGTCCAAGCTAGCCTCAGCGATGGGTCAACTCATCTCTGATATTCGTGACACCTTTAAGGTGCAAGATGACCCCCCTAGCTCTGACGCAGCTAGCGTCTCCTTTATCAGACCCAGGCAGGCCTCAAAAGTCTTTCCAATCCACTCTGATTTCTCCTCCGTGGTGTCTAAGGCTTGGGCTCGCCCGGACGCCCGTTTTGTCAATCCCAAGAAGCTGGACATTTGCTATCCTTTTCCAGCCGATGTCGTGGCCACCTGGTCGTCCCCACCCAAGGTGGACCCCCCTGTGGCCCGTCTGTCAAAGAACACGGCCATCCCTGTTCCCGACGGGTCCTCTCTTCAGTCAGCGGAGGACCGTCGCATGGAGACCCTTTCCAAGGGCATTTTTGCTGCCTCCGGTTCTGCTCTCAGACCGGTTTTTGCCTCTGCTTGGGCAGGTAAAGCAATCTCTGCTTGGGGTGCGCAGCTGGAACAGGAGTTGGACTCGGACGTCCCCATCCAGGACCTACGTTCCTTGGCCCAGCTTATTATTCGGGCCGGGAATTTTGTTTGTGAGGCCTCCCTTGATGCGGGAGCCCTTATTGCACGCTCCTCCGCCCTGGCAGTTTCCGTCAGGAGGGAGCTCTGGCTGAAGGTTTGGAAAGCGGACGCTGCCTCCAAACGTTCCTTGGCGGGGCTACCGTTTGCGGGTTCCCGCCTTTTCGGGGTCCGCCTAGACGAGCTTATTTCGGAGGCCACGGGTGGTAAAAGCACCCATCTTCCTCAACCCCAAGCCAGGGGCGCCCCCCGCGGACGCCCTGGTGCGTCTCTTTTTCGGTCCTCCCGCAGGACCTCTGGGGCTCCCCCCGCAGCTGCCGCTTCGGCCCCTCCCCAGGATAAGCGTAGGAAGCCGTTTTTTCGGGCGCAGCCCTCCTGGCGCAGGCCGCAGGCTGCCCGCACACCCGCAGCAAAGCAGTCCTCTGCCTGAAGGCGCGCCCCCACCCACCCGGGTGGGGGGCCGGCTCCTCCTTTTCAGGGACATCTGGATGGCTCACGTCTCCGACGCCTGGGCTCTCGAAATTGTGTCCTCCGGATACAAAATCGAATTTGCGTCCTTCCCTCCAGATCGGTTCTTTCGCTCCCGCCCCCCGCGGGACCCGAAAAGCGCGGCTGCGTTCTCCGCGGCTGTTCAAGCCTTACTGGACAGGGGGGTGATTACCCCGTTCCTCTAGAGGAAAGGTTCCAAGGGTTCTATTCGAACCTCTTTGTAGTTCCCAAGAAGGGAGGTTCGGTGCGGCCCATTTTGGACCTCAAAAAGCTCAACCGTTTTCTCCTCCTTCGACGGTTTCGGATGGAGTCCCTCCGTTCCGCGGTGGCTTCCCTGGAGCAGGGAGATTTTATGTCTTCCATCGATATACAGGATGCCTACCTCCATGTTCCGGTAGCCCGGTGTCACCATCGCTTCCTCCGATTCGCCGTGGGGGACCTCCACTTCCAGTTTGTCGCCCTTCCCTTTGGGCTGGCAACAGCCCCCCGGGTGTTCACCAAGGTCCTGGCCCCGGTTTTGGCCTTACTCCGTTCCAGGGGTGTTTTTCTGCTACCGTACTTGGACGATATCCTCATCAAGGCTCCGTCCCTTTCTCAAGCGGTTGCCAGCGTGGATCTCACTCTAGAGACTCTGGCGAGATTCGGTTGGGTCATCAACTTCCCCAAGTCCTCCCTTCCTCCCTCCAGACAACTGGTCTTCCTGGGAATGCTTTTAGACACGGGAGCGGCGGAGGTACGTCTTCCCTCGGAAAAACGACTGATCCTCCGTCGGGCGATTCGGGGTCTCCTTCTCCACCGTCGACCGTCCTTCCGCTTCTGCATGCGGGTCTTGGGGCAGATGGTTGCCTGCTTCGAGGCGATCCCATTTGCGCAGTTTCACTCCCGCCCTCTCCAACGGGCGATCCTCTCCTCCTGGGACAAATCGCCGGAGTCTCTGGATCATCCCTTCCATCTATCGCCTCCGGTGCGGTCATCTCTCCGCTGGTGGTTGCAGTCCCCTCTTCTGGGCAGGTCCTTTCTGCCGCTCAACTGGTTGGTGGTTACAACCGATGCCAGTCTCTTGGGCTGGGGAGGCGTGTTTCCTCCCCGATCCGTCCGGGGCATTTGGTCTCCATCGGAGTCCAAACTCTCGATCAATGTCCTGGAGCTGAGAGCGGCCCTTCTGTCTCTGCGACACTGGACTCATCTGCTGAAGGGTCATCCAGTTCGTGTGCAATCGGACAACGCCACGGCCGTGGCGTACATAAACCACCAGGGGGGCACTCGCAGCGCTGCAGCAATGCGGGAGGTCACCAGCATTCTCCGTTGGGCGGAAGCCCACGTCCCGGCCCTATCTGCAATTTTTATTCCAGGGGTGGACAATTGGGCGGCGGACTTCCTCAGTCGCACCACCGTCGACCCCGGCGAGTGGTCTCTTCACCCGGAGGTGTTCGAGGCCATTTGCCTTCGTTGGGGCATACCGGACGTGGACCTCATGGCCTCCAAATTCAATCACAAGGTCCCCGCCTATCTGTCCAGGGATCCGGGAGCCTGCGGAGCCGACGCCCTCGTTCTTCCTTGGCGAGGCTTCGCGCGTCCATACATATTCCCTCCCATCCCACTCCTGCCCAAGGTCCTTCGGAAGATCGCGGCGGAAGGCGTCTCGGTGATTCTGGTCGCTCCGGACTGGCCCCGCCGGTCTTGGTATGCCGACCTCATGCTGCTCCTGGCAGACGCGTCCTGGCCGCTGCCCGCCAGGGAAGATCTTCTCTCTCAGGGACCAATCTTCCACCCGCGTTTAAGGTCCCTACGTTTGACGGCGTGGTTGTTGAGACCACCGTCCTGACACGTAGGGGTTTTTCTGCGGACGTCGTCCGCACCATGATCCGCGCCCGTAAGCCGTCCTCTTCTAGGATCTATTATAGGACCTGGAGGACCTATTTGGGGTTCTGTGCCGATCTGGGGATTCCTCCGCTCTGCTTTTCTCTCCCCACCGTTTTGTCCTTCCTGCAGAGCGGACTTGCCCAAGGTCTGGGCCTTAGTTCTTTGAAGGGTCAGGTGTCTGCGCTGTCCATTTTGTTTCAGCGCCCACTGGCCCCCCTTGGTCCTGTCAAGACCTTCCTTCAGGGTGTGGCTCACGCGGTTCCCCCGTACCGCCTCCGGTACCGCCCTGGGACCTGAACCTGGTTCTCTCAGCGCTCCAGGCTTCTCCTTTCGAGCCTCTGCGGACGGTTTCCTTGCGACTTCTGTCCTGCAAGGTTATTTTCCTTGTAGCCGTCACCTCTCTTCGGAGGGTGTCCGAATTGGCTGCACTCTCCTATCTGGAACCTTTCCTAGTGTTCCACCAGGACAAGGTGGTTCTTCGTCCGGTCCCTTCCTTCCTTCCTAAGGTGGTCTCAGCCTTTCATCTGAACGAGGACATCGTTCTCCCCTCTTTGTGTCCTTCCCCTTCCCACCCGCGGGAGAGGAAGCTTCATCGCCTGGACGTTGTCAGGGCGCTCAAGGTTTACCTGGAGGTAACCAGCTCTTTCAGGCGTACTGACTCGCTCTTTGTGGTTCCGGAGGGGTCGCGCAGAGGGATGGCGGCATCCAAAGTTGCTATCGCCCGTTTTGTCAAGATGGCTGTTACTGAGGCTTATCTCGCCAAGGGCAAGGTTCCGCCCCTCGGTGTTACCGCTCACTCCACTAGAGCGGTCGGGGCTTCCTGGGCTCAGAGGAATCGGGCTTCTACGGAGCAGATTTGCAAGGCGGCCACTTGGTCCTCCTTGCACACCTTCACCAAGTTCTACAGGGTGCATACTCATGCGTCGGCTGACGCTGCTTTAGGCCGTCTGGTGTTGCAGGCGGCAGTTGATTGATGCCTCTGGTGTTGGTCTAGTTTGTTCTGGTCCCTCCCTTCTGGGACTGCTCTGGAACGTCCCATGGTTTCCTGTGTCCCCCAAGGAATATGGGCGAGAAAAGGAGACTTTTGTATTACTTACCAGTAAAGTCTCTTTCTCGCTCTTCCTTGGGGGACACAGTTGTGGTTCCGGCTTGGTTGCCCCCGTTGGGGCTCGACAGTTCTTTTTTCCGGTTGGTGGTTATCTTTCACTACTTGGACACGCAACTGGCAGTCTCTTCTCCAGGCTGAAGGGTATAGCTGATGGAGGAGGGGCTTACAGCTTTCACTTAGTGTCACGCCTCCTAGGGAGCAGAGCTATACCCATGGTTTCCTGTGTCCCCCAAGGAAGAGCGAGAAAGAGACTTTACTGGTAAGTAATACAAAAGTCTCCTTTTCACCATCCTACTTCCTATTTTCTCTTATTTAATGTTTAGTTTACAGAAATGTAGCGGACCTATATTGTTATTATTGTTATTAAAATGTTCTTGATACCGGCAATCCTTCGGACAAAAATCCCCATAAAAATAGAAAGTTTAAGTTAAAATGTGTACATTTTCCACAGGATACAAATGTACTGAGCACAAACTGAAAAGGGTTTCCCATCTTATTTATGGCTTAGGCCTCATGCACACGACCGTGACGTTTTTTGCGGTCCGTGGATCCGCAAAAAACGGAAGCCGCCCATGTGCCTTCCGCAATTTGCGGAACAGAACAGGTGGCCCATTGTAGACATGCTTATTCTTGTCCGCAAAACGGACAATAATAGGACATGCTATATTTTTTTTGCGGGGCCACAGAACGGTGCAACGGATGCGGACAGCACACTGAGTGCTGTCCGCATCTTTTGCGGCCCCATTGAATTGAATGGGTCTGCACCCGAGCCGCAAAAACTGCGGCTCGGATGCGGACCCGAAAAACAGTCGCGTGCATAAGGCCTTATACAGATAAATAAAACTGAAAGAAGTGCTTATGGCCAGCAACCTTTCCATTCAGTCCGCATGTGGCCGCCCCAGCTAATACAGGTGAAACTCGAAAAATTTGAATATCGTTCAAGTCCATTTATTTCAGTAATGCGAATTAAAAGGAATTGCATTAATGCAGCTAAAATTAGAATTTTGTGAAAAGGTTCAATATTCTAGGCTCAAAGTGTCACACTCTAGTCTGTCAATTAATCCATATCCCCTGAGCAAAGGGTACCTGAGATTGTGACTTTGGGGTTTCATAAGCGGTAAACCATAATCATCCAGATTATAACTAATAAAGTCTTGAAATATCTCGTTTTGCATGTAATGAGTCTATCTCATATATTAGCTTCACCTTTTAAGTTGCATTACTGAAATAAATGAACTTTGCACGATATTCAAATTTTTCGAGTTTCACCTGTAGAACAGGGCTCAGTGGACCTCACCTACATTGACTTAAAATATATTATGCGTGGACAGTGCTTTAAAAAGTGTTTTCACATCTCTACAATTTTTCTTTTCAGAGTCTATGACGTTGGTTGACTACATTTCAGATCCCAGGCGGGAAGAATCACTTGTTGGTATATTCACTTATTGTGTTTTTGAATTTGTCATAAATATTTTAATATCGTGACAAAAATCAGCTATGTATTACATGCCTGCAGAATAAATGTTATTTATGCCACCTGGCCTTTGGTCACCTTGCCTCAAGAAAATGAAATACAAAGTATTAAAAGGTCCCCGGCATATAGTGTCAATGAAAACGGATCCGCTCCCATTGACTTACATTGTAAGTCAGGACGGATCCGTTTGGCTCCGCATCGCGTTTTGGTGTCCGCATCCATAGCGGAATGGAGGCGGAACGGAGCCAAATTAATGCATTCTGAGCGGATCCTTATCCATTCAGAATGCATTGGGGCTGAACTGATCAGTTTTGAACCGTTTGTGAGATCCCTGAAACGGATCTCACAAACGGAATTCAAAACGCCAGTGTGAAAGTAGCCTTATTTATGTCAACAGGGGTTGGGATTTAAACTTAAAAAAAAAATAAATAAAAGTAATATGTAATAAGTGAAAATGTAAGAAGAAGATGAAATGATACCCTACAGATCTCTGACAAAGGCCTTTCAGTTCTCTCTGCTCTGCACTAATGAGGGGCAATCATCTTGAAACATTTGTTTGCAAATGAGGTACTTGCTTAGCCATATTCAAAAGTAAAAAAGGGGTTGTGCAGCCAGTACATATTGATGACCTGTCCTCATGATAAGTCATCAATATCTGATCGGTGGGGGTCCGACTCCCTGTTTGAACAGTGCTTCTTCCTCTTCAAGATTGCACTGTGCGTTGTCTCGCTTGCAGAGGTGGTGCAGTGTAATTTCAAGTGCTCGTCCCATTTAAGTGAATGGAATAAGCACTTGTAAGTACACTGCGCCGCTGAAACTTCGGAGACGACGCGCAGTGCAATTTTGAAGAGGAAATAGTTCTTGCATGAGCGCTGTCTCCTCTTCAAACAGCTGATCTGTGAGGGTTCTGGGAGTCAGACCCCCACCAATTAGATATTGATGACCTATCCTGAAGATAGGTCATCAATATGTACTGGGTGCACAACCTCTTTAAGACCCCTCCTTATGCATTCTAGGTACCCTCCACAAGGAGAAAGGTTCCACAGTGTAAATGTTGAGGACTTTCCAGACTCATTCTTTGTACTCTTACCCTTTTGTTCATTTTCTTCCTAAATACAAAATTAAACAAGTTCTAAAAAAGTCTTTATTAAAAATGTCTTGCCATCTTGCCGCTGTGTAAGGCCACCTTCACACGTGGCAGATTTTGTGGCAGTAAATTCTGCAACTGAAAATCAGTTCTATTCAATTGAATGGGGCAGCAAGCACATGGATTTCTGCAAGCTCCATTTAGTAAGGTGAATGGAACTGATTTTCAGTTGCAGAGTTGTGCCACGTGTGAAGGCACCCTAACTCATCGCTGCTGTTCTGCAACTTCTGACAGGCATCCAAAAGCACTCTGCTCCTGGATGTTTAGTCTTTCTTTGCTCACTGATTGTTCTAGCTTTTGAATTTTCTGCCACTCAGAATTGTGTGGGACTTAATGGATGGGATTGGTCCATCATATTTACCACAATTTATGCCACAATACTGGTGTAAATGATGGCTGAAATCTATGCCAACCTGTAACTACTGTACATTTCCGATAGGTGGGTTATGGACAGCCCAAGATGAGACAAATGCATTAAAATCCTGCATCTCTTAATTTGGGTCATCTTACTCCAGCGGGCTTTAAACTAAGACTGGCATGTAACATTTGGGTTATATTCACAGGGCAGTAAAAAATGGCTGTATGGTGACCGTTTTTGTAACGGCCATTTATTTAACAGCCATTTGGCCATTTTCACAGCCACGGACCCCATTGAAATCAATAAGCCTATTTTTAACACCCTAAGGACACGTCCGTGTGTGTTTTGCGGATCTGTGGATCCGCTAAACACGGACACCGGCGATGTGCGTTCAGCATTTTGCGGACCGCACATCGCCGGCACTTAATAGAAAATGCCTATTCTTGTCCGCAATCGGGCTTTCTAATACAGCCTTAAGACTTAAGAGAAGGTGTGTACAGCTGGGAGAGTGAATGGAGGGCAGCAGTTATATCGCAGATTTATCGCTTGCTGCCCTTTAGATAGGACTCAGCAGAGCAGCTGTATTGCCATGAGCTCCCACCCCTTCTGCTTCTGAAGAGCCAGAAGTATAATGGGAAATGTAATTACAGGACTGTACATGAGACTGCATTAGGGGAACCACATCAGTGAGGAAGAAGGAGCCAAAATAGTGGATGACCCATATGTGCTGCATCAAGTAAAATGGGTATACATAAAGGCATCTACATTATTTTTTAATAAATGCTTAACCTGCATTATATAGACAAAACAACATTGCTGTCTGTGGGTTTCTTCTTTTCATTATTTTTGTTATTTCATTTTTTGTTTCAGGTCTGCAGTATGTAGTGGAAATTAAAATGTTAGATTCTGATCAGAGTATTGTAAAGTGTAACTTATGTGGCGTTAAGGGTAAGATGGCGACTATGAAGGAACACCTAAGTGGAATAAATCACATTAAAGTCTATATGGTGAGTGTTCTTTTTTTTAAGTTCATTAAAGGGTTGTCTCACTTTAGCAAATAGCATTTATCATGTAGAGGAAGTTAGTACAAGCCACTTACTAATGTAGTGTGATTCACCATATTACCTCCTTTGCTGGCTAGATTCATTTTTCCATTACGTTATACACTGCTAGTTTCCATGGTTACAACCACCCCGCAATCTGTCAGTGGTGCTGGTACTTGCACTCTACAGTAAAAAATGCCTGCCCCTCTGGTGGCTGGAACTGTGGGACCGCACATAGGCTAGTGTTTTTTACTATAGTATGCAAGCATGGCCACTGCTGCTGGATTGAAAGGAGGTCGTAACTATGGAAACGAGCAGTGTATAAAGTGATGGTAAAAATCCATCCAGCAAAGGAAGCAATATGGATAATAACAGTACATTAGTAAGTTGCTTGTACTAACTTCCTCTATGTAATAAATGCTATTTGTTGAAGTGAGACAACCCCTTTAATCGTCGTTGTGCTTCAGTTTATGTTGCCGAACTACAATATATTTTCCATTTCATCCACCATGACGGCCCACATTGAGATTGACCCTTGACCTCTGTAGGGGCAGGAACACATAGAGAGTTTAAATTCCCCCCACCCCTCCACCTCCTCAGTGCTTTCCTGCCCCTACAGGGCCAACATGTAGAGAGAGCCCTCCTTCCAGGAGGGTAGTAGCTTTATTCTCTTACAGGAATCTCCTGCTGGCCTCCCACGGCAGGGGCTAAGGCTGGCCAGCTTGGAGCAACAAGGACCCTCGTCTTAGCTTATGCTGAGGCCTGCGGTCCTTCCCTACCTCAGACTTCCTTCCCTCCTCTGGGTAATAGTCGGGGGTGCCGGCTTCACAAGGCGCCTCGCGCGCGGCGCTTGGCGTCCTTCCTCTCAGGTGACCGGCAGGAGGAGTGGTGCGGCGCATGATGCGCATTAGAGGCGGGCCGGGCGGCGCACGTACCTTTTTCTACAAGCTGGTGTGGCGCAGGCTCACGCTGTCAGTCGGGGCGCTGCTTGATGACGTCAGACGCCGGGACAAGAATTTAAAAAAGCGCGGTTGTCCGCCTTTGCCTGCTGCACCGCGATGTCTGAAGCACCTACTCCTCGCCAGGAAGGCTCTGATCCTTCGGCCATCAGTACAGTGAGTCCCCTCTGGGGGGAAATTGTATTTTGAATTTTACTTCTGTTCCAATTCTAAGCATGGTATATCTGGTTGCTTCCTCCAGGGCAGCAAAGAATCTAAAACTAAAGCAAAGCTCTCAAAGTGCTGTGCATGCTCAAGAAGGTTACCTGAAAATTACAAAAAAAGGCTGTGCAAGCCTTGTACTGCCGAAATATGGAAGGAAGAGCAACCAGATATTCTGTCCGAAATGAAAACTTTTATTACGGACGAAATCAGATCTTCTTTGGCCATTATGTCTGTCCCCGCTAGTGTCCCCAACCCTCCCAAGAAACGCAAACTGTCGGTCGTCTCCTCATCTGAGGGCGAAGATGTAGAGGAAGCTTCCGTCACATCCAGACAGATTCCTGCTGAGGACCCCTTGTCAGAGGGGGAAATTTTGGAGGAGGACAAAAAATATTTTTTCTCCACAGACGAGATGGAGGATTTACTCAGAGCAGTCAGGTCCACAATGGGAATTGAGGATACCCCTAGACCCCGGACCGTCCAGGATGAAATGTTTGGCGGCCTTAGATCCAAGACTTCCATCGTCTTCCCTATAAACGAGAATATACGGGAAATGATTATGGAGGAGTGGTCAGATCCTGAGAAGAGATTAGGTGTCCCCAAGGAGTTCAGGAACCGACTCTGCTTTGATCCAGCAGAAAGCAAAATATATAATCAGACCCCCAAAGTCGACATACAGGTGGCTAAGGTTGTAAAGAAAACCGCTCTTCCCTTTGAGGATTCCTCCCAACTGGGTGATCCAATGGACAGAAAGGCAGACGGGCTCCTAAAAAGATCCTGGGAGTCAGCAATGTTTGGGGTAAAAGCAAACATTGCAGCAACTTCAGTAGCCAGGGCTATGTATATATGGCTGGGGGAATTGGACGAACACCTAAAAAATAAGACCCCAAGAGAAGAAATCAGGGAGTCTATTCCACTCCTTCGTTCCGCCACAGCATTCTTAGCGGATGCCTCTGCGGAATCCATCCGTTTCTCAGCCAAAGACGCTGCTCTCTCTAACGCAGCCAGGCGAGCATTATGGATGAAAGCATGGTCAGGGGACAAGGCTTCCAAAGCCAAACTCTGTTCTATCCCATTTTCTGGGGAGTTTGTCTTTGGTCCCACTCTAGATAAGATTTTAGAGGGAGCGGCGGATAAGAAGAAGGGATTTCCGGAGGACAAGGAGTCTAGAAAGAAGCCCTTTCGTCAGTTCCAGCCCCAGCAGAGATCCTACAGGGGGAAAGGAAAAACTGGCAGGTGGAGCTATCCCAAAGGGGGAAGAGGGAGAGGCTTCATTCTCAATCCCCAAAACCGTCAAAATAAACAGCAATGACGCCAGAGTAGGGGGGAGACTGAAGGGGTTCTCACCATCTTGGGAGCAGATCACCTCAAATCCCTGGGTTCTAAACGTAGTCTCTCAAGGCTACAAGATAGAATTCACATCAATCCCCCCAAGAAGATTCTGCATCTCATCCCAGAACAAAACAGAGCTTCCAAAAATATGGCAGGGCGTCCGAGACCTCTTAGATCTAGGGGTAATTCAGAGGGTCCCGCAACTAGAACAAAGGAGAGGTTTCTACTCCAACCTCTTCCTAGTAAAGAAACCAGACCAATCCCTGCGAACCATCATAAATCTAAAACCTCTAAACAGATCCATTTTATACAGGAAATTCAGGATGGAAACCATCACATCCACTATTCCCCTAATCCAGAAAGGAGCGTTTATGTCGTCAATCGACCTCAAAGACGCATACTACCATATTCCTATTCATCATCTTTCTCAAAAGTACTTAAGATTCTCCCTAAAAGGGCCGGACGGCTTAATCCACCATTTTCAATATGTCGCCCTCCCTTTCGGCATCTCCTCGGCCCCCAGGGTCTTCACAAAGGTGGTAGTGGAAATGGTGGCCTATCTTCGTCAGGAAGGTATAACAATTATCCCATACCTAGACGACTTCCTTATCCTTGGCAATACAGAAGCCGAAAATCTGTCTGCAACTCGGAGATTCTCAGAGTTGATAAAAGATCTGGGTTGGATCATAAATATAAAAAAATCCACTCTGATCCCATCCAGAAGAATAAGATTCCTAGGCGTAGAACTGGACTCAGCCCTGTTAAAGACCTTTCTTCCCCAGGACAAAACAGTGGCGCTAGTAGAGAAGATCCGAATGTTTCAGAGTTCTCACAGGTGCTCCATCAGACGGTCCATGAGTCTTCTCGGAAGTCTAACTGCCTGCATCCCCTCGGTTGCCTGGTGCCAAAGCCACACAAGGGTAATCCAGAGTTGGATCCTAAGTGTATGGGATGGAAGACAGACAAACCTAGACAAAAATGTATGGATTCCTCAGTCCGTAAAATCGGATCTAAGCTGGTGGAAAGAAAGAAGAAGACTGCTTGGAGGTCTACAGTGGCGGAACTACCCGGCCGTTCAGGTAATAACAGACGCAAGTCTGGAAGGCTGGGGAGCAAAAATAGGAGACCATCTTCTACAGGGTACTTGGCCAGAAGACATAAGAAAAAGATCCTCCAATTACAGAGAGCTGTACGCTGTCCTCGAAGCATTAACAAAAGGAGAAGACCTACTGAGGGGTCATCATCTAAAGATTCTATCCGACAATACCACAACTGTGGCATACCTACGACACCAAGGAGGGACAAGGTCACGCCTGTTGGGCGCTGTAGCAATGAAAATCTTCTCCTGGGCAGAAGAGAACACCCTGTCGCTCTCCGCCATCCATTTAAAGGGCTGCGAAAACACAGTAGCAGACTACCTGAGCAGGGAAAAAATAGATCCAAGGGAATGGTCCCTGAACCGAAAGATCTTCCAGAGGATCTCAAAAAGATGGGGTCATCCGGAAGTAGACTTATTCGCTTCAAGAAAAAATACGCAGGTAGAATGCTTTTGCTCCCTAAACCAGGAGGACGGCCCGTGGGCAATAGACGCCCTATCAATTCAGTGGAATTGGAGACTGGCTTATGCATTTCCCCCGATACCACTATTACCGCGAGTCATCCAGAAGCTTCTAGGAGAACCAACTACTCTCATCCTATTAGCCCCCCTATGGCCAAAGAGGAGCTGGTTCTCTACTCTAAGACAGCTATCGCTGGAGGATCCCTGGGAAATTCCTTTTCAGAGAGACAACCTAGTCCAGGGCCCACTTCTGCATCCAGACCCAGGAATCTTCAGACTGGCAGCCTGGATCCTGAGAGCGACACCTTAAAGAACAGAGGCCTGTCAGATAAGGTGATTCTCACGCTCAAGGCCAGTAGAAAAAAAGTGACATCTTCCATCTATTTAAAGATATGGAAAAGATACTGTTCTTGGTTAGGAATTGATCACCCGGACACCTCTTCTCCTCCCATCAACAAGATTCTGGACTTCCTCCAGAGCGGTCTGGAATTAGGTCTGAGACCTAGTACTCTGAAAGTACAAATATCAGCCCTCAGTACCTTCTACGACTGCAGCTTAGCCAATCACAGATGGGTCAGGAGGTTTATTAGAGCAGCTTCAAGGTTAAGACCCACCCTTAAATCTAGAGCTCCAACTTGGGACTTGAACATCGTCCTAGAAGGCCTAACAAAACCTCCATTTGTACCGTTATCAGAGATCTCCTTAAAACACCTTTCTCTGAAGACTGCTTTCCTGATAGCAATTACTTCAGCCAGACGTATTGGAGAACTTCAGGCCCTCTCCTGCAGGGAACCATATCTCCAAATCTGTAATGATCACATCCGCCTAACGCTCGACCCTGGGTTCCTCCCTAAAGTAGTCTCCTCCTTCCACCAGGAACAGGAGATCTTTCTACCTTCTATCACTAGGTCCGAAGTTGCAGGGTCTAGTGATAACATGTACCTCTTAGACGTTAAGGATACAGTAATTCAATACCTAGAGGCTACCAGGGCTCTTAGGATAGATAATAATCTCCTAGTTCAGTTCTCTGGAAAAAATAAAGGGAAGAAGCTAGCTAAATCCTCCATAGCTAGATGGATCAGGTCCACCATCGAGTGTTGCTACAGGATACAGGACAAGCACAGTCCCGGCAATATTAAAGCCCATTCCACTAGGGCCACTGCCTCCTCTTGGGCTGAAAAAAGAGGCGTCTCACTAGACCAGATTTGTAGGGCCGCAACCTGGGCTAGCACAAACACCTTTGTAAGACACTATCGCCTTAATCTTCCAGACTCGAATGAGGCTCTTTTTGGTCGGAAGATTATACAGGCCATATCCCCACCCATGTAGTCATTTGATACATCTCAATGTGGGCCGTCATGGTGGATGAAATGGAAAAACCGCAATTAGACTTACCGGTAATTCCGTTTCCTTGAATCCACCATGACGGCCCCGTACTATTCCCATCCCAAAAAACAAAACAAAAAAAAACACATATCATATATGTGTAATAAAAAAAAAAAAAAAAAAAGAATATATAAAATACGAGTTTAAGGGTATGAATCAATATCTTTTACTCTCTTTTCCACCTTTCGGATAATTTGTAAAGCACTGAGGAGGTGGAGGGGTGGGGGGAATTTAAACTCTCTATGTGTTCCTGCCCCTACAGAGGTCAAGGGTCAATCTCAATGTGGGCCGTCATGGTGGATTCAAGGAAACGGAATTACCGGTAAGTCTAATTGCGTTTTTTTCCATCGCAAAAGGATTCCACTGTACAAGAAGCAGCTGAATTATGTCCTATAACACCACTGCTTGACCCTTGCAGACTATTATTTTTGCCAAAATCATCAATGAATAGGATGTGGTTGAAGCTAGTTTGGTTACAGCGGCTCTTCGTTATTTTTCATCCACTGCTCTTGTAGAGACTACATTCAGGTAGTGTATAGGGGTTCATGTTTAAATTGCTATAAGCCTAAAAGGCTACCCAGCCAGTTTTCCAAAAGAAAACATGGTGGAGGCCTGGTGGTTTGTAATCTAACAGGTCTGCACCAAAAGAAAGCTGTGTTAAAGGTGTTGTCCCATTTTAAGAACTTATCCTCTACCCTGTTGATAAGGGGATGTGTCTGATCAGCGGGGTCTGACAGCTGAGATTCTCACTGAGATCTCACTGAGATCATGATAATGGGGGCCTGTGTTTCCCCTTCTGTACTCGGCTGTCTCTGGCAGTCCCATAGAGTTGAATGGAGAAGCGGATATATCGCCTTTAACTCCATTGAAATAGTGGAATCGGGCTCTTATCCTGTGGATAGGGGAGAAGTTCTTGTAAAGGGACAACCTCCTAATTTATTTTATGAATGTGTTTTTTTGCTGCTTACTTCTTTTTTTCTTTTCTTAAAAGTTATGATCCATTGTGCATCTAATCTTTTCACACAAGCCTAATTTATGTAAGGAAAAAACCTAACCTTTGTTAAAAATATCCTACCGTTTTGTGTCCCCAAACTCTTTTGCAGTACTGTATGTCAGTTCCATTTATTCCTTTTTGCTAACCTATAGATAGTCAAGGAGCAGACAGAAGTTGGAATACATTTAAAAAGAGCACACCTGCAAATGAGAACTATTTCTAACTTATGAAGTAACATAGTTTATAAGGCTAAAAAAGACATTTGTCCATCCAGTTCATCCTGTTATCCTGCAAGTTGATCCAGAGGAAGACAAAAACCCTATGAGGTAGAAGCCAATTTTCCTCATTTTAGAGGAACAAATTCCTTCAATCAGACAATCTGAATAACTCCCTGGATCAACGACCCCTCTCTAGTAGCCATAGCCTGTAATATTATTACGCTCCAGAAATACATCCAGGCCCCTCTTGAATTATTTTATTGTACTCACCATCACCACCTCCTCAGGCAGAGAGTTCCATAGTCTCACTGCTCTTACCATAAAGAAACCTTTTCTATGTTTGTGTACAGACGCAGAGGATGTCCCCTCGTCATAGTCCTGATTATAAATAGATCATCGGAGAGATTGCTGTACTGACCCCCAATATAGTTATATAGTTGCATAGTTAATACGGTTGAAAAAAGACATAAGTCCATCAAGTTCAGCCAAAACCAGTCAAGCAAAAACTGCCTTCCAAAAACCATATGGCGTTCCTTTCCTTCTGCGCCCTGCCGGGTGGCCATGCATCATATGTCCCCAAGAGGTTAAGGCAAACACATGGGCACTCTGAAACTTCTTAAATTAAAAAATAGTTGTTTAAAAAATGCATATAGTATTTGGTACTTTTGGGACAACAGAATTAAATTCTTAGTATTTATACCACAAACCTCAAAAACAAAATTCAAAAATTACTGAAAGTCCAGAGGTCATGGCAGTTGCAGAGAGAGCTAAGCCTTTAGGTGTAACTCATTTACATATATTAACTTAATTTTTTTCAACAATGTGGGCACATATGAACATGGGACCAACACAGATGCCTTCAGCCACCAAGCGCACATGTAACATGTCAGCCAGTTTCATAGGTACAAATCTGCTGACAGATGCCCTTTAAGGGGTTGTGCTATTTTGTCCTTCTGAAATGAAAGATTTAGAAACCTACATGTAATGCACGGCTTAAAGTATCATATAATTGGGTTACGCTGTATGCTTTTCAATAGCAAAAGTAGGTGGTATCATCTGGCGTCATATGTGTGAAAGTCCTGCAGCCAACTTTCTTTACAACTAGTACATGACAAGGCAAGGGTCACTAAATATGCCAATAGGCTACTTTCACTTCTGTGGCTCTGAGATCTGGCCACCAGTTGCGGCAGAGAATGCCAGAAATCGGCCCAGACACAAACCACAACATGCAGTGGTTTATGGCCAGCCGATTCTCTCCATATTTACCGGATTAATGAGGCCAGCAAGCATTCCATTTTCATCCGGCAGTGCTGGTTCGGGAGAATTCCGGCAGGCTGTTCTGACAGAGAATCCATCCCACGGATGTGAAACTAGCCTTATAGATTTTGTCTTGGGTTCCAGTTATTGTATTTGTGTTTTGTGTGCAATAAGAATATTCACATGGTAAGGATGTGATCAAAGTTAACATTCATATCCTTGTTGCTCCTGGTTCTGAATACTGTGTTGACTATAAATTGATAGCTATAACTTGCTTACATAAAGGTTTATGACTTTGATTGCAGGAAAAACATTACCTTTCAGTGCTTCAGAGTTTGAAAAGATCATGTCCATACAAGAGCCAATTTGCCAAGCTGCTTAAGGATTATGCAAAAGAGATAGAACGTGCAGAAGGAACTCAAAGTGTAAAAGTAAGCCTCTAAAGTTTTTATAATTTTGCAGCAGTGAATAAAAATTTTTTTTATCACGTAATAATGTAAAGTCACTGTCTAAGTTCATATGTAAACTCATGGTACCCTTTGTGCCAGAACTGTGACTGACTCATGTTTAAAGAGGACCTGTCAGCACAAAATACAATACATTCTGCAGGCAGCATGTTGTAGAGCATGAGCAGATTGATACATATTTTTATGGGAAAACATTCAGTAAAACTTATACATTTATATCTCTGCTTTTTCTTACTTAAGATCACCCCCGTGGACAGCTTTCATTGCCCAAGGGAGGTGTTCTCAGTGATTGGTAGCCTTTTCTGTATAAGGGTCCATTCACACATCCGTATGTGTTTTTTGCGAATCCACAGATCCGCAAAACACGGACACAGGCAATGTACGTTCCGTATTTTGCTGACTGCACACCGCCGGCACTATAATAGAAAATGCCTAATTGCGGACAAGAATAGAACATGTTCTATTTTTTTCGGGAACGGAATTGCGGACCCGGAAGGGCGGATCTACATTTCCGGATCCGGACAGCACATTGTGTGGCCCCATAGAAATGAATGGGTCCGCAATTCCGTTCGGAATTGCGGACGTGTGAATGGACCCTTAGGGTCCATTCACACGTCCGTTGTTTGTTTCCTGATCTGTTCCGTTTTTTGCTGAACAGATCTGGACCAGATCTGGACCCATTCATTTTCAATGGGTCCTGAAAAAAATCAGACCTTGAGCTGTCCGTTTTTTTCCAGGACCCATTGAAAATGAATGGGTCCAGATCTGGTCCAGATCTGTTCAGCAAAAAACGGAACAGATCAGGAAATAAAAAACGGACGTGTGAATAGACCCTAAGTGTGTATATATTGTCACTCCAATAAAACCTCCCCTGTATACTGAGGACTGTTTTTGTCACTTCCCGTTCCATAAAAAGAAATTAATAAAAAAATTAACAAAAAATCATACGTACTCCAAAATGGTATCATCATGGTATAAACTACAGATTACTCCACAAAAAATGAGCACTCAGTTAGCTTCGTAGCTATAACTATAAAAAAGTTCTGGGGGTCAGAATATGGCGATGCAAAAAAAAAAAAATCTTTTGTAAAAGTATATATTTTTTTATATTAAAATATGAAAAACTACCCGATTTGGAACTTTTTCCGGCATTAGAAAGTACAAATTGTCCCGTAAAACAACAAGTTCTTATACTCAGGGCTGTATTTGTAGCTGGTGATGCCCTACGCACCACCATGACTGAATACTCCCTTTCAGGGCCCGGGGAGTGGGCAACAGAAGTAGGTGGGGTCAACTCGAGTAGGTGGGGCTAACATAAGTAGATGGGACCAACAATACCATAGAGGGCCAGGATGTTGTGCTGTACTGTGGTATTTGGTTCTGCTGCAGAACCAAATACCAAAATGCAGCATAATATACTGCCCCAGCAGAACCAAATACCACAGTGCAGCACAATATACTGTCCCATCAGAACCAAAAACCACAGTGCAGCACAGTATATTGACCCATCAAAACCAAATACCATAGTGCAACTCAAAATACTGCCCCAGCAGAACTTCTTGTTCAATGGTGGTATTTGGTTCTGCTGGGGCAGTATATTGTGGTACACTGTGGTATTTGGTTCTGCTGGGGCAGTATGTTGTGGTACACTGTGGTATTTGGTTCTGCTGGGGCAGTATGTTGTGGTACACTGTGGTATTTGGTTCTGCTGCAGAAACAAATGCCACAGTGCAGGACAAAAATACCTCCCCGGAAGCTGTCTCTCTGTGGTGGTCAGTGCCAGCTTCCATGTTGTGGTCTCCTCCTCCATTTGTTTTTAATTAAGATATGGAGGAGGGGGCTGTGGAGGTGAGATGCAGGCCACAGCACAGAGTTAGGCCGTGTTCCACGGCCGTGAGTGGTCCGTGGTATTCCGGCCTGGATTCCTGCTGACAGCAGGAGCGCACCGCGTCATTGGTTGCTATGACGCCGTGCGCTTTATGCTGCCGCTGCACTACAGTAATACACTCGTATAGATCATACGAGTGTATTACTGTAGTGCAGCGGTGGCATGAAGCGCACGGCGTCATAGCAACCAATGACGCTGTGCGCTCCTGCTCTCAGCAGGATGCCAGGCCGGGATACCACGGACCGCTCACGGCCGTGTGCATTCGGCCTTAGCCCTACTGTCAGCCCTACAGTAGAATACAGCACCACATACCTCTTACGTCTGTTGACGAACTCTCTGATGTAGTCGTTCTCCTTCTTAATTCTTCTTGATTCAGACCAAAACACTACGACAGCTTCTTTCAGTGACTGTTCCTCTGATGTAGATATTTTTTTCATCTCCGTTTGGCCCAGACTACCACGACAAATTCTTTAAGCCACATCTCTCTACAGACTGTGTCACACAGACATGAAAGATTCCTCAACTTTCCATCATCCTCCCCACCTTCTCAGCACAAACTTCACATCCTGGTGTCCCAACAGTGTCATCCTGCTGCCACCCCCAATACTGCACCCGCTGTGTTCCCCAATGCCCCAAAATACCATAGTGCCCCTAGTGGCAATAATGCTCCTACAATTCCTCCAGCAATAATAATGCCCCCTAGTAGTAACAATGTCCCCTAAAAAAACCCCAGTAATAATAATACCCCCTCCATTGTGCTCCCAGTATTAATGCCTGTTAATGTCCTCTAAAATACCTCTAGTAATAAAAATGCCCCATGGGGATGAAGTCAAATTTACTGTAAACACTTACATTTACTGGACATTGTTTATATTGAATGTGACTATAACCATCCCTTCCCCCCCCCAATCCTTAAAGGGGTTGTACAGGGATTTGATACTGATGCCGTATCCTCCTGATAGGTCATCAATATCTGATTGGCAGATGTGGTGTGTGTCGGAACCGCTGAGCATATATTACTGACCTATCCTGAGTGATCAGCTGTTTTAAGAGACGGTGACACTCCATGGGAGCGCTGCTTCCTGTTCATTACACTGCATCTCGTTTCAGAAGTCTCAGCTGTGCAGTGTAATGACAAGTACTTGCTAAAATTCGCTTGATGTTGGGCCACCACCGATCAGATATTAATGACCTATCCTGAGGATAGGTCATGAATATCACATCCCTGTAAAACCCCTTTAAGAATGCACTCCATGTTCTGCAGTATTCCCTGGGTACATTCTTAAGGATGAGGTTGGCGTTATAGTCATATTTAATATAAACACTTAGGCCAATTACAGTTACTGGGCAGTGTTTACATTAAATGTGAGTATAAGCCCCCATGTCCTTAAATGAGTTTTCCCATCACAGGCAATAGGGGCATATCGCTAGGATATGCCCCCATTGTCCGATAGGTGCGGGTCCCATCTCTGGGACCCGCACCTACACCGTGAACGGAGCGGGGAAAGGTGGTGGAGGGAACGCTGCGCATGCGCAGCTGCCCTCCATTGATTTCTATGGGGTTGCCGAAAATAGCCGAGTGCTGGCTCGGCTATTTCCGTTGGCCCCATAGAAATGAATGGGAACGGTGGCCGCACACTTGTATTTGGAGAGTTCATGGCAGTGGCCGGACCCCAGAAAACCCTCCCTGCTCCGTTCTCGGAGTAGGTGCGGATCCTAGCGATATGTCCCTGTGGCGAAAATAACCTCACCACTGGGTTTTGGAGGGGCCTGTTTGCCAGCCTCTTGCCTCAGGACTATGGCCCATATACTAACTTTAAAGGAGAAGATCGGCCGCACAGCCTAAATCTGTGGAACTGTTTTGGGCAGGAAAGCCATGCTCGCGGTCGGCCAAATGTGACTTCCATGGAATTCGGGAACCCTTGCTCGGATCTGGGTGATTTTTGGATATGTTGTTCACCCAGATCAGAGCTATCCATAGATGTATAAATTATGGGGATATGTGGGGTTTTGGAAAAAATGTGTGTTTTATGCCTGTGAGTGATTGTTAGCCCATTATGTTTGGTAATTGCATCACAGGCAGAGCCTATTGTGTTTTGGTAATTGTATTTTGTTGATTGCGTCAAAGACAATGCCTATTGTATTTTGTTGATTGCGTTACAGACAGAGGAAAGGGGGAGTGTCCCTTGCTAGGAGACCTGCATAAAAGGCTGAAAAATAACCCATTAAAGAGTTCCTGTTTTACATTCACCATAGAGCCTCGTCTCATGTTTGTGGGGATTGCTATACGCTGTATACTCCCCTGGCTATAACCCCTAGCTCTTGTAAGAGCTGTCTCTGTTCCTTGTTCTTGTGGTGGTTATAGTGTCGAGCGGAGTGCTTGGAGCTCTCGGGAAGCACTAGAAGCATCCATCAACAGAGGTACCCATTCGGGGTGCCAGGAGATCCGTTACATTGGTGACAGCAGTGGGATGGCGTCCTAGTGAGAGGAGAAGCAGCTCAGAGACACCGTTCGTGGATTTACAAAATTGAGGGCAACGCTAGTATCCGTACAGCGCCCGGGATACAGCAGGATGGAATCAACTAGTCTTCGGACAGCGTTCCATAACGAGGAGGAGGAGGCAGCCGCGGTCTACAGGGATGCAGACAGAAAGGAAGTCTTGTATGATGCCCTGGAAAATGCCCAGCGGTGGCGAGGTGAGAATTATGAGCAGCGGCTACAGAAGTGTGTGGCGATGCGGATGGGTCTTTTGGGAGAGCAGCCCCTGGATGAGTGGGTAACAGAGCTCCAGAGCCTGGTATGTAAGGAGCTTTGGCTAGAGGACGCTTACGTCCGAGCACGACTTACCCGAAGGGAAGGATGATGATGGACCTGGGTTACTATGGTAGGCCTTGGAGGAGGACATTGATCTCGGCAGCACGGAGGAGTCTAGGTTTTGGGACATCTACGACTACCGGATGGGCATGCATGTTTATGCTGACGGATGGGAGGTGAGCAAAGACATGACCCACCTGGTAACAAGGGAGTGGGAGCTGGAGCAGACCTACCAACACCTGCTCAGCTCCGTTCATCCCCAACCTACCCGACAAGCAGAGCCAGATCTGCTCCCCTACAACTGGGAAGACTTGGCGGCGATACCCCCTGCTTCCCTACCAACTCCCAAAGTAGGGAACTTCATTGACTGGTTCTGGGAAGACCTCCCGACGGCAGATAGAGATGGGACCGAAGTCTCTCCACCGGCCGTACAGGGATGCTGGGCAGCCGGCCCACATCCCCAACTACAGCCAGCGTTACCCGGAGTCCAGACAGTCGGTCCTGCTCCCCAGCGGCAGTATGTTTTGCAGGGAGAGGAGAGCAGCGTCTACATTCCCCAGCGGCAGTGTACCTTGCAGGCAGAGGAGACAACCGGTTTCCCTCCCCAACCACAGGGGGACAGCACCCCTAAATCCGATGGTGCAGATCGGACTGCGTCTCTGCCACCAGACTACAGGAATGCTGGAACGGCCGGTACAGATCCCCAACCAACTCCGCAGGAATGCCAGGACAGGGCTCCAGATGGCGACCAAATGGTCGCCAATGCGACTTAGAATTTCAAATGGCGACAAGACGGCAGTTAACCCTTCAGGTGCGGCACCTGAGGGGTTAACAGCAGCGGATCTCAGATCCATGTCATAGAGGTCGGGTGTCGGCTATTGATTCCGGCACCCGCCTCCTGTATTTTTATTAACAGATCAGTTATCTTCATTGGTGCTGCAGTGCGCCCCCCCCCAACACCCCAACACCCCAGTATAATAAACATTGGTGGCGCAGTGGGCAGTGCCAATGAGGGTTAAAAATTAAAAATTTAATTAAACTCGCCCTCCTCTAATTGATCGCGTAGCTGCGGTCTCCTGTTCTTTCTTCAGGACCTGTGGTGACGTCACTGAGCTCATCACATGGTCAATTACCATGGTGATGGATCATGTTGATGTACCATGTGATGAGCACAGTGATGTCACATAGGTCTTTGACAGGTCCTGAAGAAAAGACCAGGAGACCGGCAGCTACGCGATCAATTGGAGGAGGTGAGTTAATTTTTAATTTAGTTTTTTAAACCCTCATTGGCACTGCACACTGCACCACCAATGTTTATTATACGGGGTTTTTTTTTTTTTGGGGGGGGGGGGGCGCACTGCGCCACCAATGTTTATTATACTGGGGTGTGGGGGGGGGGCACACTGCGCCACCAATGTTTATTATACTGGGGTGTTGGGGGGGGGGGGGCGCACTGCGCCACCAATGTTTATTATACTGGAGTGTTGGAGGGGGCGCACTGCGCCACCAATGTTTATTATACTGGGGGGCGCCACTGCGCCACCCAATGTTTATTATACTGGGGGGGGGGCTCACTGCGCCACCAATGTTTATTATACTGGGTGTTGGGGGGGGGGGGCGCACTGCGCCACTTCATGTTCTATTATACTGAGGTGTATATAAATTTTTATATTGACCTTCTACTTAGCATTCTGTATTAAAGAATGCTATTATTTTCCCTTATAACCATGTTATAAGGGAAAATAATACAGTGAATAGACTGTCATTCTAGCAACCATGCGTGAAAATCGCACCGCATCCACACTTGCTTGATGATGCTTGCGATTTTCACACAGCCCCATTAACTTCTATGGGGCCTGGTTGCATGAAAAACGCACAACATAGAGCATGCTGCGTTTTTCACGCAACGCACAAGTGATGCGTGAAAATCACCGCTCATGTGTACAGCCCCATAGAAGTGAATGGGTCCGGATTCAGTGCGGATGCAATGCGTTCACCTCACGCATTGCACCCGCGCAGAAATCTTTGCCCATGTGAAAGGGGCCTAAGGTTGAATAGGACAAGGGTTTCAGCACCTAAGGGGGCTATGGTAAGTAAAAAAAAAAAAAAACAACACAAACACTAAAACTATTAAGTTTAAATCCCCCCTTTCCCAATTTTACATATAAAATATATAACAATTAATAAATAAACATATTACATAGCGCTGTGTCCGAAAAGTCAAACTATTAAATTATTAAAAAATATCTCCTATGCGGTGAGCATTCGCCATTTTTTAGTCACCTTGTCACCCCAAAAAAAATAGGATAGGACTGTTCTATTATGGGCCGAACGTTTCATAAAATGCCAAATGCACGCGGCTTTTTTTTCTTGCGCGGTACTGAGTATCGCAATACTTTTTTACTGGTGACGAAAGCGAATCAAAATTTTGGTATCAAAACAACCCCTACGCCGATCTGATCGCCGTAGCGTTGTCACGATACCAAAATTTTGATTCGGTTTCGATTTGGCGACTAAAAATTTTATTTGGCTCCTAAATTTTTCAGTTCAGGAGCCAATGGCTACTAGATATTTTTTTTAGTCTGGAGCACTGCAGGAGGAGGAGGTAAACAATTCCTCCTCTCCACAGCCGATCTGCAACAAGGTCCTGGGGGTAGGATTCCCTGACCACATCTCAGCGGAAGGGCTGGCATCTGGGCAGAGCGCAGTCGGCCTCTGCCCTCCCCTATACTCTTGTCCAGAGCCTGACTCCCCACAGACTAGCCTAGCTGTTGCGCTGGCACCAGGGCAGAGTACCGCTGATCCCTGCCCAAAAAGCAACCTCTACTCCAAGCCAGGGAGCAACACAGAGACCGGGAGTACCAGTTATCAACATAACCTTGGTGGACTCACTGGACAGAGAAGGCTACCAAATTAAACAGGTCCAGTATTTGGTTGTGGGTGGACTGCCAGACTAACTCAGGTACTGACCGGCGTAAGGTAGGTATCTGGTTAGTCTTTCCTGGGAGGGGGAGATGTGTGGCGAAAATAACCTCGCCACTGGTTTTGGAGGGGCCTGTTTGCCAGCCTCTTGCCTCAGGATTATGGCCCATATACTAACTTTGAAGGAGAAGACACAACGACCGCACAGCCTAAATCTGTGGAACTATTTTGGGCAGGAAAGACATGCTTGCGGTCAGCCAAATGTGACTTTCATGGAATTCGGGAACCCCTGCTCGGATCTGGGTGATTTTTGAATATGTTGTTCACCCAGATCAGAGCTATCCATTGATGTATAAATTATGGGGATATGTGGGGTTTTGAGGTGTTTTCTGTGTTTTGGGAAAAATGTGTGTTTTCTGCCTGTGAGTGATTGTTAGTTCATTATGTTTGGTAATTGTATCACAGGCAGAGCCTATTGTGTTTTGGTAATTGTAATTTGTTGATTGCGTTCAAAGACATTGCCCATTGTATTTTGTTGACTTGCGTTACAGACAGAGGAAAGGGGGAGTGTCCCTTGCTAGGAGACCTGCATAAAAGGCTGAAAAATAAACCCATTAAAGAGTTCCTGTTTTACATTCACCATAGAGCCTTGTCTCGTGTGTGGGGATTGCTATATGCTGTATACCTACCCTGGCTATAACCCCTAACTCTTGTATGAGCTGTTCCTGTTCTTGTTCCTGTGGTGGTTACGGTGTCGAGCGGAGTGCTTGGAGACCTCGGGAAGCAATAGGAGATTCATCAACGGAGGTACCCAGTCGGGGTCCCAGGAAATCCGTTACAGTCCCCATTGTCTGTCTATGATGGGAAAACCCCTTTAGAATGCTCCCATGTACTGCACTGTGCACTGCAGGTACATGGGTGAATCTTATGAATTAAGGGGGCTGTAGTTACATTTAATATAAACATTTAGGCCAATTACAGTTACTGGGCAGTGTTTATATTAAATGGAACTATAACCCCCCCTTGTCCTAAAGATGCACCCATGTACTGCAGTGCCCACTGCAAGGCAAGAGTGCATTCTTAATGATGATGGGACTGTTGTCACATTTAATACACTGTTCCTGAGCTAAGGGCAAGTTTTATTTATTTTAGTGCTCCTGGTCTGAGACGACTCGCCCCCTAGGCACGCCTCCAAGATGTCAAGCTGTAGTTTACAGACGTTGGAGTGGGCAGGCTCTGGCTATAAGGTTGGCTCCTCCCTCCATAGCACGGCAGCTGGCGGGCAGTGGCAGACTGAGCTGATTACTGCTCACTATACAGTCTGAACGTGTAGTAAGGCAGTGCAGAGGAGGGGGAGGAGAATCGCTCTCCTCAGTTCTCTCCTTCTTTGTCTCAAGAAGACCAGATCAGCTGAGGAATGTCAAGCTATATATTTTATATAAAATAAATATTTTATATAAAAATAAATGTCAATAAAATATGGAAATCAGTCAGGAAATCCACTACGGCGGACATAAAACGCCTTTTCTCTTATCTTGAGACTCTAAATTTAATTTATGCAATAATGAAACAAAGGGGGAATCAATTATGCAAAATATATGTAATAATATATTATAAATAAGTAAAATCCCATATAAAAACAGACATAAGATCAATGGATAGACAATCGACGCAGTACCCAACAAACCACCACTAGATGGTGGGTAACCCACTATCACTTTCTCATCAGCACAGAATTATTTAAAGTTACATATGATAAGATATAAATGCCTATATCTTTATCAAACAGACCAATAATTAATATATCAAGAGAAACTCAGGATTTTCTGTTTACCAACAGGTTATAACTGTTGTCCCTTGACTCTGTCTCAGCCTATGACAATCAAAAATATAAATGAGATTAATATGATATTATATCCTACTCGGCAATCAGACTATGGAATATAATTTCCCCAGAGTTTTTTCCTCTACTTAGACAATGTCTAATCTCCATTAGCAATATGCATCTTTGCTAAGAGGACAACTAGAATTTAGGGAGGTGTTTACACTATACGTTCCCACAGTATGGGAACTCTTGACTATATGCTGAGATATATGCTTGACACAAGCAAAAAGTATAACATACGTTACCAAGTCAAGGATGGACAGAGTTTCGGATGGGACCAGTTCTCAGGAGTTCTCTAGTGGTCAAAATATAATTCAAGTTTCTTTTGATATCCTTTCTTATGATTTGATGATCTGATCTGATGGTTTTGATCTCCACCCCCCTATGTTCCTATCCAGCCATACTTATCCTCCCCTGATATCTTACGTTACCTCCCCCTGGATTATGATCTCCCAATCAACTGAGGAGGGTTGTAACGTATGTTAATACTACTATGATGTAATCTTAACCCTTGATATGCTGGAGAAATCTAGTTATAAAATAATATAATATTGTCCATCTACCTCTAGATGGCACTGTTGTACCACATAACAATTTCAATATTAATTCTAAATACCTAATAATACATTTACATGACCTTTTAACCTCTCCAATATGCATCAGTAATTAAGGGTTTCCTTCCTGACACTTTTTAATTATCCATAATCTAGACCTGTTGGAGTCACTATCTTCAACTGTTTCTTCAGGGACAATGGACAATGGGCCCTTTTACTTGACATCCGGGTTCATTAACTTGCCCACATGGCTGGCTAATAATATTCAGCTCTCCTCATGAAACCCAATTAGTAGGAAGATAACTTTTAATACTTTCTAAACCTCAAAAAATCTATATTCAGTCAGTGAGATACACATGGCATAAAATATATATTCTAAACAATATATATATATCGACACACTGTTACACATAGATAACATATTATATAATTCATTGGTTAAGATATGTTGCAAATCAAAATATACCACACAGGAATATAAAGAATATAATTATGAAGACATAAATGGGACATTCACACACCCAATGTTTCTATAAGGCAGATTTTCCTAATGACTTTGTAATGAAGTAAAATAATACATTGCTATTTAAATGGTTCTCTCTCACAGACACGTCTGTAGGACCCATCATAGCATTAACAGATATACCACATCTGCTCATAATAATTTCAAGAGACAATAAACTCTATGTCCCTACAAACATTTTACCCAAATTGAACTCAGCATGAACTCATCTTGGCCTATTTCAATCCTACAGAAAAGATTTTAGACTCTAGTTCATTCTGACTTCACACTTAAAGAGGACCTTTCATCAGTCCAAACATTGTTAACTAAGTATCATAACATATACAGCGGCGCCCAGGGATCTCACTGCACTTACTATTATGTAGGGGTGGGCGATATAGGCGATATGCGATATAAATTTGTGCCACGATATGGATTTTGAGCATATCGCCTATATCGCCGGACCGCGATATGATCGCGCTCTCTGCGCGCACCATCTTCTCCTGAGCCGGCACACTGGGCACAGTGGAGAAGGAGAGAGTCCCTCCCTCCCCACTGTGTGCGGCTGCCGCTGACCACCAATGACCAAAGAGGAGGAGGGGAGGGACTGACAGTAAATCATTGAGTTTTCACGATCTCAGTGAGCGCGTGAAAACTCTAATCCGATGGTATATTCTAACCCCCAGGCGTTCCCATGGTGACAGGGACGCTTGCCTGGGGGTTAGAATATACAAGGCCACGCCGCTGACAGAAGAACATTTAAAAACTAATCAGTAACTTTAACTTTATTCATTGGTGATCTCTTTACTGTATACCTTACTAGGTCTTAGCTCCGTAACAGCAGGCAGTGCGGGCGGGCGGCGCTCACTCACTGACGTCACGCGCCTGCTCCTCCCATGACGTCACTGCCTGCTGTTACCGGAGCTAAGACCTAGTAAGGTATACAGTAAAGAGATCACCATGAATAAAGTTAAAGTTACTGATTAGTTTTTAAATGTATTTCTGTGAGCGTCGGGGGAGGAGGGAGAGATCTGTGGGATGGCACCGTTTAGGGGAGGGGCGGGGGGATCTGTGGATGGCACCGTTTAGTGGGAAGGGGGGATCTGTGGATGTCACCGTTTAGGGGAGGGGGGGATCTGTGGATGGCACCGTTTAGGGGAGGGGGGGGGGATCTGTGGATGGCACCGTTTAGGGGAGGGAGGGATCTGTGGATGGCACCGTTTAGGGGAGGGGGGGATCTGGGGATGGCACCGTTTAGGGGAGGGGGGGATCTGGGGATGGCACCGTTTAGGGGAGGGGGGGATCTGGGGATGGCACCGTTTAGGGGAGGGGGGGGGGATCTGTGGATGGCACCATTTAGGGGAGGGGGATCAGCTCCCTGCTGTTGTGTGCACAAAGCACAGGGCAGCAGGGAGAGTGTAAAGTCCTATTCACCCTAATAGACCTCTATTAGGGTGAATATGACGAGGGTTCTACGTTCTAGCCCTTAAGGAGACTAATAGTTATTAAATAAAAAGTAAAAAAAAGTTTAAACACGCCACCCCAAATATAGAAAACAATATATCGCAATATATATCGCACATGCTTGAAATTATATCGCAATATAGATTTTAGGCCATATCGCCCACCCCTACTATTATCCCTGGGCGCCGCTCCGTTCTCCCGTTATGTCCTCCGGTATGTTCGGGGACTTGGTTATAGTAGGAGGAGACTGCCCTTTTTCTGCTGGCTGTCTCCTTCTCCTAGGCTGTAGCGCTGGCCAATTGCATCGCAGAGCTCACAGCCTGGGAGAAAAAACCTCCCAGGCTGTGAGCTCTGCGCTGCGATTGGCCAGCACTACAGCCTAGGAGAAGGAGACGCCCAGCAGAACAAGGGCAGACTCCGCCTACTATAACCAAGTCCCCTAAGTCTCCGCCTACTATAACCAAGTTCCCGAACATACCGGAGGACATAACTGGAGAACGGAGCGGCGCCTAGGGATAATAGTAAGTGCAGTGAGATCCCTGGGCGCCGCTGTATATGTCATGATACTTAGTTCACAATGTTTGGACCGATGAAAGGTCCTCTTTAAAGGTAATAAGCATTGATATTTAGACTATAATATCTTCAGATAAGACTGTACACTTATGAAAATGCATGACAGAGCTTACAGGTGGCACGCTAGGCGACCAGCACTGTCAGCCTGTTACTTTTGATTGCTGCTGGACGCTGTACTGTTGGTTTTAATTGTTGCTGCCACACACACACCTGCAGTATGACCTAAGCTGGAAGGTGGGGATCTGAAGTGTATTAAAAAATAAAAATCCCTCTTTGTCATGTGCTGGGCTCCGTCCTAGGCATGTGCATGGATACAGCCCTGCTCATGCTGCTATGTGAAAAAAAAAAAAAATTATGGCTTGGGGAAGGCAGGGAGTAAAAATTTAAATGCAAAAACAAGAAATCATTGCATCGGAAAAGGGTTAAGGGCTCTTTCACAAAAAATTTCAGATATGACATCAGTTTGTTTATGAGAAACTGGATCTTTTTCAAAAACTGCAGACTGATCTTAATTTTCATATCTGATCAGAAAAAAATTAATTATCCATTGTATCATTCAGGCGCATTCACATCTCCATCAAAATGTGCCAGCTGTCTGATCTCGCACAAATGCCAGCTGTCGGATGGACCAAAAATTGCTACACACAATGGTTTTTCTCCCGCCTAAAACCAGCATTTATGCTGGAAAGCAGACAGGAATGCAAACTAGAAAAAATGTATGGACTATTGGCATCAGATTTTTCTATAGAAGCCTATAGCGCAAATGCCAGCTGTTGGATGGACAAAAAACATTGCATGAAACTCAAAAGACAGTTTTCTGAGGCCTCTGCAAACTGTGCAGACTAGCCCTGGAAGAGCAGGAGACAGTTTGCATCAAACTCCAGAGCACAGACTACATCAAAGGTGGCACCAATAGATGTTGGAAAAGTTATTATTCTCATCCAAGAACGTCCTGAACTATGAGATACGTGCATGGGCTCCTACCATGGCTGTATCTGCAAGGATACAGCGTGGGAGGAGGTCACCAAACAGCTGGACCTCAGCAAGTGAAACAATGCAACTACTCAAATTGGGTAAGTGTTGGTGAGCTGACAAGTCTCCAACACATTTACTGGTATTGTTTCCAAATAATACCGCGTCATTATTCTGTATGCCCGACACTAAGCATTTTGATTATGTATTTAAAATGTTAAAAGCATTAAAAAATGTCATTGTGCTTGTCATATTAATCATACATTCATGTGCATCTATTTCACATTTGTCATCCTGGAACATATATGAAGCGCAAAAGTCATTCTGAGTATCATCACTCACTGTCCCCAGTGGAGTTCACAGTGTAAATTCCCCATAAGGGCTCATGCACATGACCGTATGTATTTTGCGGTCCACAAAACACAGATCCACAAAAAATATGGATGACGTTCTTTTGCATTCTGTATTTTGCGGAACAGAACAGCTTCACCCCTAATATAACAGTCCTATCCTTCTCCATAATTCGGACAATAATAGGACATGTTCTATTTCTCATCCGTCTCATTGGGGGACACAGGCATTGACCATGGGTATAGCTGTTGCCGCTAGGAGGCGGACACTAAGCACACAAAGTGTAAGCTCCTCCCTCTTCAGCTATATCCCTTTCTGCAGGGACCAAGCTAATCCGTTTTAGCTTGGTGTCTGTAGGAGACAGACCTTCCTGCGTTGCAGGTCTGCTGATTTACTAATTTTGTCTCTTGTCTCTTTTTTTTCTAGCAGGAAGCTTCAGGCAGTCTGGGTAAAAACTGCTTGCACTCCCACCCAGGAGACAGGAGACCAGGGGTTCATCCAAACCCCTTGCTCGTTCCCGCTCTCTAGAAGAAAAGGAGGACCAGAGGTCCCTGTAAAAACCTCTGTCTCCTGCCAGCAAGTGCATCACCACGGCAGCCCCAGCGAAAGTCCCCTCTGTTCCGATGTAGCGTCCCTCACCGCGACCCATCGCGGCCATCCCACAAAACGGGCCAGAACATCCTCCCTCCCCCTTTCCCCCCAAAGGGTGTCTGTGTCTCCCATTTCCTTGGCCTCTCCTCCACCTACTAGAGTCTCACTCCGACATGTTCTCAGGAGAGAGGGCCAGATGAGGATTGGTCTCACCCGGAGGGTCAGTCCCTCAAACTATCCTCCATGGTGGACAATTTAATTATGGAAGTTATTAAGATGTTGCAGGTTGAGGATCCAGCTCTGTCATCTTCCAGCACGGGTGTTTCGTTTAGGAAGTCCCATCATTCGCACAAGTGTTACCCCAGCCACCAGAGAGAGAGTGTTGGAAAATCTCTCGGTCCAGGGGGTATGGTCACGCGAGGAGCGCTCCCTTCCAATCAATGTTCTGGAGTTGAGAGCGATTCGGCTATCTCTGCAACACTGGGCCGACTATCTCAGGAGTTGTCCGATGCGGGTGCAGTCCGACAACTCCACCGCGGTGGCATACATCAATCATCAGGGCAGCACCCGGAGCCCGACAGTCATGGATGAGACGGCGCTGATTTTCAGCTGGGCGGAGAAACAGGTTCCGGCGCTATCGGCAGTTCACATTCCAGGCGTAGACAACTGGATCGCAGACTTTCTCAGCCGGGAGCGTCTCGATCCGGGTGAGTGGGCTCTTCACCCGCAGGTCTTTCGGGACATCTGCGAGAGGTGGGGTCAGCCGGATGTGGATCTCATGGCTTCACGGTTCAAAAACAAGGTCAAGGACTTTGTTGCACAGTCCAGGGACCCCAGGGCCCTGGCATGCCATGCACTGGTGATCCTGTGTAGTTGGTTCACGTTTCCTTACGTGTTCCTGCCTCTTCCACTCATTCTGCGGCTTCTCAGAAAGATCAGGTCCGAGGAACTGCCTGTCATTCTCATGGCCACGGAGGGTGTGGCACGCATCCCTAGTAGCACTTCTCGCCAACAAACCTTGGCGTCTTCCTCTTCGGGAGGACTTGCTGTCACAGGGGCCGATCTTCCACACGAATTTAGGTTCGCTACATTTAACGGCATGGCTGTTGAAGCCGCCGTACTGAAGGCTGGGGGTTTTTGGGATGCAGTGGTCCAGACTATGATTCGTGCCAGGAAGCCGTCGTCTTCAAGAATCTACCACCGGACTTGGAAGTCCTACTTTAGTTGGTGCGAGCGGAGACAGCTGTCTCCCGTTCTTTTTTCTTTGCTGCGACTTTTGGATTACCTGCAGTCGGGAATGGACTTGGGGCTGGCTCGCGGCTCTCTTAAAGGGCAAGTGTCGGCTCTCTTCATTCTTTTTCTGCAAAATTTAGCTTAACTTTCGGAGGTTCTGACTTTTCTGCAGGGGTCGGCGCATGCTGCGCCCCCTTCTGTCGTCCATTGGATCCTTGGGATCTAATCTACTGCTCAACGCTCTCCCAATCTTCTCCGTTTGAGCTATTGCAGCAGGTGTCTCTGCGCTTCCTGTCTTATAAGGTGGCCTTTTTGGTTGCAATTACTTCTATCCATAGAGTGTCGGAACTCGCGGGCTCTGTCATGTCGGTAGCCCTTCCTGATCCTCCCATCAGGATAACGTGGTCCTTCGCCCTGTGCAGTCATTCTTGCCAAGGGTGCAAAGGTGGTGTCGACATTCCATGTAAATGAGGATATTATTTTTCCTTCATTTTATCCGGACCCGTCTCATCCTCGAGAACAGTTGCTCCATTTTCTGGATCTGGTGCATGCAGTGCGTATCTATCTGTCCCAGACGGCATCTTTGAGGCGGATGGATTCCCTGTTCGTGATTCCAGAGGGGCCAAGACGAGGGCTGGCAGCGTCAAAGACTTTTTCATTTCCAGATGGATTCATTTGGCTATTGTGGAAGCCTACCGCGTTAAGGAACAGGTCCCGCCCTTCCGGGTGACTGCTCATTTGGCTCGGACAGTGGGGGCCTCTTGGGCAGTGCATCACGGGGCTTCGGCCCTTCAGATGTGCAAGGCGGCAACCTGGTGGTCTTTGCGTACTTTTTCAAAGTTTTACAGAGTGTACAACTTTGCATCTTCTGACGCTTCTTTGGGGCGTAGAGTTTTGCAAACAGCGGTTCTCTGATTGGCAAGGGGGTTGTAGTTAAGCCCACCCTCAGGGACTGCTCTGGAACGTCCCATGGTCAATGCCTGTGTCCCTCAATGAGACGGATGATAAAACTATTTTTTTTGTACTCACCGTAAAATCTGTTTCTTTTCCGTTCATTGCGGGACACGGCACCCTCCCAGTTTTTTTGTTTATGGGCCTTTTTTTGGGCCTGTGTGGTTCTGGGTTTATACATAATGTAATTTTCTTGTGTGTGGCTTGGCTTCTTCTACTGCTTTTGCACTAAACTGATTAGCTTGGTCCCTGCAGGAAGGGATATAGCTGAAGAGAGAGGAGCTTACACTTTGTGTGCTTAGTGTCAGTCTCCTAGCAGAAACTGCTATACCCATGGTCAATGCCTGTGTTCCCCAATGAACGGAAGAGAAACAGATTTTACGAAGAGTACACAAATCTATTTTTTTTTGCGGAAAGGACATATGGAAACCATGCACACGGATTAGCTTCCATATTTTTTTTATTTTTATTTTTTATTTTTTGCGGACCTATTAAAATGAATAGTTCTGCATACGGTTGTGTGAATGAGCCCTAAGTATGTCTTTGGAGTGTGGGAGGAAAGCCAGGCGGGGGAGAACATACAGACTCCATGCAGATGTTGTACTATTGTCGCATTCAAAGTCTGTGGTGTGGGTGCATAATAATAAGAATAGTGATAACATAGTTTTTTTAATGTTTTTAGATTGAGTATGTTTCCGCAGCAGATATGAAGAAAGAACAAGGTTAGTTAATACCTTCCCACTGTATGTATTTTAGGTCTTTGTGACCAAGCAATTTTTTTCCTTTTTTTGATTGTCGCATGCGCTGGCCCGGAAAAGCAGTGCGCAGGCGCGGGATCTCAGCCGGACCTAGGGATGACACAAGGGAATAGGAGGGCGGGCAAAGGAAGAGGCTGGGGAGGAGTAACGCTGAAAGAAGTCAGAGCAGCCTGGGCTCCTACACACTGAACGCCACCCCTGAGCACTTGCGAGTGCTCATTTGCATATGAATTAAACATAATTTTCCTGCTTCTGCAAGTCTAAAGAAAATAACAAAGCTATGATGTATAGGTGTGCTACAGGACAATGTAAGTGCTGTATATGTTCATATTTTGGTGACAGACTCCCTTTAACCACTTCCCATCTGGGCCATTTGCCCCCTTCCTGACCAGGCCTAATTTTGCAAAATTGACATATCTCACCTTATGTGGTAATAACTTTGGAACGCCTTTACTTATCCAAGTCATTCAGAGATTGTTTTCTCGTGACACATTGTACTTCATGATAGTCATAAATTTGAGTCAATATATTTCACCTTTGTTTATGAAAAAATCCCAAATTTACCCCAAATTTTTTAAAATTTGCAATTTTCTAAATTTCTATTTCTCTGCTTTTGAAACAGAAAGGGATACCTCATTAAATATTTATTACTTAACATTCCCCATATGTCTACTTTATGTTGGCATCATTTTGGAAATGTCATTTTATTTTTTTAGACGTTAGAAGGCTTAGAACGTTTAGAAGCAATTCTTCAAATTTTTAAGAAAATTGCCAAAAACCCACTTTTTAAGGACCAGTTCAGATCTAAAGTCACTTTGTGGGGCTTACATAGATGGATAGCCCCATAAATGACCCCATTGTAGAAACTACACCCTTCAAGTTACTTAAACCGATTTTACAAACTTTGGTAACCCTTTAGGCGTTCCCACAAGAATTAAAGGAAAATGGAGATCAAATTTTTAAATTTCACTTTTTTGCCAGATTTTTCATTTTAGTCCACTTTTTTCTTTAACACATCGATGGTTAACAGCCAACAAAACTCAATATTTATTACCCAGATTCTACTGTTTACAGAAACACCCCACATGTGGTCATAAACTGCTGTATGGGCACACGGCAGGGCGCAGAAGAAAAGGAACTCCACATGGTTTTTAGATGCCATGTCCCATTGAAGCCCCCTGATGCACCCTTACAGTAGAAACTCCCAAGAAGTGATCCCATTTTGGAAACTAGGGCAGTGTTTCCCAACCAGTGTGCCTCCAGCTGTTGCAAAACTACACCTCCCAGCATGCCCGCACAGTCAATGACTGTCCGGGCATGCTGGGAGTTGTAGTTTTGCAACAGCTGGAGGCACGCTGGTTGGGAAACACTGAACTAGGGGATAAGGTGCCAGTTTTATTGGTACTATTTTTGGGTACATATGATTTTTTGATCATTAATTATAACACTTTATGGGGCAAGGTGATCAAAAAAATGTTTGTTTTAGCACAGTTTTTATTTATTTATTTTTACAGCGTTCACCTGAGGGGTTCGGTCAAGTGAGATTTTTATAGAGCAGATGGTTACGGACGTGGCAATACCTGTATACCAATATGTATACTTTTTCTTATTTAAGTTTTACACAATAATAGCATTTTTGAAACAAAAAAATAATGTTTTAATGTGTCCATGTTCTGAGAGCTATAGTTTTTTTTATTTTTTGAGAGATTTTCTTATGCAGGGGCTCATTTTTTGCGGGATGAGGTGACGGTTTTATTGGTACCATTTTGTGGGACATACGCCTTTTTGATCTCTTGGTGTTGCACTTTTTTGTGATGTAAGGTGACAAAAATTGCTTGTTTTGACACAGTTTATTATTATTTTTTTTTTACGGTGTTCACCCGAGGGGTTAGGTCATGTGATATTTTTATAGAGCTGGTTTTTACGGACGCGGCAATACCTAGTATGTATACTTTTTTTTTTTTTTTTTCACTTTAACACAATAATAGCATTTTTTAAACAAAAAAAATGATGTTTTAGTGTCTCCATGTTCTAAGAGCTATAGTTTTTTTTTTTTATTTTTTTGAGAGAATTTCTTATGTAGGGGCTCATTTTTTGCAGGATGAGGGGACGGTTTTATTGGTACCATTTTGTGGGACATACGCCTTTTTGATCACTTGGTGTTGCACTTTTTGTGATGTAAGAGGACAAAAATTTATTGTTTTGACATTTATTTATTTATTTTTATAGTCTTTATCGGACTTGGTCGATTATGTGATATATTTATAGAGTCGAAACCGTCACGGACGTGGCAATACCAATATGTCTATTTTATTTTTTCTATTTTTAAAAAAAAAAAATTATTCCTTACTTGGGGAATTTTTTTTTTTTTACATGTGAAACATTTTTTTTTTTTTTAACACTTTATTTTTATTTTTTTATTTTTACACTTTTTGTCCCCCATAAGGTCATACAAGACCTCTGGGGACATTTACTTCACTTTTTCATATTTTTTTTTCACTGTTGATTTCTCCTGTAACTGGTGCTTACATAGTAGCCCCAGTTACAGGAGAAATACATCCCCCAGAGAGGCTGTACAGTGCAATACAGCGCTGTACAGCCTCAGTGCAGGGCTGATCGAGGTCTCTGAAAGACATGACCGCCGGGCCGAAGCGCTTCCTGCTCTGTATGCAGCAATCCAGAAGGCAGGGACACCTGGGCACTGTCCCCTGCCTTCTCTCTGGGTTTGCCCTGCTGTCATTGACAGCGGGCAAACGATCAGCAGCTGCACGATTAGCGTGCGGCTGCAGTTTCTGAACAGACGTTCTGGAACTGTCCATTCATAAATAGAGAACCACCTCCCGGACGTTTTATAGTCAACGTGCGGACGGGAGGTGGTTTAAACAGCTGGGATCAGTGGCCTAGCTGGCATAAGACAGCTGAGCTCCTGCTCTTCCCTGCAACGGGAGACCCATGAAGCACTTAGACTAGGCCGCGCACTTCGTCTAAGAGCCTTTAGTGACCCTCCTCCTTAAAAAGGCCAGATATTTTTTATACTTTTCAGTTGCATATCCCAATATAAATTCATTATTAGTTTTTTTACTATTTGCTGAATGTACATGATCCTTTTTTTTTTTTTTAATATTACTTTTTGTAGAAAATTTGGATGGATGAACAAGGAGAACAGATCTGAGTAAGTATGGTTAATCAATTTTCTGTTTGTAATATGATATGTTGCCTCAGATAATTAATTGATTAGCTAATTAATATGATGGAATTTTTTTTTATTTTCATGATTTGCATTCTATTTAATAATGGGTTTTCTTTCGTTTCATACTAGGTTTTCTGCTGACCAGAAAAAAGTAAGTTCATTTCAGTAACATGAATTTTAAGATCTTAAGGTTGTCTTTCATTATGTGGGCACAAAACAAGTACCGAAGTGTCTGGTTATTGCAAGAAAGAGGTCAAATGCACTGGTAGTATGGTTTGGGTCTGACGTTGTGCCCAATTACAAGTACTTTACCCAGTGACATATGGTCCCTTTTTTGTTTTAAATAAAAACGTTATGCTCTGCTCATTCTCGTTTATCAACCTCTTGCATTACTCCTCAAAAAATAGCATGACAATCCGAGCACAATTGGCTCTTAAGGCTCGTTTACACAGTGCGATAATCGGCCAATGATTATTTGTTTCCATTTGTTTTCCAATGCAAACATGCCCCACAGATCAAGTGACAAATGATAAAGCGCTCATTTGTTACCCTCATTCTTTATACTGGCTTAAATCTCATTGTCACAGTACATCTCTTTGTGTAAACAAATATGTACTGCTGACAATAATGTCCATGTATGAGAGGAGAGCGGAAATGAACCATAGTTCGTACAAACCCTTCATGATAATTTCAGTAGAAAATTAAAAACAAATAAACGCCGATCGATTTGCTGTTTCGTCGAATGTCGCTAATTGTGGGCAGATTATCTGGTCGTGTAAATGGGCCTTTAGGAATTGCAAGTTGTTTATCGCAAGGGATCTTGTGCAAATTAAGTCATCTCATGCAGTGCTATGAACCACTTTAACTTGTGAACTATGGTCAATAAACTACAATATAGTTGCCTATATTGTTGTACATCTTTTTTAAATGAAGCAAAGGAGATTGAAAGCAATTAGTGCTTAAGTTTACTTGAAAAGTCTACTTTCATTCAGGAGAACCAGTCACCACTCCTAACATAAGCCAAATCAATAAAAGAAAATCAACCCACCAGCCACTATAGTCCGGCTTACTCTTTAATCCATGGATCCCCTCCAACCTCTTGTCTTGAAAAACTTTTGTGATCCTAGAGCTACAGGTGTTAACCTGCGACCTAATCATTGATGACCTATCCTTAGAATAGGTCATCAGTATCAGATCAGCGGCGGTCCAATGCCCAGCCACTACACAGTGTAAACAGCTGTGTAATTCATCGGAGATGCTGAAAACAGCTGGCTCCCTGCCTATCTGACATTACTGTGACCTTTAATGCAATCTTTATTTCAAATTCTCGTACGAGGGGAAGAGGGCTACTTTAACTTCTCATCTCTGGATTTCTTGTAGCTAACAATATGGGTCTTGCTTGAAAGCTGAAAATCTCTGCTTTAGAACAAGACCAGAATCACGGCTTTATCTCCACTATATTTGGAGATATAGGGGTTAGAAATCAGTTTGGAGGTAAAAGCAGCAGTTACATCTCCAGATGTAGTGAAGATAATGCTGTGATTCTTAGATTGTCAACTCTTAAACAAGACCAGGTCCATATCTGCAACCCAGCCCAACATACGAATAGCAAAATCAGCCTCCCCCTTCAGCCCGGAGGAACAGAGGGGGAGCTCACAGCCAGCAGGAGGAAAGAAAGAGAATATAAAAAATATATAAATTTGGAATCATCTTAATTTTATTCTGTGAGTCATTATAATTATGTTATTTATTAGGGATCGACAATGTTTTTTTTTTTTTAGAGCTGATACCGATAAACTGTGAACCTTCAGGCCGAAAGCCGAAAAACTTATACCGATATTCCCTATTCACCCTAAAGAGCTCTATTAGGGTGAATAGGATCTTACACTGTCCCCTGCTGCCCTGTGTAAAGTACACACAGCAGCAGGGAGCTCACCATGGCAGCCAGGGCTTCAGTAGCATCCTGGCTGCCATGGTAACCGATCGGAGCCCCGCAATTACACTGCTGGGGACTCCGATCAGAACTGCCACTGCACCAATGAAATTATTTAGGTTGGGGAGGGGGGGGGGTCGGCTGTGGCCGATGACACCAATGACTTTAATACTGGGGAGGGGCGCACTGCGCCACCAATGATAATTAACCTTTAATACAGATACAGGAGGCTGGTTACAGCGGCACCCGCCTCCCTGTTATTGTATTAAAAATTATTGGTGGCACAGTAGCCAGGCACCTGCTGGACACTAAGGAGGAGGAGGCTGCTGCTGCCCATTCACCGAGCACACTAGCTGAGACGGCGCAGCGGTAAACCCTCCCCTGTCCCTCCTCCTGCTTTAATATTAGCCCAGACATTCATTGGTGGCAGTGGTGCGGGCAGCTTCATAGCCCGCTCATTTTATTGGGCTCTGCGGCCGGCCTCGTCATAGGAGGGAGGGATTCCCTCCCTCCCTCCTTCTCCACTGACTCTGGCCACTGAACATGGTGGCGCGTGCCAAGCGCCATGTTTTCTCATAAGCGGGCAGCGCTGGACGCATTATCGGCATATCAGCGAGGTTAGATGCCGATAACTTTGAAATCATGAATATCGGCCGATAATATCGGTAAATCCAATATTAAATGCCGTAAAAATAAATCCCAAAAGATAATGTTAAAATTGCTGTTCCTAAAAATTCTATAACTCGTCCTGCAAAATGTAATGCCTCGTACAGTTAAATTGAAGAAAAAATTAAAAAAGTATGACAGCTGAACAAGAGGGGTAAAAATGTTATAGCTAATATTCGTCATGTCTAGTGATGAGCGAACTTCATGTTTTGAAGTTCAAGTCCGGCGTTTGGCGTTCGGGTTTTTTGGCAATTCCTTTACCATGGGCCTTAACAGAATTATATGATGGAATGCCTTTAAGAGGCATTCTGTTTTGCATTCCGTTATAATAGAAGTCTATGGGCGCATAATGGATCTGTCTGGTTTCGTTATGCAAGAGAGGGCTCCTGCATTATGAAAACCAGACGGATCCATTATGCGGCCATAGACTTCTGTTATAACGGAATGCCTCTTAAAGGCACTCCGTTATTCATTCTGTCATAGAATTCCTTTATGGCCCATGATAACGGAATTGCCAGAAAACCCGAACCTAAACGCTGAACTCGAACTTCAAAACATGAAGTTCGCTCATCGTAGTCATGTCACTAAGTGTTTTTCAGTTGCACTGGTTCTGCGCCAACTATATTTACTTCAGACATGAATTAAAATAAATAGAACAAAAAGCACAAAGTCTCTGTATAGGGAATAAGTCCACTCAAGCGCTGCAAATCCAAGACGATGTGGGTAAAAGTCTGATAAGTAAAATGATAAAAGAAAGGATTGCGCTACAGGAGAGGATTCTTTTAAATGTTCCTATTATTTTCTCTTTCTTACGTTCGGAAAAATCTTCAGTTGATGGACCACATTCAATCATAACATTTTAAAACAGTTGCATGGAAACCTGAAATTCTGTGAAAAAAACGCACTAAAGCCTGCCCATCAGAGCTGGTGACGTCACCGAACACACTGCCGGGGCGGAAGCTTCCGCCCGGCAGTGTGTTATGATAAACAAAAGAGCCCTTGCCCTGCGCATGGCAAGGGAGTGCATCGGAGCATGAGATGCTCCGATGCTAGCCTCAGTGGTTGCCTGGGTGAAAATAAGGGTTGGTCCGGATTCAACCTTTAAAATTATTGCTAAGGCCCTGGCTACATATTTGGCTACAGTTATTTCCTGTGTTGTGCACCCAAGTCAAATAGGTTTTATGTATGCCTAAACAATCTAGTCTATTAAAGGAGTATTCCAGTTGTGTAAGCAATTTTTTAAACTGCACTATTGCGCTATAATACGTGTCAAAGTCTTAACCCATTGTGCTCTGCCCTACATTTGTATCTCCGAGTTGAGTACGCTGTGCGTTACCTCTATGTATTATGGTAACCCATATGGTGCATCACCTCTATACATTATGGTAACTCATGACTCCTAATACACCAGAGTCACCATAAATGAGTAACAACAACTACAGCAGTTACTACATATAACTACTTACTAGAATAAGACACCAATCCCTGTCCCTGTAATGCTGCGCTGCCTTATTTTTTGAAAAACCGCAGTTTGGTCGCTCTAACATTAGTATGCGAATGTTTTGACATTCGTCTGTGATCGCCTCAAAGAGGGGGCGGGGAGTTTGCTGCGGCGTTGCCGCGCCTCCTGTCTTCTTATTGGCTGCCCCAGGGGCTTGATCCAGAGTAGGGGAGGAGTCTCCTCCTTATATAGCGCGTGTCCTTGTGGCCACGTACGGCCACTCAGTGCTGGTAGCTGCAGCCTCTGTCACGGAGGTTAGCAGCTGGTTTGATTGTTTGTTCTTCTACCCACATTTTATGCTCCTGACGAGCCAAATATGGCAAAATAAAAGTAATGTATTTGAATTATGCTTGACTTGCGTTCACACAACAGAAGTGGTCTGTGTCAATCCAGCCCCCTGTAGTATGTGAACAGGTGCACTCAAGCTTTTCGCTTACACCCAGTTAGTCAGTGTCCCTGGATTCGTGCTCACAGGGCCGGCATTTAGGCATCTGGTTCATATTATGAACAGGTGTTCTACGTTTATGCGGCTTGCCCTAGTGAGTAGATGTTTATCAACGGATTAGTCTGTTAATTTAGTCCAGGGCCATCTAGACTGGGTGATTGAGCTGAGCACCTTGTCCATGCCACGGTGCGCACACCTGGTTGTGAACAGATAACTATAGCCTGGTTGGCGTGGTTCTGCAACCTCTGTAGTGCACATTAAGTGGATTTCCCAGTGACTGTATCCACACCTGAGCGGTACCGCAGACCGTGGTTCTCCACGTAATACCTCCGTCTGTTTCAGGGTCCGTGGATAGATCTTGGTCACTTGGAATTTTATATATTTAGTAGGTTACTTTTCCTCACAAATTTTTGTATATTTAATAAAGTATTAGTTTTATCTAATCCCCATAGCGTTCCTATCTACAGTGATTAAATTTTTGATGGTGGAACGCAAACCACTATAACCTTGTCAGTGATTTCATTCAAAGTCTTAACCCACACAGAAACGGTTTTCAGGGGTCCAGCTTTACCCTTCTATCCTACTGTTGTTCTTTGATCTGTAATCCGCTCTTACTGTCATGGCACTTTCCCTTACATCACATTATCTGGAAACAAACATTCTGACTACATTGCCCATGATTCTCTCACACTGTCCTGGGCAGAAATGGGCAGAGCTAATACGAACCCCGTCCCTGAGTGGGCATGGCTTATATGCTTCGATGTCTCTGTGCTTTACTTGAAGCCAAATGCTTACCCTGCTTATGAGGAAGTAAGCTTGGCAGAGAATAACTGTGCATGCTCGACCATGCTACACAGAAAACTTTGAATAAACAAAAGGCTGGCTGCCCAAAAAAGGTACTTTTATTACAGATAAAGGCCTCATGCACATGACCGTTGTGTGCTTTGCGGTCCACAAATTGCGGATCCGCAAAACACGGATGGCGTCTGTGTGGCGCGGATAGCCATTAATGTAACTGCCTATTCTTGTCCGCAAAACGGACAAGAATAGTGCAGGTTAATTTTTTTTTTTGCGGACCACGGAATGGAGCAACGGATGCGGACAGCACACGGAGTGCTGTCCGTGTCTTTTGCAGCCTAATTGAAGTGAATGGGTCCGCATCCAAGCCGCACATACTGCGGCTCGGATGCAGACCAAAACAACGGTCGTGTGCATGAGGCCAAAGACTAGGGGGCCATTTGCATGGTAAAACTCTGTAACATAGATACTACTTTGTGTAACCGGAATAACACTTTAATATTAGATGCTTGTATATGACTCTACAGATACCTCCAGATAATGTTGGAGATAGAGCTGTTTTCTTCATTGAATGTGCCAAGGTGTTCCCTCTTGCTCTTTGCTGTAGCTATTGAGCTCCTGGCTGTGGTTATTAGAGCATCATTCCAGTCATGGACATTTAATCCTATAGATGCTGTGGTCAAATGTGACCACCACATCTAAGTGGTGAAAATGGGAGAGCTGCATGCTCCCACTCCGGCTGGAATCGGAGAAGCTGTTATATTGCAGTGATGGGCCAGAGCCTGCTTGAGGCTCTGATGCCAATTACTGGTATTTTCCTATACAGGAAGGCAGCACTGCATTGGAATATACTGAATGCTGTATTCTGTAATGGCTAAAATACCGTTACAGAATAACTATTACTTGTCCAAAAATGCCTGTACTATTAAAATCTAAAAATATTTAAAATGGAAAAAAAAAAGCCCTCATGGGAATGAAAAGCCCAGTTACTTCGACGAAAAAATAAAGTTATGGCTCTGGCAAGTGAGGGAGCAAAAAATGAAAATGCAACAATGGAAAAACGCCATGTCAGGAAGGGGTTAAATTAACACTGTTAATGCTGTTCTGTTTTTTTTTGCTGACCGTATGCGGAACCATTCATTTCAATGGATCCGCAAAAAAAACTGAAGTTACTCTGTGTTCTTTCCGTATGTGCGTATTTCTGTTCCGCAAAAAATAGAACATGTCCAATTATAGTCCGCATTACAGATAAGGATAGTAATGTTCTATTAGGGGCCAGCTGTTCCGTTTCACAAAATACGGAATGCAAATGGACGTTATCCGTATTTTTTGCGGACCGCAAAATACATACGGTTGTGTGCATGAGCCCTGAGGAAGGGGCTCCTTCTCTGACCCCATCGGCTCCCCACACTGTGATGACAGGAAGCCGATGGCTGCTATGGCAATCCTTAGACCTTGCAAAGGCCTTAGGGGCCACCAGCTATAGAGGCCTATGAGGCCCATCCCGCAGACTGGGTCTCATAGGCAAACTATCAGTGTAATAATGATAGTTTAGTGCAGTTCAATACAACATCTATTGTACTGAACTGAAATAGGGATCAAACCCTGAACAGTTGAACTTCCATAGTGGGACAAAAAAAACTTTAAAATGTGTTTTTTAACAAGAAAAAAAAATTATGTTTCAAGTAAATAACAAGAAAAATCATGTACAATACAAAAAGAAATATCACATGATCTACCTCGTTAGGTGAACTCCGTAAAAAATAAAAAGGGTACCAAAACAGACAAGTTTTGTTACTTACAAACGGCGTAATAAAAAGCAATCAAAAAGTCCTATGTAGCCCAAAATTGAGCCACTTAAAACACCTCATCCTGCAAAAAATTAGACCCACCCCCCCTTGGGCAGATTGGCCATAGACCCTACAGGGAAATTTCCCAGTGGGCCGATGCACAGGGGGCTGCCCAAGCCCCCCTCTCTGCCGCTGGCCAGGTACATAATGAGCTCTCAGTGGTAATTAACGCTTTGAGAATCAAGTACTCATGTACCCAGCCAGTGACCGCACATGTCCTCCTGAATTCAATTATGGCCCGCATCTTACCTCCTAAGTATTTATGGGTGGTTTGGTCCTTTAAAAAAGTGTTTTTTGGAAATCTTCTTAAAAATCTCTTCAGAAATTCTAAACCATCCTAAAAAATACACTAGCATTTACGAAATGATGGCAACATAAAGTAGACATATGGTGAATGTTAATAAATTACTATTTTATTAAATATCAATGTGTGTCTTAAAAGCATAGAAATGTAAATAATTTAAAAAATTTTCAGTAAATTTTGGATTTTTTTTTTTTCAAATAAATTTAGGTAAAACATATAAATTCTAATGTACCACTAACATGAAGTATATCAAGGGAAAACATTTGCAGAATGGCTTGGATAAGTAAAAGCATTCCAAAGTTATTACCACATAAAGATTTGCTAAATTTGACCATGTCAGGAAGGTGAAAAATGTCCTGAAGGGGTTAACTGTGTGGAAAAAAGAGGAATATGCAATCCTATGGTATACGGGTCTATGCCCATATATACTTGTATAGAGAAAACCACGCACTCTCTATATGAAGTATGCAAAGTGGATTTTTTATTGTAATACACTCCAAAATTGTGCAAAAAATTAAAATAGAGAAATTGGAAGTAGATTTCCAGTTGATTGCCTGGAATCAATATCGCGGAAGTATGGTGTTTGGAGACATATGGATGGACACAGAGAGGTGCTATGAAGGGGTTAACTGTCGGAGTACCTCTCATGCTCTGTAAACCACTGGAGCAGGTAGAGAAGGCAACACCTTTTTATTATGGAGAATGTCCCTGTGCTCTATTGGTTTCTGGAACATTAAATTACCATTAAATGTACGGTATGTGGCATTATCTGGCGATGTGCAATGAAAATGAAAGGATCAAGCAAGTTGAAATACACATCTGAGCAATGACAGATGTTGGGGACAGCCGGATTGTCCTCATACCCATTAGATTGCTGGTGGATCTGACTACACAATCTAATGCGCAAAGCCAAACATGACGAAATTGTTCCAAAGGGAAACTCGCTGTTACATGCAGAGTTTGCTTTGGATTCACTGCACCTTCATCCTCTGTACATTTAGGGGATGAAATCTGTTGCATTTCTGCAAGATAATGAACATGAGTAGGGATGAGTGAATCGACTTCGGATGAAACATCCCAAGTCGATTCGCATAAAACTGCTTTCTAATACTGTACGGAGCAGGAGCTCCGTACAGTATTAGAATGTATTGGCTCCGATGAGCCGACGTTATTGCTTTGCGAAGTCTCACGAGACTTCGTGTAATAACTTCATAAATTAATTTGTACTGAAAACCATTTCCCGAATTCTGATTTGGTTACAAGTGGTACCTTGGAACCGAACCCGAGTTCGGGAAATAGTTGTTTTGCAGCCAAATCTGCAACTTTTCCTCGCTCATACCACTTTTCCGAGGTAGTAGGAGTAGGGGAAAAATGGTCTTAAAGTACAGGGGAGCTGGCATAGTTTAAATCATGTCTCATGGCCGGCTGCACCACGTGCCAAAGTTATGTAGAGGCCTGAGGCTCTACATAACTTTGGTGCATCCAGCGCAGTGGGAATAAGACCAGCGTCTAAGGCTACTTTCACACTTGCGTTTTGGCTTTCCGTTTGTGAGATCCGTTCAGGGCTCTCACAAGCGGTCCAAAACGGATCAGTTTTGCCCTAATGCATACTGAATGGAAAAGGATCCGCTCAGAATCCACAGTTTGCCTCCGATCAGTCTCTATTCCTCTCTGGAGGCGGACACCAAAACTCTGCCTGCAGCGTTTTCCTGTCCGCTTGACGAAACTGAGCCAAATAGATCCGTTTTCTCTGACACAATCTGGCACAATAGAAGTCTCCCATTGACTTTCAGTGGAGTTCATGACTGATCCGTCTTGGCTATGTTACAGATAATACAAACGGATCAGTTCATGACTGATGCATGCGGTTGTATTATTGTAACGGATCCGCTTTTGCAGATCCATGATGGATCCGCCCAAAACGCGAGTGTGAAAGTAGCCTAAATCGCCAGTCTTAATAAATGACCCCCATAGTTTGTATGTATGATCCGACATATCCTATAATGACAGCGATTTCTACTCCTGCAATATCTGTCTCTCTTAGCAGAGACTCATGCATAAAGCTAGATACAGCTGTCATTAGGCAGTAGCTTCCCACCAGCATGCAGGAGCTTGTAGCTGTTGTGTACATGAGGATTAGAGATATGAAAGTTTTTGCAGTGACTACTGGAGGTAGAAGTGGGCTAGCTGCTTGTGGCTGGTAGTAGTATTGAGGATTTGTAGTTGCCTCTACTGACTTTAAGGCTCACAAACTTTCATATTGTGTATAAACAATGAAAAAGAAGACCTGGAAAACGTCATGCGATTGTGCTGAGATTGACTAAGGGTGAACTGCTTTTGGTGCTTGGTCAATGATCACAAAACCAAGGTGGTGGACCCTTTATTGTAGGTTCTGCAGCAGGGTATATGTTGAGGCAGGGTCACATTAACACTCGGTGGCATCTCCCCTTGCTGCGATATAGGCTGACTCTCTGGCATGGAAACGGTCATACTGATGCTGGATATCCTCCTGTAGTGTGTCATGCCAAGCTTTCACCTTTGAATTACCAGATCTCTCCCCTATCTAGAATGTCCTGATGGGACAACGGATCTCCCATGCACAGCAACCAACCACCTTGACTGAACTTCAGGTCTAAGTTGAAAGAGCTTGGAATGACATATCCAGCATCTGTCATGGAATCATAGTAGCAGCCTGTATCACAGCGAGAGGAGATGCAACCCAGTATTAATATGACCCTGCCTCAATCTATACCCTTCTGCTGAACCCCAAATAAAGAGTGCACCTTCGTTGTGTTATTATTGACCAGGCACCAATAGCAATTTACACTTTGTCAATATCAGCTCAAAAGAATTACGTTTTTCAGGTGTTCTTTCTTCATTTTCTGTTAAGTGTATTTTGCCAAAAACAAAAACCAATCCTGGAAGAGAATGTAGTGGAAAAAAATACAGATCTGAAGTATGATCTTGTTAAAACAAACACCCCAAAAAAGCCCTATGTGTGACTGGACTGCTTTAACCATAGGGCAAATGTGGCAACTGCACTGGGCCCGCCAGTGGCAGGTCACGTGACTCATATCTCCCAACCATCCCGGATCCAGCAGAACAGTCCCGGATTTTGGCTGCAGTCCTTCGATCCTGGGAGGGCTGCTACATGTCTCTATTTCAACTGATTTGAACTGTCCTGAGGATGCAGAAACAGTATACAGTGGTAAAGCAGGGAGCCATCTACTCCCTGCTCCACCATTCACTGGTCCATGCTCCCTCCATCAGGCAGGTGTCATGTAGTGATGTCATCACACCTGCTGAGAAGGAGAGAGCACAAGCCAGTGTGATGATGTGCTGCATTAATTGGTGGAATGGAGCTAGGTGAGTATCATTTATTTTATTAAAACTGAAGGGGATTCATATCAGTAGTAATACGTCAGAGCAACTGGACTTCTATTTTCTCTTGAAGACATTTCTCTAGTTATCAGACTGGCTTTCTCTGTTTCACTGACTCATACAAGAACTCTCCGGCATTAAAGTGGTTGTCTCAATTCAGCAGATAGCATTTATCATGTCCACAAAGTTATTACAAGGCACTTACTAATGTATTATGAATGTCCATATTGCCTCCTTTGCTGGCTTGATTCATTTTTCAGGTGCATTATACACTGCTTGTCTCCACGGGTTATGACCACCCTGCAATCCAGCACTGGTGGCTATGCTTGCACACAATAAGGCCCCATTCACACGTCCGCAATTCTGTTACACATTTTGCGGAACGGAATTGCGGACCCATTAATTTCTATGGGGCCGCACGATGTGCAGCCCGGATATGGAATAGCGAATCCGCACATCCGGGTCCGCAATTCTATTCCCGAAAAAAATAGAACATGTCCTATTCTTGTCCACAATTGCGAACAAGAATAGGCATATTCTATTAGTGCCGGCTATGTGCGGTCCGCAAAATGCGGAACGCACATTGCCGTTGTTTGTGTTTTGCGGATCTGCAAAACACACTACGGACGTGTGAATGGAGCCTAAGAAAAAGCACCTGCCTCTCGGGCCAGGAGCGTGCATAGGCATGCATATGTGCAGAAGCTGTTTGTCAGGGACTTTATGGAGGTAAGATGTTGTTTGCAATTTGCATGAATGAAGCTATTTGGCGTGATTACCGTAAATTGCCATAGCAGAGGTATTAGAACAGCATTGTAAGTGGTAGACAATAGATGTTGCCCCCCCTTCATCACTGTTTAAGCTTGGTTTCTCCAATTTGACATAAATAGCTTCTTTCACATCACTTTTGGACCGTTCCTTCTCTGTGTCTAATATGTGAACCTTGCTGTCATCAAATTAGTGTTTTTGTCCTTAACCCCTTAAGGACGCAGGGCGTATCGGTACGCCCTATTTCCCGAGTCCTTAAGGACTCAGGGCGTACCGGTACGTCCTAGCTTGAACTCAGTATTCCGGCGCCCGAGGGGTTAAACGGAACGGGATTTCGGCTGAAATCCTTCAGCCGGCATCCTGCGACAACGCCAGGGGGGGTCATGTGACCCCCCCGTGTCGGCGATCGCAGCAAACCGCAGGTCAATTCAGACCTGCGGTTTGCTGCGCTCTTTGCAGTTTCTGATGCCCGCGGTCCCTGACCGCGGGGATCAGAAACTTTTGAGTGCCTATAATCAATATTTTTCACCCCCCCCCTGCACCCCTGCACGATTTTATGCCGGCGGGTGGTGCGGGGGGGGGGGTGTCGCATGCGGTGGGGGGGGTGCGGGAGGCGGGCGGTGCGGCAGGCGGGATCGCACATTGCTGGCACCCTGGTATAAACGGCTGACATCTGTGCAGATGTCAGCCGTTTAACCCTTTCCATACCGCGGTCCGTACGGACCGCTGTATGGAAAAAGTTAACTGTCGTCGGTCAGGGAGCTCCCTCCCTCTCCATCGGGGGGCTGCTGTGCCTTTGCAGCCCCCCGATGGAGAGGGAGAGAGCCCCCAGAGAGCCCCCCTCAGCCCTGTGCTTACCCTTCCCCGTCTGCGAAGTTCTGAGCAGACGGGGAAGGTTCCCATGGCAACAGGACGCCTGCTCAGGCGTCCTGCTGTCCATGGTGCTGAACAGATCTATGCTGAAAGCATAGATCTGTTCAGTGTAAGTAAAATACAGTATAGAACAATATATATTGTACTGTACTGTATTATACAGACATCAGACCCACTGGATCTTCCAGAACCAAGTGGGTCTGGGTCAAAAAAAAAGTTAAAAAAAGTGAAAAAAGTTAAGATAAAAAAAAAAACATTCATCACTGAATAAAAAAAATAAATAAATAAATACACTACACATATTAGGTATCGCCGCGTCCGTAACGACCTGATCTATAAAACGGTCATGTTACTTTCCCCGCACGGTGAACACCATAAAAATAAAAAAATAAAAACTATGAGAAAATTGAAATTTTGCCCACCTTACTTCCCAAAAAAGGTAATAAAAGTGATCAAAAAAAGTCACATGTACGCCAAAATAGTACCAATCAAACCGTCATCTCATCCCGCAAAAATCATACCTTACCCAAGATAATCGCCCAAAAACTGAAAAAAACTATGGCTCTCAGACTAAAGAAACACTAAAACATGATTTTTTTTGTTTCAAAAATGAAATCATTGTGTAAAACTTACATAAATAAAAATAAAGTATACATATTAGGTATCGCCGCGTCCGTATCGACCGGCTCTATAAGAATATCACATGATCTAACCCCTCAGGTGACCACCGTAAAAAATAAAAAATAAAAACGGTGTAAAAAAAGCCATTTTTTGTCATCTTACGTCACAAAAAGTGTAATAACAAGCGACCAAAAAGTCATATGCACCCCAAAATAGTGCCAATTAAACCGTCATCTCATCCCGCAAAAAATGAGACCCTACTCAAGATAATCGCCCAAACTGAAAAAACTATGGCTCTTAGACTATGGAGACACTAAAACTTTTTTTGGTTTTAAAAATGAAGTTATTGTATAAAAACTTAAATAAATAAAAAAAGGTATACATATTAGGTATCACCGCGTCCGTGACAACCTGCTCTATAAAATTACCACATGATCTAACCTGTCAGATGAATGTTGTAAATAACAAAAAAAAAAAAAACGTGCCAAAAATGCTATTTCTTGTTACCTTGCCGCACAAAAAGTGTAATATAGAGCAACCAAAAATCATATGTACCCTAAACTAGTACCAACAAAGCTGCCACCTTATTCCGTACTTTCTAAAATGGGGTCACTTTTTTGGAGTTTCTACTCTAGGGGTGCATCAGGGGGGCTTCAAATGGGACATGGTGTCAAAAAAACCAGTCCAGCAAAACCTGCCTTCCAAAAACCGTTATGGCATTCCTTTCCTTCTGCGCCCTGCCGTGTGCCCGTACAGCGGTTTACGACCACATATGGGGTGTTTCTGTAAACTACAGAATAAGGGCCATAAATAATGAGTTTTGTTTGGCTGTTAACCCTTGCTTTGTTACTGGAAAAAAAATATTAAAATGGAAAATCTGCCAAAAAAGTGAAATTTTTTAATTGTATCTCTATTTTCCATTAAATCTTGTGCAACACCTAAAGGGTTAACAAAGTTTGTAAAATCAGTTTTGAATACCTTGAGGGGTGTAGTTTCTTAGATGGGGTCACTTTTATGGAGTTTCTACTCTAGGGGTGCATCAGGGGGCTTCAAATGGGACATGGTGTAAAAAAAAACAGTCCAGCAAAATCTGGCTTCCAAAAACCATACGGCGCACCTTTCACTCTACGCCCCGCTGTGTGGCCGTACAGTAGTTTACGGCCACATATGGGGTGTTTCTGTAAACGGCAGAGTCAGGGCAATAAAGATACAGTCTTGTTTGGCTGTTAACCCTTGCTTTGTTAGTGGAAAAAATGGGTTAAAATGGAAAATTAGGCAAAAAAAATGAAATTCTCAAATTTCATCCCCATTTGCCAATAACTCTTGTGCAACACCTAAAGGGTTAACAAAGTTTGTAAAATCAGTTTTGAATACCTTGAGGGGTGTAGTTTCTTAGATGGGGTCACTTTTATGGAGTTTCTACTCTAGGGGTGCATCAGGGGGCTTCAAATGGGACATGGTGTCAAAAAAACAGTCCAGCAAAATCAGCCCTCCAAAAACCAAACGGCGCACCTTTCACTCTACGCCCTACTGTGTGCCCGTACAGTAGTTTACGGCCACATATGGGGTGTTTCTGTAAACGGCAGAGTCAGGGCAATAAAGATACAGTCTTGTTTAGCTGTTAACCCTTGCTTTGTTAGTGGAAAAAATGGGTTAAAATGGAAAATTAGGCAAAAAAATGAAATTCTCAAATTTCATCCCCATTTGCCAATAACTCTTGTGCAATACCTAAAGGGTTAACAAAGCTTGTAAAATCAGTTTTGAATACCTTGAGGGGTGTAGTTTATAGAATGGGGTAATTTTTGGGCGGTTTCTATTATGTAAGCCTCGCAAAGTGACTTCAGACCTGTAGTGGTCCCTAAAAATTTGGTTTTTGTAAATTTCTGAAAAATTTCAAGATTTGCTTCTAAACTTCTAAGCCTTATAACATCCCCAAAAAATAAAATATCAATCCCAAAATGCTACAAACATGAAGTAGACATATGGGGATGTAAAGTCATCAAAATTTTTGGGGGTATTACTATGTATTACAGAAGTAGAGAAACTGAAACTTTGAAATTTGCAAATTTTTCAAAATTTTTGGTAAATATGGTATTTTTTTATGCAAAAAAATTAACTTTTTTGACCCAATTTTAGCAGTGTCATGAAGTACAATATGTGACGAAAAAAAACAATCTCAGAACGGCCTGGATAAGTCAAAGCGTTTTAAAGTTATCAGCACTTAAAGTGACACTGGTCAGATTTGCAAAAAATGGCCAAGTCCTTAAGGTGAAATAGGGCTGAGTCCTTAAGGGGTTAAAGGGAATGTGTCCCTGAACATTTTTCCTGCATATACATATTTTTTTTTTTTTGTTTCTGCATTTTTACGTATTTTTAAATGACTGTATTTTTTGCCCTTATACGACGCACCTAAGGTTTTAGGAGGAAAATAAGAAGAAAATTTTTTTTCATTAAAGGGAACCTGTCACCTCCCAAAAACAACCCAAGCCGCCAGCAGTAGCTGCGTGTAGCCAGCAGCGTGTTTCTGATGATGCCTTTCTTCCTGATGGCAGATGCAGCCAGCAAAAGTACTGAAAACGTTGTTTTATCCCCTGCCCGGCGCGCTTCTCCACACATGCTTGAAGTCAAGGAGGCAGTGCCCTCCCTGCTTTAAGTCACGGTAACCACGCCCCCTTTCCTGTGACTGCAAAGGCAGCTGAACTCTCGTGCATGAGCGCTGTCAGTCACAGGGAAGTGGGCGTGGTTATTGTAACTTGAAGCAAGGAGGCCGCTGCCTCCTTGACTTCAAGCATGTGTGGAGAAGCGCCGGGCAGGGGATAAAACAACGTTTTCAGTACTTGTGATGCATCTGCCTTCAGGAAGAAAGGCTTTATCAGAAACACGCTGCTGGCTACACGCAGGTACTGCTGGCAGCTTGGGGTGGTTTGGGGAGGTGACAGGTTCCCTTTAACCCCTTAACCACTTGCCATCTGGGCCATTTGCCCCCTTCATGACCAGGCCTAATTTTGCAAAACTGACATATCTCACTTTATGTGGTAATAACTTTGGAACGCCTTTACTTATCCAAGTCGTTCAGAGATTGTTTTCTCGTGACACATTGTACTTCATGATAGTCATAAATCTGAGTCAATATATTTCACCTTTATTTATGAAAAAAATCTAAATTTACCCAAAATTTAGAAAAATTAGCAATTTTCTAAATTTCAATTTCTCTGCTTTTAAAACAGAAAGTGATACCTCATAAAATATTTATTACTTAACATTCCCCATATGTCTACTTTATGTTGGCATCATTTTGGAAATGTCATTTTATTTTTTTAGGACGTTAGAAGTTTAGAAGCAATTCTTCAAATTTTTAAGAAAATTGCCAAAACCCACTTTTTAAGGACCAGTTCAGGTCTGAAGTCACTTTGTGGGTGCCTACATAGTGGATACCCCCATAAATGACCCCATTGTAGAAACTACACCCCTTAAGTTACTTAAAACCGATTTTACAAACTTTGTTAACCCTTTAGGCGTTCCACAAGAATTAAAGGAAAATGGAGATCAAATTTTAAAATTTCACTTTTTTGGCAGATTTTACATTTTAATCCAATTTTTTCTTTAACACATCGATGGTTAACAGCCAAACAAAACTCAATATTTATTACCCGGATTCTGCTGTTTACAGAAACACCCCACATGTGGTCATAAACTGCTGTATGGGCACACGGCAGGGGCAGAAGAAAAGGAACTCCACAAGGTTTTTAGATGCCATGTCCCATTTGAAGCCCCCTGATGCACCCTTACAGTAGAAACTCCCAAGAAGTGATCCCATTTTGGAAACTAGGGGATAAGGTGCCAGTTTTATTGGTACTATTTTTGGGTACATATGATTTTTTGATCATTAATTATAACACTTTATGGGGCAAGGTGACCAAAAAATTGGTTGTTTTAGCACAGTTTCTATTTATTTATTTTTACAGCGTTCACCTGAGGGGTTCAGTCAAGTGACATTTTTATAGAGCAGATTGTTATGGACGTGGCGATACCTAATATGTATACTTTTTCTTATTTATTAAAGTTTTACACAATAATAGCATTTTTGAAACAAAAAAATAATGTTTTAATGTGTCCATGTTCTGAGAGATTTTCTTATGTAGGGGCTCATTTTTTGCGGGATGAGGTGACTGTTTTATTGGTACAATTTTGTGGGACATACGCGTTTTTGATCACTTGGTGTTGCACTTTTTGTGATGTAAGGTGACAAAAATTGCTTGTTTTGACACATAATTATTATTTTTTTTTTACGGTGTTCACCTTTTTATTTGTTTCACTTTAACACAATAATAGCATTTTTGAAACCAAAAAAATGATGTTTTAGTGTCTCCATGTTCTAAGAGCTATAGTTTTTTTATTTTTTGAGAGATTTTCTTATGTAGGGGCTCATTTTTTGCAGGATGAGGTGACGGTTTTATTGGTACCATTTTGTGGGACATACTCCTTTTTGATCACTTGGTGTTGCACTTTTTGTGATGTAAGGTGACAAAAATTGCTCGTTTTGACACCGTTTTTTTTTTTTTTTTTTTTTACGGTGTTCACCCGAGGGGTTAGGTCATGTGATATTTTTATAGAGCTGTTTTTTACGGACGCGGCAATACCAAATATGTCTATTTTATTTTTTACTTTTTTTTTTATTCCTTACTTTTTTTCTTACATGTGAAACCTTTTTTTTAATTTATTTTTTTCAACACTTTATTATTTTTTATTTTTTTTTACACTTTTCGTCCCCCATAAGTTCATACAAGACCTCTGGGGGACATTTACTTCACTTTTTCTTTTATTTTTTTTCACTGTTGATTTCTCCTGTAACTGGGGCTGACATTGTTTATACCATGTCCCATTTGAAGCCCCCAGTTGCACCCCTAGAATAGAAATTTCAAAAAAGTGACTCCATCTAATCAAGTACACCCCTCAAGGTATTCAAAACTGGGTTTACAAACTTTGTTAACCCTTTAGGTGTTCCACAAGAGTTAATGGCAGATGGAGAAACAATTTTAACATTTCTATTTTTTGGAAAATTTTCCATTTTAACCCTTACTTTATTACTGGAAAAAATGGGTTAACAACCAAACAAAACTCAATAGGGGTTGCCCTGATTCTGTAGTTTGCAGAAACACCCCATATGTGGTCGTAAACTACTATTTGGCTAAACGGCAGGACATAAAAGAAGGGGAACGCCATATGGTTTTTGGAAGGCAGATTTTGCTGGACTGGTTTATTTACACCATGTACCCTTTCAAGCCCCCTGATGCACCCCTAGAGTAGAAACTCCATAAAAGTGACCCCATCTAGGAAACTACAGGATAAGGTGGTTGCTGTTTTGGGACTATTTTAGGGTAAATATGATTTTTGGTTGCTCTATATTACACTTTTTTGAGACAAGGTAACAAAAATTTTGAATTCTAAAATTGTTTCTACATTCGCTATTTAGTTTTGTGGAACACCTAAAGTGTTAACAAAGTTTGTAAAGTAACTTTTGAATACCTTGAGGGGTGTAGTTTCTTAGATGGGGTCACTTTTTTGGAGTTTCTAGTCTAGGCTACATCAGGGGGGGGGCTTTTAATGGGACAGGGTTACATGTTACTTTTATAGAGAAGATTTTTACGGACTCGGCGATGCCCAATATGTATGGCTCTCAGACTTTGGAGACACTAAGCAGGCATCCTTAAACTGCGGCCCTCCAGATATTGTAAAACTACAATTCCCACCATGCCCTGCTGATGGCTGTAGGTTGTCTGGACATGCTGGGAGTTATAGTTTTACAACATCTGGAGGGCCGCAGTTTGAGGATGCCTGCACTAAAACTAATATTTTTTTGGGGGGAAAAAATTGTTTCCGTGTCTCCAAAGTCTGAGAGCCATAGTTTTTTATGTTCTCTAGGGGACTGTTGGGGATTATAAAAATGTAGTACTCCATGGAAGTGTGATACTCCCTGAAGCAATCGATAACGCAGAGGCCGGATGATCGGGGCACGTGTCGCACTGAGTGGTGGTGTCCTTCCGTATCCCCCTCCTGTGACACACTCTGCACTTTTTTGGGGTTCGTCCCTTCTTTCCAGTATGGGGGACCACACCTGGAAAATGTTGGCCAGGGACGATCCGGACGCCTCTAGTTCCCGAGGTACTCCGGCCTGCTCTTTCCCAGTCCGAAAAGATCAGGTCCTACGGGACTGCCTCATAGAATTGGAGGAATGTCCCTGTGCTGCCAGCGCTTTGGGATAGTACAAAAGAGTTGTACATAGCAAGCTGCACCAAGTAGACCGCAACTTTTTTGTACCATGCCCGGGTTTTGCGCATGGCATTATATGGCTTGAGGACTTGATCAGAGAGATCAACTCCTCCCATATACCGATTGTAGTCGACGATACAATCGGGCTTGAGGACCGTTGCCGCGGTACCTCGCACAGAGACGGGGGTGGTGCTGTTACCGTGGATTGTGGACAGCATAAGGACATCCCTCTTATCTTTATACCTGACCAGCAACAGGTTTCCACTGGTAAGGGCACGGCTCTCACCCCTGGGGATAGGTACCTGGAGGGGGTAGGCAGGGAGGCCGCGTTGATTTTTCCGCACAGTCCCACAAGCGAACGTGGATCTGGCAGCAAGGGACCTGAACAAGGGAATGCTAGTATAAAAGTTATCCACGTAAAGGTGGTAACCCTTATCTAGCAGTGGGTACATATGGTCCCACACGAGTTTCCCACTAACACCCAGAGTGGGGGGACATTCTGGGGGTTGAATACGGGAATCTCGCCCCTCGTACACACGAAATTTGTAAGTGTACCCTGAGGTACTCTCACAAATTTTGTATAGCTTCACCCCATACCTCGCCCACTTAGTGGGAATGTATTGGCGGAAACTGAGTCTCCCCTTGAACGCAACGAGAGACTCCTCAACCGCGACCTCCCTTCCAGGTACGTAGGCCTGCTCAAATTTGGCCCCGAAGTGATCGATGACCGGCCGTATCTTATACAGACGGTCATGGGCAGGATCACCTCGGGGGGGGACATGCTGCAATATCGGAATAATGCAGACATTTCCGGATGGCCTCAAACCGGGGACGTGTCATGGCCATACTGTAAAGTGGGGTCTGGTAGAGGATGTCCCCACTCCAGTATTGCCTGACACTGGGTTTTTGCACTAGACTCATATGCAGCACGAGGCCCCAAAATGTCCTCATCTCGGCTGCACTGTCCGGCATCCAGCCACCGGGTCTAGCCAAAAATGAGCCCGGGTGCTGAGCAACGAACTGTTGGGCGTACAGGTTCGTCTGCTCCACCATCAGATTCACAAATGGGTTACTGAAAAAAAAACACTAAAAAAGTCCATTTCAGTAAACCCCACTGTGGGAATCTGGATTCCTGGATTGCCAACAAAATCCGGAATCTCGGGCTGAAAATCCACTGGGGGACACCAGCTAAGTTCACCGGCAGGGGGCTCCGGTGGGCTTATTTGGTGGGCCGGGAAACCAGTACGAGCCCCAGGACCGCTCTTACTAGGGTGGGCCACAGGGTCCCTAGCATGTGTGGCCCCTGGCTCCGCCTGGCAGCGTCTCCGCCGCCTTGGGGGCTCATCGTCATCAGATGATGATGAGGAGGATGCGGATGACAAGAGGAACGTGGGGTCATCCTCATCCTCACTGGGGCTGGTGGTGGGGGGGGCAAGTGGCAGGGGGGGGGGTCTAGGGTCTGAAAGCTGAAACAAAAAAAAAGTTTAGAATAAAAGTGCTTTTCTTTTTTTTTTTTTCCTAACTAACTTTTCCCTTCTTTCCCTGCCTAACGGTGCCTCTCCCTCACTGACCCTAACCTACCTGGAGGGCGATGGGTGCAGGAGGGTGATGGATGCCGATTAGGGCGGGACTCAGGAGCGAGGTGAGGATGGTGCTGCAGGATGCTCGTGCAGAACAGGAAGAGGAGGGGAGAGAGGAGCGCAGGAAGTTTGAATCTCGCGCCTCTCTCCCCTGCACCAATCAGCACCCTGGACAGCAGGCATCAGCACCATGGCCAGCACCGCCTCTCCAAATCTTCGTACTGCGATTGGTGGTGTGTAATAACGCCACCGATCGCAGTCTTTTTCCGGTTCATCGGGTCACCGGAGACCCGAATGGACCGGAAACGCAGCAAACCGCAGGTCTGAATTGACCTGCGGTTTTCTGCGATCGCCGATACGGGGGGGTCACATGACCCCCCCTGGCGTTGTGACAGGATGCCGGCTGAATGATTTCAGCCGGCATCCTGTTCGGATTAACCCCCGCGGCGCCGCAATCGCGATTTAAACTTAGGACGTACCGGTACGCCCTGAGTCCTTAAGGATTCGGGAAATAGGGCGTATCGGTACGCCCTAAGTCCTTAAGGGGTTAAGGACCTCCTCTGCACAAGTATGCTGGAAATCCATTCTTTAAACATGGCACCTGCTCAGAACCTTAGCGGGCTTTGTAGCTGCCGGGTTTCTGCTGTTTTTACACAGCATACACCCAAACGGGACAAACCATGACATCTGATGGGTTAAATGTCTGTGATCTGCATTATCTCCAATAACAGACATTTAACCCCTCAGATGCCGTGGTCAATTGCTAGCATGGCATCTGAGTAGTCCTTCCTCTGGATTGCAAAACTCAAGCTCAACACCCGAACAGCTCCCCAACGCTGAGATCGAGGGAACCATTCGGTTGTTATCGAAGTCTCGGCCCTCTGAAGGATCCGAGGCCTGACACAGCGATGTTCCTATGGAGCCATGGCTGTTAGGAAGACAGTGAACCTACCTTAGACTGCAATGTTTCATCATTGCAATCTATGGGAGAAGTGATGTTCAAAGTCTCCTATGGGGGACTTCAAGTGTTAAAAAAAAGGTATTTAAAGTTGTTAAAAAAAATATATAAAAATTCAAATCACTCCCTTATATTAATAAAGATCATAAGTATCACTGCATCCTAAAACGCTCGTACTATTAAAATATAAGCATATTTATCCCATACTGTGAACAAAATAGATTTACCTTCAAAATAAAATTGAATAAAAAGTGATGAAAAAGTCATACTACATTTCTACTACATTGTATGCAATATAAAATGGTGACACGAGAAAGTACAACTTGCCACACAAAAAACAAGTCCCTCATCTGGCTGTATGAACAGAAAAATTAAAAAGTTATGGCTCTGGGAGAACGAAAAACTAAAAAACTGAAAATTGTTGGGTACTTAAGGGGTTAATATAGGTATAGACATGGAAATTTTAAAAATAACACCACCAAAAAGTCTTTACAAAAATGTTTAACATAAAGATATGATTTAAACAATAGGCCATTTTCTGATGACACATTCCCTTTATGCCTCTTTCACACTGACGTGTGTGACTCGTGCCTGTGCTGCGGGCCGCAATGCACGATCGCCGGCCGTAGGTCAGCCGCATCGGATCGCGGACCCATTCACTTTAATGGGTCCGCGATCCGCCCGTTCCGCTAAAAGATAGGACATGTTCTATCTTTTTGCGGAACGGAAGTACCAGACGTAACCCCACGGAAGCACTCCGTAGTGCTTCCGAAGGGTCCCGCCCCGTGCGGCCGTTCCGCGATTCCGGATTTGCGGACCAATTGAAGTGAATGGGTCCGCATCCGTGATGCGGAATGCACACGGAACTGTGGCCGTGTATTGCGGGCCGCAATACGGCCACGGATCACACACGTCAGTGTGAAAGAGGCCTTAAGATGCAAGTACAAAGCTGAGTCTTGAGCACAGGTTTTGGCTCTTCTGTGCTGGGCCATACACTGGTGTAGCTGCTGTTTTGTTTCCCTGATTTACAAGAGTATCTCCCAGCACAGAAGATCCAACACCTGCGGTCACAGCTCAGCTATGTACTTACATCTTAAAGGGGTCTTCCGGTTACCATAAATATAACTTGTGTTTTAGACTAAATCATTATCAATAATTACCTTATATAATGTTAATTTCAGATATTTACTGTTCAGTAGTTATAAAATTAGTTTTCTTCCTTTGCTACCCACTGTGTTTCCTCATAAATTACCATGGCATCGTCCTGTAGTTCTGAGCCTTTGTTAGGTCGAGCATGCTCAGTGTGTTGCTATCAGTTCTCTAGCTAAATGTCTTGTGAAACAAAGGGAGTGTTAGTGTGCTGGGGATTAGAGTAGAGGGGGCGTGACTGCACTGTATGTCAGGCAGCCAATCAGTAAACATCAACATTCACAGCAGGAAAGCTAGGGATTGTGGGCATTGTAGTTTTGTGAGGGAAGGTCAGGCGCCATGATACTCTCAGTGTGTTTCAGGCTTACACAGGAGCTAGACAAATGGATTGCAAGTTAAATTGAAACTCTGGTTATATGTAAAAGTATGGGTTCTGGTTGGGTCACAGCTTTCAGCCTTAATGCAGTTTTTCAAAAATTAAGTTACTTTACCGGAATACCCCATTAAAGATAAAGGACACTGGATTTATAACAGCGAGGTTCAAATAATAGACACAGACTAGGACTGGTTCAAAAGAGGTTTGAAAGAAAACACTTTATGTGATTATTGGAGAAACCAAGGTGGAAGCTTGTGTCTTAGGCTACTTTCACACTAGCGTTCGGGTGTCCGCTTGTGAGCTCCGTTTGAAGGGGCTCGCAAGCGGCCCCGAACGCATCCGTACAGCCCCATTGTATTCTGAGTGGACGCGGATCCGCTCAGAATGCATCAGTCTGGCAGCGTTCAGCCTCCGCTCCGCTCAGCAAGCGGACACCTGAACGCTGCTTGCAGCGTTCGGGTGTCCGCCTGGCCGTGCGGAGGCAAGCGGATCCGTCCAGACTTACAATGTAAGTCAATGGGGACGGATCCGTTTGAAGATGACACAATATGGCTCAATCTTCAAACGGATCCGTCCCCCATTGACTTTCAATGTTAAGTCTGGACGGATCCGTCTGAAGCTACTTTTACACTTAGAAATTTTTCTACAATATAATGCAGATGGATCCGTTCTGAACGGATCCCAAGTCTGCATTATATGAGCGGATCCGTCTGAGCAGACATCAGACGGACCCGCTCTGAACGGTAGTGTGAAAGTAGCCTTACCTGATGTCCAAGCTCTAGCTGAATGTTGAGTGCAGTCTTCTGATGGAGCTATGGGACACATGTGAGCCTCTTACTATGTGGAAGGTTGACAATTGCTTTGGAAGATACTCAGAAAAAACACCTACATTGTTTCACACAAACACATTTCATAATTCCTATCATTTTGGAGAATGAACATAGAGGAAGGTGACTGCACTTCTGAAGTAAGAACAAATATTTCAGATAATCCTACCAGCCAGGTTGTAAGCAGTTTCTTTAGGCAAAGTTTCTGTTTTGCATTACCTGCTGTAGGTTTTATTAAAACTGCGATTTATCTGCTAAACATTTTTACAGAAACATGCAGGAAAATGTTTAACTTCAACATTGATTTCAAATGGATTTTGCATCACTTGGCTTCAGTTAGTCTTCATTCTATCAGGTTTCAATTGGTTTTGTTTTACGCTTAAAGAATAGCGTAAACTGCTATGCTATTCTACGTAGTAAAAAATAAAAAGCAGAAACTTGGCGGTTCCTATTATTCTGTGTCCAATCTATTATGCTTGTAAAAAGGAAGAAATTGGAAGCCTTGAGACCAGTGTGACCAGAAGCCTAAAAAATATTGGATGGATCCAGCGAGTAAAATCAATAATTCTTTATTCTATGGTGGCAGACTGACGCGTTTTGACCAATAAGGTATTAATGATAGACTCTATATTTTACTGGCTGGATCCATCCAATATTTATTTTTTTAAGGATTATCGTTTGATGTGAACACACTTCCAGGATCGTGCTTGAGAAGACTAATTAAAGGTATTCCACCTGAGAGCTGGACTTCATTCACCATTTTCATTAACCTGCTTTAGTTTGATACAATATTGCATACAATGTTCTAGAACATAACTTAATGATTGATCTTCGTATTTCATTTTTAGCTTCAAGTTTTAGATAAAAGACAATTGGCTTTAAATTATTCGGTAAGTTTTGCAGTAGTTCTTATTTAGCCAGCCTTATTACATTGTACTTTTTACTCTTTAATTGTAATGCAAGACAACAAATTAACATTTTCTAGGAGACATTCAAGATCTTATCCCGGGAAGAAGCAACCATAGTGTTGAACTTAACACAGCAGCTGAGTGACCAACTTGAGCAATATTTTTTGAAATACAAAGGACTTGATGTAAGTAAATTCTGCTATTTCTTTTTTGCATTCTTTTATGGAGTTCATTGCGTAGTTAAAGTGAAATAATAACCATTTTCAGAGGTGGCAATACCAATTTTATCTTTTTATTTGTGAAAATGATAAAGGTCGTTTTTTATGATTTTTTATTTAATCATTTTAAAAATGTACTTATCTCAAGCATACAACTGACTAATGTGCATGAAAGCCCTCATGCACATAAGACTATTTTGGGCCAAACCGGCCATTTTCAGGGGAGTTGAGAGATATAGTTGTTGGACGAACAGCCAGTGGAGAGCTATGAGCAGACTAAAGGGGTTTTCTGAGTACCAGATATTGATGACCTATTCTCAGTATCAGATTGATGGGGGTCCAACACTCAGCAACCTCACCGATTAGGCTGTTTTCAGTAGTCGCCCAGAGCCAGACAAAGCACAGTGGACGGGGCCCATAAGCAGAATGCTCCATCTGCTATATGGTGGCCATTCGGAGTTCCTGCAGCCCAAGTAAGGTAGGTTATCAATATCTATAACCCAGAAAACCTCTTTAAGACTAATAGGGGACTATATTTGCACTTCTATCATTTCATCTGTTGTTGATGAGAGAGTGTTCCTTCCTGACAATTGCCTGCTTGTCAGTGAAGGAGAATGCTGTATTTACATACATTGATCTCCTCCACAGTATGGGAATGAGTGATCACTAATGCCATTATTTGTCCCCATACATAATCATTGTTTGCCAGCAGTAGAGTGCTATTTAGATGGTATGTTCTGCTGTCCACACGAATGATTCTGTTACTGAATGTCGTTCATCACGTAATCTGTGGCACCTTTACACTGGCAGAATATCAGATGCTGCCTGCCAAGTAGTGTTAATTGCAAACATTACTTATGGCTGCTAACACTCATGTAATAGTACCCTTACAAACGATAGTTGCAAAGGTTAATTTAAAAAAAAAATATGAACATGAGAATTATTTGCTTTGAAGTCACTATGTGACTACATATTGAACATTTGTGTTTTTCTCAGTCTCATTTATTTATCTACTAAATACTATCAATACACAGTTCACTGACCGGTAACTTTTACATTTACAGTTTCTGGATTCCACAATGCCAGACAGTATCTCTACAAAACCCACAACAGAACCAAAAGTAGGTATTAAAGTAAAAGTTCACATTCTACAGTTTAAGGGAACTGTCTCACTTCAACAAATGGCATTTAACATGTAGACAGAGTTACCGTAATACAAGGCACTTACTAATGTATTGTGATTGTCCATATTGCCTCCTTTGTTGGCTTCATTAATTTTTCCATCACAGTATACATTGCTCGTATCCAGGGGTTGCGACCACCCTGCAGTACAGCTGTGGTGGACGTGCTTGCACACTATAGGAAAAAGCACCGGCCTGTGCCCATTTCTGTGGTCCGCTTTTTCGCATTGTACACTGCTGGCTGTGCGCACTGTATAATATGATTAAAACAATGAATCAAACCAGCAAAGGAGGCAATATGGACAATCGCAATATATTAGTAAGTGCCTTGTATTTGTCTACATGACAAATGCAATTTGCTGAAGTGAGACAACCCCTTTAAGGGTTCATACATGAGTGATTTCTTCATGTATGGGTGCTGTCTGTGTTTAAAACTACAAGCACCCGCAGTGAAAACTGACCAATTAAGGTCAATGGGGTTAGAATGCTCTGCATGGCGAAAAAGAAAAATAGCATGTTCTATATTTAGCAATTTTCATTCAGGGCATTCAAGTCAACGAGTCAGTGAAAAACATTGAAGGACGATCAGTTTTTCTGGTGGCTCCCTAAAAATGCTGTGTGTTATTCTTCATTTTTTCCCCCTCTGGCTGAAAACTCATGACACCAGCATAGAAAGAGTGCAAGAACTTGCATCAAACTGAAGCAAAACGGAGTGAATTTTTTTTTCAGTTTAAAATTGCTTGCGTGCATGAGCCCTAACTTTACATGAAATGTTGAGTAACTTGATTTTGTATTACAATGTACCTTTTTATCCATTCACATTCAGTGGAGCCTTAAAATGTTCAAATCTGTGTAGATACACTATGTATGTGTGTACAATTAGTATATTAATCTGTATTATACATCAATATACTTTGCATGTTTGCTTGTTTTTCTAGGATCTTCCTCCAATTCATCATGAAAACCCACATCCTATAAGTGCTGCAGACCCAGGTAGATTTAATTAAATGTTATTCTAACATAGTAATTGCCCTTTTTATGTATGTAATATAAGCCAGTTATAGTCTTAAACCTATTATTCTATAATGTTTTATTTTGTGTTTTAAAGGTTTGAATAAGGAGATGCAGTGGCATGCAGAAAAGCCATCTTCTTCTTCTTCTGTTTTTTGGACTGATTGTGCTTCAGAAGATACCAGGGGGATGAAACGCAAACCTGAGATGCATGAAGATGTTTCTCATGATTGTGATGTTCGTCCAGAAAGCAGCTCTGCCTCTGGTATGTTTTTATACATATGTATTTGCTATCATTTTTGTTTCTTACAGCAAAACTTTTTCTGTATGTGCTCAATATTGTATATCCCTCCTTATAATTATCAGCATGGACACGTTCATGTAATTTCACATTTAAAAGACTGCTCAAGTTACATGAGCCAGTTTAACGTTTTCAAGAACATTGCCTCATGATAGCACCACACCTTTAAGTTTAGGAACACAGAAAACGAAAAAAAAAAAAAACTGCTCTTCCTCCTTTCATCTCCTCTTGATATTGTTATAATGAATACTGAGAACTCTTCTCTTTGTGTCCCAGCAGCTCGACCATGCCCTCCCCTCCTACTTATTGGCTTGTGTTTGGCTGTAAGAGCTGTCTGGAGCAGCAGTCTTCCTCTTCTGTCCTGTCCAAAGTAGGACAAAGAGTTTACTATCCCCCATCCACTTTGCTAAGGTTCCCCTATTTTACATTTTTCAGTACTTTAAAGGGGCGCTGTCTTGAGGTAAAATTGGAATTGGTACTTGCCACTAATTCAGCTTCTAGTCTGCTTCAGAGCAGCACCTGCAAAATGTATCCTACATTTATTTTGTTGCCATTCAATTCAGTGGAATTTCTCAAGTAATTATCTAAAACTCACCGAAAGTGGCTGTTAGGTGATCAGAGTCTAGTATAGTACTGCCACTAGACTTCCTGGAAACAGATTTGTTGGTGAGGGTCTATCTGCAGTGTATGTCGAGTATTTCCCGTAGTACACTGCTCAAAAAAATAAAGGGAACACAAAAATAACACATCCTAGATCTGAATTAATTAAATATTCTTCTGAAATACTTTGTTCTTTACATAGTTGAATGTGCTGACAACAAAATCACACAAAAATAAAAAAATGGAAATCAAATTTTCAACCCATGGAGGTCTGGATTCGGAGTCACCCTCAAAATTAAAGTGGAAAAACACACTACAGGCTGATCCAACTTTGATGTAATGTCCTTAAAACAAGTCAAAATGAGGCTCAGTACTGTGTGCGGCCTCCACGTGCCTGTATGACCTCCCTACAACGCCTGTGCATGCTCCTGATGAGGTGGCGGACGATCTCCTGAGGGATTTCCTCCCAGACCTGGACTAAAGCATCTGCCAACTCCTGGACAGTCTGTGGTGCAACGTGACGTTGGTGGATAGAGTGAGACATGATGTCCAAGATGTGCTCAACTGGATTCAGGTCTGGGGAACGGGCGGGCCAGTCCATAGCATCAATGCCTTCGTCTTGCAGGAACTGCTGACACACTCCAGCCACATGAGGTCCAGCATTGTCTTGCATTAGGAGGAACCCAGGGCCAACAGCACCAGCATATGGTCTCACAAGGGGTCTGAGGATCTCATCTCGGTACCTAATGGCAGTCAGGCTACATCTGGCGAGCACATGGAGGGCTGTGCGGCCCTCCAAAGAAATTCCACCCCACACCATTACTGACCCAATGCCAAACCGGTCATGCTGGAGGATGTTGCAGGCAGCAGAATGTTCTCCACAGCGTCTCAAGGCTCTGTCACGTCTGTCACATGTGCTCAGTGTGAACCTGCTTTCATCTGTGAAGAGCACAGGGCGCCAGTGGCGAATTTGCCAATCTTGGTGTTCTCTGGCAAATGCCAAACGTCCTGCACGGTGTTGGGCTGTAAGCACAACCCCCACCTGTGGACGTCGGGCCCTCATATCACCCTCATGGAGTCAGTTTCTGACCGTTTGAGCAGACACATGCACATTTGTGGCCTGCTAGAGGTCATTTTGCAGGGCTCTGGCAGTGCTCCTCCTGTTCCTCCTTGCACAAAGGCGGAGGTAGCGGTCCTGCTGCTGGGTTGTTGCCCTCCTACGGCCTCCTCCGCGTCTTCCGATGTACTGGCCTGTCTCCTGGTAGCGCCTCCATGCTCTGGACACTACGCTGACAGACACAGCAAACCTTCTTGCCACAGCTTGCATTGATGTGCCATCCTGGATAAGCTGCACTAACTGAGCCACTTGTGTGGGTTGTAGACTCCGGCTCATGCTACCACTAGAGTGAAAGCACCGCCTGCATTCAAAAGTGACCAAAACATCAGCCAGGAAGCATAGGAACTGAGAAGTGGTCTGTGATCACCACCTGCAGAACCACTCCTTTATTGGGGGTGTCTTGCTAATTGCCTATAATTTCCACCTGTTGTCTATCCCATTTGCACAACAGTATGTGAAATTGATTGTCACTCAGTGTTGCTTCCTAAGTGGACAGTTTGATTTCACAGAATTGTGATTGACTTGGAGTTACATTGTGTTGTTTAAGTGTTCCCTTTATTTTTTTGAGCAGTGTATTTTTCAAATGGATGCCTCTAACATATGTAGTTGTATAGGCATACAGTGTCTTATATCACCCATAGGCTTCTATGTTAACACAATGTATACTGTGATACTTTTATTTATTTTATTTTTTTTAAGCCGACTCTGGATAGACTGGTGGAGATGACTATGCTATTCTATCTAGCCCTTAAAAAGAAAAAAAGCATACCAATGTATAGAGGACAGATGGAGGCCAAGAAGGTACTCTTTTGGCCTCAGTCAGGAGAATTGGGCCTTATGGATACTTTTAAAACCTTTTTAAACGTACACTGCACAGACAGTGCTAACACAACCCCAGTGCTAGTTCGCCTTTAGAGACATTTCTGTTCTTATCAATAAAAGCACATCATACCAGACTACCACTGGGATTCTGATGACTTTGAAGGTTACAATGTATTTTCAGAAAGTGCACACAGCAAAGTGCCAAAAATAGTAAGGGAAATATAAAAATAATCATTGAAAAAGATGCTGTCATAAGATTAAACCAAGATAAAAAATAGTATATAATTCACAATGTCTTAAAAGTGGCCTACTGCTTGCCTTCTCCATGCAGGGTGTTTTTGGAGTTGTTTTTTTATGTATTTTCGCAGCCAAAACCTGAGATCCTTACAACATCCAGATGTTATGGATATTTGCCATTGTGTATAATGCAGCAAAACCATGGCAAAATCCTCCTGTTACACGTGTATTTAGTCTACGATTTCACTCTATGCATTACAGATTCTGCTGTAAAATGTGCAACAAACCTGTATCAGAGCCGACACGTTTTAAATTAGAATTTCAGAATTTAAACTTTTTTTTTAATTAAAAATGCTAACCAGATGTAAAGTTTTTTTTTTGGTAGAAATATCTTTATTGCTTTTCTTACATAGAAGGGACAGTATAAAACAAATATCTAATCATAGAGAATGAGCACGTAT